>NC_045427.1:386492525-386806525 GCF_902635505.1 Sarcophilus harrisii | reverse complement strand
AGAATAGTATTCGTTTTTTTGACCATCACATTGACTCATATTATATTAGTTTGGAATCCAACAAAATTCCAGAGCTTTTCTCATTTGATCTTTACAACAAATTTATGCAAAAAACTAACTTGTGTTACTACTCCTAAAAAACCACATAGGTAAGGAGACAGGCTCAAAGAAAAAAATAATGTGCCCAGGTCATACAGCTAATATGAAATCTAGCCAAAGCTTGAACCACTAGAATACCTATAACCACTTAAGTGTTCTAGTGTTAAAACAGGAAGGTGATAAAAATATTGCTTTCACCTGCAAAAATGGTCTGTTTTTTAAAGTTAAATTACATTTTTGGGGGTTACATTTTAAGTTCTGGATTGCTTTTCTCCCCATCCCACATTATTGTGTGTAATGTATGCATGTGTGTATGTGTGTGTGTGTATATATATATATATATATATTTATGTTTATATATATTTATATGTAAAACCATACTATGCATACTTCTGTTTCTTTCCCTGAAGTGGATAGCATCTTCCTTTATAAGTAATTTGTAATTGTTATTTTGAATATTATAAATATTCATATCAATCATTCACAGATTTTCTTTGAACAATATTGCTGTTACTGTAGAATGTTTTTTGGTTCTGTTCATTTTACTCTTCACTATTTCATTTAAATCTTTCCTTGGTTTTTAAAAAGATTAACCTATTCATTATTCATCATTTCTTATAGCACAATATTGTTTCATTACAATCATAATCACAACAACTTGTTTAGCTATTCCTCAATTGATAGACATTCCCTCAATTTCCAGTTTTTGCCATAACAGAAAGCTGATAAAAATATTTTAAAGCATATAGTTCTTTCCTTTTTTCTCTGATCATCTTGGGAAACAGATCTATTTGCTGGGTGAAAGAGTACACACAACTTTATAACATTTTGGTCATACTACTGTGTTTGTGTCTCAAGGAAATCATAAAGAAGGAAAAAAAAATCCACATGTGCAAAAATGTTTGTAGCAGTTCTTTTTGTGACAGCAAAAAAAATTGGAAAATGAGTAGATGCCCATCAATTGAGGAATGGCTAAATAAGTTATGGTATATGAAGGTAATGGAATATTATTATTCTATAAATAATCAACAAGTTGATTTTTAAAAGACCTGGAAAGATTTACATAAACTGATACTGAGCGAAATAAGCAGAAACAGAAATACACTGTACACAGTGACAGCAAGATTGTGCAATGATTAACTATGAAAGACTTGGTTCTTCTCAGCGGTTCAGTGATCCAAGGCAATCCCAATAAACTTTGGATAAAAAACACCAACTGCATCCAAAAAGAGAATTATATAAAGAGATATGCCATATGCACTTCTCTTTTCTGTTTTTTTTTTCTCTCCTGTGGTTTTTTTTCCCCTTTTGTTCTAATAAAATACAATTATTTTGAGGTTGAATTGGTAAAAATATAAATGGAATAAAATATAAAACCCTGATGATCAAAAGAAAAGGAAAAGAATTATATGCTTTAAATATTTATATAACCTCTCTTTGGTTTTATATTTTATTCCATTTATATTTTTACCCATTCTTTGCTATCACAAAAAGAGATGCTACCAAAGTGGCCACAGTTCAAGTTGCCCTGGTCAGCGAAGCAATTTTAGGCTATCAAGCATAAAGCTAATAAATGACTATACATACAAGAAATCACATGCTAACTTAACTATAATCTAACATCACCAATTGTTGAGTTATTTTAAACATATATTATAGTGTATAAAGACTCTAAACTTAGTGTTAATATGATGTAAAACAAATTACCATCCTGGATGAGAGGATGGGACTAGCTGATCTCTATAGTTGCTCCAATTTTAATATTTTGTCTTTATAAATATTAGGTTCTTTATACTCCATTCCTGAATTAGTACTCTTTGTTTTGGTCCAAAGTTTTCCCAATCCAAAGAACGTACCTTTTCTACTTCTTTCACCTTAACTGCCTAAAACTGAGAACAATTACATTTCATTCTTCTGGTCTCTATCACTATGAAAACAGTACTCCTACCTTCCATAAATGATTTCACCATTTTGGGCCATTGGATTACAAGATCCTCTATTAGACTGTGAGCTCTTTGAAGCATGGGTTTTTGGCCTTTCTTTATATCCCCAGTGTTTAGTATAATGACTACAGCAGGAAGTTAATATTATTAAATGGTTGATTTGACTCTGGGCCTTAGTTTCCTCCTCATTTGTAAATATAGGCACATAATTTCTCTCCAACTTACTTTATAAGATGGCTTTTAGAATCAAAAGTATGTGAATGTAGGTTGAACAGTATATGTGCTAGACACATACTCTTTATGTAAAAAATGTAAATGAATGTGTACTTTTTTCTTTCCCATTTTATCCTTCTAGCCTGGTCCAATTAATTGTGAACACAAGTTCGCACATAGTGTATTTTCTCTGGTGTGCTTTAAAAAGAAATGGTGTTGCTGAGTACTATCAGCAGTGGTAAATAAGGTCTGTCAGTTTTACTTTCAACATCCCAAGTGATAAAAATAGGTCTCAGTGCATTAGGCAGAATAACTCATACACTCAAGAAATAATTTTGAAAATAAGAAAATGAAACATGGGAGTTTCTTGGCTTTTATTATTACTTATTCTCACAGAAAATAATTGGATTTCTTATACAGCTAATATTTTGACAACAAATAAGTTATAAAGGAAATAAACAATAACAAGACATATAAGAGTGTCAAATCCGTCTATAGAGCAAGAACAAGATTCAATATGACCCTGGGCAAGTACAAATCACCCTCTCTGGACCTCGGTTTCTTCTTCTATACGATGAGGAGATTGGACCACACACTCTCTAATGTTTTTTGCAGCTCTGACACTCAATGTTCTAAGGTTCTTTCTAGTCCTATAGTTCTACAATTATAAGTTCTAGTATCCAATGATTTAAGATTCCTTTCAGCTCTAATTAAAAAAAAAAAAAAAGTCTTCTTCTAGATCTTACATTCTTTGCTTCTATAATTACCGAGTTTTTGAGATAAACTGAAAATTAGGATATGTTTTCTTGGTTCCTAGTTCCATCAATGTATGTTAGTTTATTGGAGACAAACTCCAAAATGTAGATTTTCATTTTTTCTAAACTATTAAACTATTCTTGGCACAAAGGAATATGTAAAAGATCCAGCTGAAAGGTCTGTAGTTTAAGTTCCCTATTACCCTAATTAATACAAAGCACAAAGATTAGAACAGTAGAAAGAGTACTAGTTTTAAATGTATATGATAGATCAGGAGAACATTGTACACAGTAAGAACCACCTTGTGTTGATGATCAACCATGACAGACTTACTTCTTCTCAGCAATGCAATGACCTAAGATAATTTCAAGGAATTCATGACAGAAAATGCTGAGCAAATCCAAAGAAAGAATTATGGAGTCTGAATGCAGATCAAAGCATACTCTTTTCATTTTTTTTTTTGGTTGTTGTTTTTTATTTCTCAGGGTTTTTCCCTTTTGTTTTGAGTCTTCTTTCACAACATAACTAATATGGAAATAACATTATTGCACATGTATAGCCTATATCAGATTCCTTGCTCTCTTGAGTTAGGACACTCTTGGGAAGGAGGGAGAGAAATTAGAGAGGGAAAAAAAAATTTGGATCTTAAAATCTTACAAAATAAATGTTGAAAACTATCTTTAAATGTAATCGGGGAAAAAACTATTAAGTAGAAAATAAATGCATATGATATATATGTATACATATATGTATGTGTATATACATACACACACACACACACTCATATTTATTGACTGTTGTCTTTACATCAGTCACTTCAACCCAACTCACACACTAATTCTCTCTTATGACAAAAAAAGCATATTATCTGATATATTGATTGCATCTATGAATGTATGCAACATTCTGTCCAATTAGTCACCCATCTTTCTACTATCAAAGAAGTATGTTTCATTATCTATTCTCTGGAACCTTTCCCTTTCTATTTTCTTTTAAATAATTCAACAAACTTAAAGTTTTCTTTTAAAAGTTTCCCATTGAACCTAAACATGATAATGATGGTGATATCATGGTATTTTTAACCATTCAATAAATTGTTTCTAATTCTACACTAATAAATGAATAGGAAGGGGTAGAATTTTAATTTCTGGAACTATGATTCTGAAGCTCTTATCCTAAATGACTGGATTTCCTAGCTACTACAGACATTATTCTTCTCTCACAGTTCTTTCTGTCTCCTTTGCTAGTTTACCTTTGTCCACATCCCTGAAATAGAGGTCTTCTTATTTTGAAGTTTTGTTCTCGACTTTATCTTTCTTCAATTCCTCTTCTGAGCTCAAGTCCTGTCACAGTTTGTTGATATAGATTTGAGTCATCCCAATCTATCACCACTCCAGAGTTCTCATGCCATTATTTAAAAGTTCTGGATGGCCATTTCTGCTTAGATGTCTCATTGGCATCTCACCCTAGAATATCCCAAGTGTTAACCTTTTCTCCCAAACCTATCTCTGCCCCCTCCCCAACTTATTTCTGGTGGTGATATCACTATCTTCCCAATCATTCAAATTTATAGCCAGAGTTATCTTTACCCATTCTTGCTTCTCACCAATTTACTCAACCAGCCAGTCATCCAATTCTATAACCTCTATAATTTTTTCCCTATATGGCCACTTTAACCACTATCCTTATTATAATCATACTTAGTTAATACTTCTCTTGTTCTTTCATACTGCTGACTCAGTGAACCCACTAAAATTCCTAGATCTTTTTGCATGGCCTCCCCTTCTCATTCTGTGCTTGTGAAAATGATGTTTTTTTTTTTTTAATTCAAGTGTAGGGACTAATATTTTTCCATATTAGATTTGGTCCATTATTCCAGTCTGTCAAGATCTTCTAAATACTTGAACTGAAATAATATACTTCTTCGAAGTTACCTTATTCCTCTATAAACCCCTCCCATTGTAAATAAAAAATTCTGTACCCTTACAGGCTTATTATTAGCTAAGTACTTTATAAATGGTAAAAATTCTACAGAAATGGAAGCTATTATGATTTGTGAAATTTGAAGACAGTCTACATATTATGCTTAAAATTTTCACTTGTTTCCCAAATAAAAAAATGGATTGTTATTTCATCTATTGGTATGCAGCAGAGGACACTAAAGTGAAGGCATTCAAAGGAAAAAAGAAAGAGAGGAACAACTGGCTGAATTATTTAGCTCGCTCTGTCTTGGAAAATATCAATAGGATGCTTCACCAAGCTAAAAGGTCATGAATTATAAAGCATAAGCTATATTATAAATAGGAACTAATCTTACGGTAGCTCTTTATTAACAATGCATTCAAGTTTAGAGAATCTCTAATGAATTATTATTGCCTAAGTGATAAAACACAGGCATAAACAATTATTGACTGGGGGAGGGGAGGAAGGAATGAAAAAGAATTAAGGAGATAGTGTACTAAACCATACTAGGTCAGAACTAAGGAAAAATAGAATCTCTTCTTGATTTTTCCTCCATCTAGCTGGGCATTATCTGGACAAATCACTTTGATTTCTCAGGTCATAGTTTCCTTATCTGTAAAATGAAGGGGATGAAATAAAAGCTCTCTAAGTGTCCTTCTAGTTCTACCTTCCTTACTCTGTGTTCCAGCTGTCTATATTCTATAATTCCTCCTAACATTCTATGATTCTTATTTTTAAACTGGAACTTTTTCTCCTTTTGAAAGAGGGAGACACCTATGGGACATATTTATTACTTCTGATTTCTATGGTCATAGTTCCTAGAATTATATGGTTATTCAGATGCAGAAGAAAAAACTCTCTACCACATAGCATTAATGTCTGAGCATGCCTTTTCACATATAGTATTAATATGCTGTCTCATCAAGACTTATACACAAATAAGACTTATTATACAGATAAGAATGTAAACATTGATTTTAATGTATACTTCCTTCCAACTTATATTACTATGAAAGCTAATGCTTCTTTCCCAAAATCCCAAACTCAGCGTGAAGGGAAATATGTAACCAGGTCAATCACCTTAAGCTGATCAATAGTCCTTTTCCTAACACATCATGTTTCACCTGAGCATGCAAACATTTTAGTGATTAGCTGTGTAAACGTTCCCAGCCATTATGTGGAAACAATTTAGGGTAATCATTCCAAGACTCTATTTATGTGGTGCCTGATTACTTAATTTTCTGATGGGTCAGGCTCTGCCATCACTAAGGTAAATGTGCTTAAATTTAAAAAATCCTTACATTGATCTCCTAATGTTCTAAGAATAATAGAAAGTCCTAAAAGGGGAGAACTCCTGATATATGAATATTAAAGTTATTGGGTAATCCATTATCTTCCTGATTTGGAAGCCTTAAATATTACAAAAAGTATTATGAAAATGTCATCATTTTATAGATAAAAAAAAAAACCCAAGGACATAAGTTACATAATAATTTGTCTATGGCTGACACAATTAAGTGGAGGACCTAGGATTAGAAGCTAAATTTCCTGTCTCCAAAACCAATATAATCTTTCCACTATATTCTATTGCTGCCATTCTTAAAAATGTGGTTTTCTCCTCCCTCCCCATGAGATTTGTAAAATACAGTACACATTTCTATAATGTAAAACATACTTAGTCCAAAACCAAGAAACACACACACATACACATATACACACCCTACACTCCACCTTCCTTTACTCCTCTCTTCTTCTCCCTCTCCCCCCCCCCCCCCCCCCCCCCCATCTTGGGATTGGGTTGAGAAATCTTTTCCAATGAATAGACAAATTTAAGTCTGGATTTTCTTGCTTGGATTTGCTATGTCCATTTAGTTAACCACTATTCAAGTACCCTACTATATAAGACTGTGTTAGATTCTGAAACAGGAACAGAAATAAATTTGTCTGAATAAAGACTGCATTCTTAAAAATAAGATATCTCTGAAAAGATTTTAAAAAATGCAGGCACACTTGAAAAATATCATCAATTACATGCTCCATTTGTGGGAGGTATAGACTACTCTCAATCCAGTATAAAAAAACTAAAGATCTAGTAAACAAAGTCTAATAAACTTTTTGGTTGCTGACCAAGTAACATAACTGGACATACTCTGTACTGCCTTCCAAATTATAGGGAAAATTCTCAAGGTTAAATAGGAAGAAAACAACCAACACTGAACCTGGGACTCAAGGTGCTCTACTACTTGATAACCTTGGGGTCATTACTTCCAAGCTCATTATTTCCAAGGATCTCAGGTTCTTTCTCTTCCATAGAAAAGGGCTGAACTAAATATTTGTATGCTTCCTTCCATTTTCACCTTTTAAACTATGATTTGTCCTGTAGAAATACAATACTGAACATCATGATGAATAGCATGACAGGTAGGTAGACTTAAGGACTGGCAGACGAGCTGGGAATAGGAAGAAGCAAGATAGGTCTAGGACTCACAAGAAGATTATAGTGGAACAGGAATGTAGTACTATACACTTACATGATTTTTAATCTATCTCAGTGACAGAAAAATTCACTCTCCACAGCCAATAGGAATTTATTTTGTAACAAGGAAAGCCACAAGTTATTACAGTAATGGTCCAAAGGGCATCTGAAAGATAATAACAGGAGACTAAATTTTCAAATCTTACCAGAGGGTAAAAACAAATACCTGGTCCCCAAATCTGACAGATGGCTAATTAGTCATTTAAGACATCTTTATCAAACATCCCAGTAGGGGCAGTGAATTGTTTTCACTGACATGGAGAAAAGAAACTTCTATTAAAACAACAGAGAATGTATTTTTATTTTTTTTTAATAGCTTTTTATTTACAGGTTATATGTATGGGTAACTTTACAACACTGACAACTGCCAAACCTCTTGTTCCAATTTTTTCCCTCCTTCCCCCCATCCCCAACCCCAGATGGCAGGATGACTAGTAGATGTTAAATATATTAAAATATAAATTAGATACACAATAAGTATACATGACCAAACCGTTATTTTGCTGTACAAAAAGAATCAGACTCTGAAATATTGTACAATTACTCTGTGAAGAAAATCAAAAATGCAGGTGGGCAAAAATATAGGGATTGGGAATTCAATGTAATGGTTTTTTAGTCATCTCTCAGAATTCTTTCGCTGGGCATAGCTGGTTCAGTTCATTACTGCTCCATTGGAACTGATTTGGTTCATTTCACTGCTGAGAATGGCCAGGTCCATCAGAATTGGTCATCATATAGAGAATGTATTTTTAAATAATGCTTTCATACTTCTTTGTTTTGATCTCTTCTTTGCATTTATTACATAGAAATTGGTATTATTTTTACTTAGTTCCCTATGTTTCCCACCAAACTAAGCTCAATCATGACAAAGCTATATCACTGTAATAATACCAACCCAGAAGTTTAATGCATTTTTTAATTTTAATAGTTTTTTATTTACAAGTTATATGCATGGGTAATTTTACAGCATTAACAATTGCCAAACCTTTTATTCCAATTTTTCAGTTTAATGCATTTTAATTTTTTTTTTCCTGAGGCAATTGGGGTCAAGTAACTTGCCCAAGGTCACACAATTAGCAAATGTTAAGTGTCTGAGGCCATATTTGAACTCAGGTCCTCCTGATTTCAGGACTGGTGCTCTATCCATTGTGCCACCTAGCTGCCCCCAGAAGTTTATAGAGTGCAATATGATTGTTGAATTTTAGTTTTTTAAAAAATGGACACCTGTTGAATTTAACTGAGGGACTTTTATGAAAACTATTGGGCACAGGAGGAATATATTGGCTTTAGAAACATCACTCTTCTCTCCTTTCTCTTTTGTACTCTTCCTTAGGGTCAGACACTTGTCACTAGATTCAATTTATTTCAAATACTTTCTACCTCATGAAAAATACCATGGCCAGGTGGCTGGAGAGACAAAAGTTGAAAAATGACATTCTGAAGAAATGTTGTGAAAAAAATTATTAGATTTGAAGAAAGAAGGCAATTACTAATTTTGAGATGTTGGACAATTCACTTAAGGTCTTTGGGCCTTAGTTTTCTCATCTGTAAAATGAAGGGGTTGGACTAGATAGTAATTATAGTTCTTTGGGATATAAATTCTGTTTACCTCCTCAAGGAGTTCAAGAGAAAAGGTAAGTCATATAAATAAATTATTCCCGAGTTTGAAGTACAAATAAATCAAATAAAGAGACATAAAATATAGGAGGGAGAAGCTTGGCCACTGAAGAATGAAAGGAGGCTTCATGGAGATACAACCCCAAGATGCACTTTGAAAACACAGATGAGAAAGTGCAGAAAAGAGAGAGATAGGCATCCAGAGCAGGTGGGGAAATGGTAGATGTAAATATACAGAGTGAGGAGGGGCCAGGATGAAAATGGGAGAACAGCAAGGAGTCCAGATGGCTGGAATGCAGCATAGATAGAGGGAAGTGATGTAAATAAGGGCAGAAATCTGAGGCTGAGCCAGATTGTGGAATACTTTAAATATCAGGCTAAGGATTACTTGCTTAGTGGCATTCACTCTAGAGCAATAAGGAACCACTGAGGGTAATCAATGGAATGATTTCAATGAATTGCTAGAATAACAATTTGAACTCAAAATTGGTCAGTTTTATGATTAGAGACCAAATTATTCAAATAGCAGCATAACTAGGATAAGAAATGTAAATATCTTTATAATGTCCTTAGGACCTAGCAGTCAGTGTTCTGATGAGAGCATACTTAAAAATTGTTGAAAAAATGAATCAGTGATCTTCCTGGTTCTTTCTTATTAAGCACTCTAAATTTTATGTCTAGCTCTTTCAACTCAATAGTCTATTTTCTAACATCCTATATTTCAAAGTCTTTTCCAGTTCAAATATTCTATAGTACACAGTGTCTCCCCTAGTGCGTAGTCCCAATGCTCTTCACACAGCAGGCACTTATTGGATCGTTACTGGAAGAAGACATATGTTTTAATCATTTAAAGTCATTCTTGTAACCTTCTAACACTGAATCACAGAATTTCGTTAGGATATCCAGTTCAATACCTTGCACCTGGAGCAAAGAATAGCAAAAAGGAGCTGTCTTGAAATTTGGCAGTATATTTCTGAGAGGCAACAGATACATTTTAAATCCAGTATCACCTGGAAGAAATTTTCATTTGAAAACCACACAATCATGTAGCTCAAATAGAGGCCAAAAGACAGCTATTAAAAACAACAACAACAACAAAACAGAAAAGGAAGTTCAGCAAAAACAGTCCACCCCTTTGAACTACTGTCATTCTTTCTCTCTCTTCTCCACCCCAAGCCATAGCCATAGGACAAAAATAGTGACCTGGAACATTGTTTGACTTTTCAAAGTCTATGCTTATCTGCCTTCCATCACAGGCTCTTGAGCACTGCCCCAGATGCTGTTCTCTCTATTCCTTAGTGCCTGTCTGAGTGCTCACTGGGCACAGAGGTAATTTACCTGAAAGTCCAGGGCAAATAGCCATTAACCTCAACTTCTTTACTACGCACATGAGTCTTTTCAAAATCGTGATAGTCTCCAATTGCCATATCAATGAAACCAGAGAGGATTCTTTGAACAGTAGCCAAATTGCAGATGTTAATTTAATAATGAACTTAAACATTCCAAAGAACTCACAGGATCTCTTGAAGCTGAGGTCCTTAAAAAACCAGATACTTTCTTTGTAAAGATGAACATCTGCCCCATTCCTGTAATCACAAATGTTGTAGACAAGATATGAGAGGGAGACTCTCTGGAAAATGGACAACATTCACCCTAGTTTAGGTCCTCATTATGTCTTGCCTAAATTACTAATTGCAGTTACTCTGTAATTGGTCTCCTTGCTTCCAGTCTCCCTCTCTCCAAGATATTTTATATAAAGATGTCAAATTAATATTCCTAAAGCACAGGCCTGATTATGTCACCTCCCTTGCTCAAAAAGCCTCCGTGTCCACCTATTGCTTATATAAAATACAAACTCCTCTGTTTGACATTTAAAGCCCTTTGCCATCTGGCTCCAACCAATCTTTTCAGATAGATCTATTTCACACTATTTAAGCTTATGCAATCCATTTTCTAGTCAGATTATTTTAATTGATGTTCCCCCTGCATGATATCACACCTCTCCCTCCTTTTCTGTGCATATGGCCCATCTCTTCCTCAAGCCTGGAATACTCACCCACTTTTCTTAACTTCCCTTAACACATACAAACAGCGCTCCCCACCCCCCAACCAAACATATAGTATTTCTGTTTACTTATCTATCTATGTGCTGTCCCTCCCTTTCCCCAGGAGAAAGTTCCCAGAAGACAAGGATCTTTTTTTGTTGTTGTTCCCTGAATATCCAGCATAATAGTCTTTAATACACATTTATTAAATTGAATTGAATAGGTGACAAAGGTCATCTAGATTACCAGGTACCTGAACAGGACTCAATCAAGGCTTTTCTACATCTCGGACAAGCACTCATATGGTCTTTAGACCAAGACCTCCAGTGATAGAAAATTCTATAGTAGATATTCTAATTTTAAGGACATTGTTCCTTGACTGGAATTGAAATCTGCTTCCCAATACCTTCTATCCACTGCTAATTTTGATCCCTGGAACTAAGCAGAATAAATTTAATTTTTTCTAGATTTCCCATGACGGATCTTTTGCTATTTGAAGACAGTGACCACATATCTCCTAAGTCTTCTCCAAGCTACTACTCATGCCCAGTTCCTTCAATCAATTTTTGTACATCATTATGTTCAGTTTCCTTATTATCCTGGTTGTCTTCTGAGCAAAAATCTATTTGTCAATGTTGTTCCCAAAATGTGCTGCCACAAGCTGGGCGCAGTTCTCCTAGCCAGGACAGAGGACAGTGGGATTATAAGCAAATGTGCTCTGAACTGACTTCTGTTTGTATAGCCCAAGCTCCCATCAGCCACCATGGTAAAATGAGATAATCTATGAGCAGCACCTTGTAAACCTGCAAGAGGTATACAAGTGCCAGCTATTATTACTGTTAAAGCTACCAGACCATTTTTATCATTTGAGAGTCACATCTTCACCACATTAAACAATTGATTTTTTTTTTTTTTAAGTAGGGAGGTGCTGAGTGCTTTGTCACTGAAGAGCTTCAAACAAAGACTGGATGACCACTTATTCAGGAACATAATAGAGGGGGATTCCTGTTCAGATATGTGTTGGTAGACTGGTGCCTTCTGAGAACCCTGCCAGTTCAGGTTCTGTGATTTTACATTTATACTTCAATGCAGCTATGATCTAAAATGCAGGGAATATCAACAATGCAGATCACAAAGCATTTCATCCTGTGCAATAATTATTCATATTTTCCCATAAATCCTCCATAGATTGGATTCCTATTTACACAGGTCTTCTTCTAGTTATCCTTCCCCTTCTTGACCATTATCTGAAAAATTTTAAGGAAATCATCTATGTCATTTGCCAACAGCAATAAAAAAAACAAAATTAACAAATCCCAGAAAACTAGACCCCCTCTGATACAGCACTAGAGATTTCCCTCCAAGTATAATTAATCCATTAATCAACAATGGGTCCAGCTGTTTCTTAATCCATGCAGTTCTGAATCCACCTAGCTGTACTTTCATCTATTCCAGGCAACTCTGCACATGGTCAGGGTACTCTCCCCATTCTAATACCTATAACTCTCAGTTTCTAATTCATTCAGGGGATTATAAAAAAGAAATAGCAGCATATTTCCACCACATAATGGTTTACATGTTGTTCACTCCTTCCTTCCCCTCCCCCTAAAAGCTAAACCCCAACCATCTTTGAGATGTAGGTAGGGCAGGAATTATCCCCATTTTATAGGTAAGAAAACTGAGGCTGAGAGGAAAAATATGACTTCAAGTCCAGTGTCATACTTCACATAAAATTACATCATCTAATTCAGCAATTAATAGAATCATTTAAAAAAAAAAAAACCAACAGGGAAGCCTCCCTTCATTTTACTCCCTTTTGAAAGGGTGACTACTTCTTGGCAAGTTCATCAGGTTCCAATTCTGTGATTCTGCACTCCAACACTGGAATTTTTATATGCACTAATTGATGATTAAAAAAAACAACCCTCGGGCTAAATACCAGAAGATATGAAGTGAGCGCAAGCATTGGACACTTTGAACTTTTAAATTTCAACCTGGATGAATGAATATTGTACATGATACTGTGCACAAACAGAGTACCCCCGGTTCTGACATTGGGTCAATCATTCCCATTTCTGGGCTTGTTACCTCCTTGTAATGACAGGAACTAAAAAGATGTTCTGACACCCCATGCCTAAGGAATGACAGAACAAGCAAGAAAAGGGAAAAGCAAGACAGCTTAAAAATCCAGAACTGTATTCTTAAATCAGTTAGTTATATGTACTTTGTTCCTTGAATAAGGCCCCATTAGATGTCTCTTCTTTGCCAAAACATGCCAGGAAAGACCAGTCCCTTAACAGGACCACTGGATCTTGAAAAGAAAGGAAGCAGGCGCTAGAAGCTAAAAGGTTCCTATTCCGAGAGGATCCCATGATGGAAAAGTTGACCACTGATCCCAAAGGATATAAGACACAGAGGAACTGACCAGCACAAGGGACAGTTATTTAGCAAATGGGGTGGGAGTGGGAATGGGGTAGGGGCATAACCCGTCAAGGAAGAAACAGCACGTTCGCAGTGACAGATGAGAGGAAGGAGCCGTTTCTATTTTGGAGCTAGGAAAAGGAGGCAGAAAGGGTAAGTGCTAAAAGAAAACAAGTAAGGAGGTAAGAAAAGGGAGGAAAAGACCGAGAGAGGCAATGGGGGGAGGGAGGAAAGGAAGTCCCGACGTCGTAAAAGCAAAGATCCCGCTGCATGAGGGGCACTCCTCGGGAAGCCTCTTGGGCACTTTCCTCATAGGGTTGGAAGGGAGACAAGGAGAAGGATCCCAGACCTCACCTGGGGATGTCCACCTGCCTCCCACCATTATATGGACGTGAAAGGAGACCCTCCCCTTTGGAAGCATCGTATTCTGTCCAATCCCCTCAGCATCAGAGCAGACCCCCCCCCTTGCCCAAAGGGTGGCACGCTTGGGCTCCCCACAAGTATTGGGGTCGGCTCCCGGTGCAGCGTTCCTTCGGGGTCCGAGGCCAGTTCCTGAAAAATCACCCGGGGTCTCCTCACCCCCGCGTCCGGGGAATGTAAGGCAGGCTTGCTCACCTGTGCGAGCCCCTCTCTGGCCGCCGCCGCCGCCTCGGCACCCCCGGGGCCGCCCTCCAACTGCTTCTCCCGGTAGAGAGCCCACAGCCCCACGTTGGGCAGGAAGACGAGGGCCGCCAGCCCCAACGCCACAGCCTGCAGGAGCCGCTTCTCCTTCCGCTTCATCGGGGCCGGTCCCCTAGGCGCACGTACGCCCCGGCCCCGGGCACCAACTCCGCGGTGCCCGCAGCAGCAACAGCGGCGGCAGCAGCAGCGGCCGGGAGAAGCGGCCGCGGCGCCGGCCCCAGTCCAACTCCCCGACACTTCCGCTCCGCCGAGAGAGGAGGGGAGCCGGGCGCTACCACCGCACCCCCACCTCGGGGGGAGGGGACGGAGACCCACCACCCACTCTCTCCCAGCCCCCCCATTTCCGCCAGATTATCCCAACTCCCCCACCTCCCACCTCGAAAGGACCCACCTGGACTCCGGGTCAACCCTAATTCGCGCCTCGTGCGGCGCTGGCCTCGGCCGGCCTGGGCCATGGGGGTGAGTCCGTGCTCCCCCCCGCCGGTCTCCGAATGGTCTCACCCGCCCGCTGGCTTAGGTAAAGTCCAGGAGTTAACTGGAGGGAGGGCTAACAGGTCGGAATGCTAGTTTGTCCGCGGGGCTGGGGAGCGCCGGCTGTCTAGTCTAGCGCGGCCACACTAGTCTAGTGGGGTGCCAGAGCGGACGTGGCGAGGCGGGAGGGCTGCGGCTCCGCTCGCGGGGAAACTCCGTTATTAACAGCTGGCCCACCTGGAAGAGACCACTCCCACGGGCTTGAGGGGCCGAGATCCGGGAAGGGGACGGTGGTGGGTGGGCATCGGTCGGACTCGTGTACGCGGGGCTAGTGAATCCAAGTTCTGGGCAGGTTGGGCTTCCCTCTCGGAACCAGAGCATCCCCTCCCGCCAAAGAGGGTGGTAGGTGCCCGGGAAGCGCCAGTTTCGATTTGGGGAAACGCGATGTGGTCGGTGTCAGCTCTTGGAAGGGGCGGGGGTGGCGAGAAGAGGGGAGGATTCGGCAGGAGTAACAGAACCCCTGGGACTGGGCAGACGGGAGACTGCTCCCGCACAAGGGGCATTCAGCGGCGCATTTGGGTATGGATGTCTCCGGGAATGAATGGCTTGCGATGAGCATCAGTGGTTGGATTATCCTACATTACAGAAATTACAAACCCACTGGAGTAATACTTTTAAAAATTAATTTTATTTTTCATTAGTCAAAGCATTTACTTTTTCCTTTTATCTCCTCGGGGGCCGGGAGGGAAGGCGCAATCCTTGTAACAAGTGTAATTAAGCAGGAGAAATTTTACATTACAACAATTTTAATAGTTTACACACATAGTGCTTTTACAAAACATTTTCAGTGCGTTTTGCTTCTCTAATCTCATTTGATCCTTACAGCAGTCTTCAAGCCGTGGGCAGTAGTTTCATTTCACAATATAAGGAAAGGGGCGTTTCAGAGATGTAAAATTACTAGGACAATACACAAGTGGGGCTGGGACTAAAAACAGGTTTTCTGCTTTTATGTTCTTTGGCTATAGTACATCAGCTACCCATTTGAGGAGTAGAGGAGAGATAGATTCATATCTTACTGATAGAGCTGGTAGAGGGAGCAACAAGTTTTTTTGTGATTTAGGGTTGTAGTGTTGGATGATGAGAGTTTATTCAGCAATGGCTTACGGTTTGGTGGATAATGGAAAGAATAATGGATAGAAAGAATAACTGAGATCCTGTTCTAAGCCTGCCATGTAATAGCTGTCATATTGAACAAGTTACTTAATTTCCCAAGTTTGTTTCCTCATCTGGAAAATAAGTATATTAATACTTAACACTACCCAAGATTGTCATTTTTGCACAGACTTTGCAATACTAAGGGGCTAAATAAATATGAATATTATTAATATGATTATTAACAAACATTAGCTATGTTTAATTGGGAGTCACAAATTATATCTTCTAAACCCAGCTTTGTTTAATCAAATCAGTTTCTTCCATGGAACATGGAACATTCCCTATATGTAATATGAGAAGGTTCACCTATATGATCTCTAAGGTTCCTTCCAGCACTAACATTCTACCTTTTAAGATGTTTTTTTCAGTTTTTTCATGTTGTGATTTTGTTGATAGAGACTATAAAGTTTGGTCAGACACCAAACAAAATGATTGTTATTCAGGAAAACAAAAGTATTAAGTCAGGTTAATGAAAACCACAACAAGAATATGTGGTGGGAGTAGGACTTGTGGAGAAAGAACTGGCCCATAACTGTCTAGCTAAAAGCAAGCTAGTCAATGGATATGTATTCAAGATAAAGAACCACTAGCATTGCAGGGGTGATACAAATATCCTCTCTTCTGAAAATCATTACACTGCTGGGGTTGCCATTAAAATAGCAAAGATTATGCAATTAGTGTTCTTTCTGTTTTAATTTTTTCCTTTTTGTAGAAAGATGAAAAATTCCTTATGAAAAAACAAACAAACCCCAAAACTAAAAAAACAATTTTCTTATCATCTCCTTCCTTCCCAATAGCTCAATAGAAGCCAGTCATCTTGTTTTCCACTAGGTGGCATATTTCAGCAAACTTCACTGTGGCTGTATAAGAGCACCATCACAAAGTGTTCAGGGAGTGGGAGGTGTTTAATAACCTAACCAGCCTTCCCTGGATGGGTAAAAGGAATACACTCTTGATGGGCATAGAATCAGAGAATCAAGGAATTTGGGGGCCTGAAGGATGTTAGAGCTGGAAGAGACCTTATACAACAAAATGTCAAAACTGTGAGGGACTCAGATAAAACATACAATGTTAAAGTTGAAAGGAGCTATAAGGATTATTTAATCCAATCCCCCCAACATTTTACATATGGGGAAAGTGAGGCCCCTAAATGAAAAGTGAATTTATATACCAAATCAATGGCAAAGTTGGACCTAGAACTCAGGACTTCAGATCCCCAATCTGTTGCTTCCATTTCACCAAGTTGTGTTTGAAGAATAAAATAGTGAGTGAAAGCACCCGAATAGTTTCAGTCTACAAGATTCCCCTAATCATATTCTCTAGTTTCTCCATCTGCTACTCAACAATATCCATCCTACATAGATCTTCCGGGCCCATCAATAACTCCCTGTTTTTTAATGTAGCATCTACTTGGGATAGTACCTTCAACTTGCTCTCACATTCAGAGACTGGGTTCCTAAAGGACCTCTGCTACCTCAAATTCTAGAAGTAACGCTGTGGGTCTGTACTTTTAACACTATTACTAATGATTCCTCCAACAGTATGTTTCCCATTAATAATCAGCTAATAGACACAATCAGTGCTTAGGAAAGACACTAAAGTGGGATGATAAGAATAAAAAGTACAAAACTGCCCCTATACAAAGCTGGGGTGCAGTATAAACACAAATATCTGTAGGAATAAGCACCAATTTAAAGGAGTGAGGCATACACATGGGAAACATGTGTGGCTAAAACAACTTGATATTTTAGTACTATGGGGCCTGAAAGTCCTCCCTCCCCAATGGAGTCCTCCCAAAGATTTCCTCCTTGAACCCACTTTTAAGTGGGTTCTTCATGGGGTTCCCAGGGACTACTTGTCTTCACAGTTCTACTCTTAATTTCTGGGGCAAATTGTTTCAGGTCCATAATGGGCTATCTTTTCTGCTGCCAGAGGTCTTACTTCTTGAAGCTGCTTCTGGCTTCAAGTGACTGCCCATCTGTAACTGTCAGGAGTGTGTATATGTCTGCTTTCAGCTATTTGTGGTTTCTCCTACTGCTTGAGTGACTTTACTTCACAATGACATAAATTGGGGAGAGATACAGAGGGCAGGTCAGCAACCCCCCTCTTTTGCATTCAGGTTGCTCTAGGTGTGTGTGTGTGTAATCCATTTTCAGCCCAGCCAATCACCATTTCTCATTCTGACACTGATCTCCTGGATTTTCCCTCAAGACATTCTATCTCTAAACTCAGGGAGTTGCTGACCTGCCCCCTGTATCTCTGGCTTAATTCTAGTGCCTTACATCTTTTGATTATTTTCTTTTGATCCTATATGTATCTTTTTACATATTTGTTTGTGTGTTGTCTCCCACATTAGATTGCTAGCTTTTCTAGTGGAGTCTGTCTTTTATCTTTCCAGAGACCTGTTGCTGTGGCATCCCCTTCTCAGGGCCCACCTCTCCTGCCCAATCCTGTGGGATCATTTTTCAGATTCTCAGTAATATGGGCTTCCTCCACCAGCGTAGTTGTAATCTTAATAAGACTATATACACCCTTTAATTCTCCACCAAATCTGCCCCAGGTGTAGTCACAGCTAGTTGCCACTCTGTTCCAAGGATGGGACAATGATTGCTCCAAGAAATGAGTGAATCTCCAATAGAATTTCAATCATTACTAACAGAGAGATAGGGAGGAAGAATTGGAGTAGAGAAGAAGACAATATCTCAGGAAATCAGCTTATTAAACAGGAGGAAGAGTTACCTGGAGGTCCATAAATTACAATAGTCAGTTAATGAACATTTTTAAAGTACTTATGATGTTCTAAGAACTGTGATAAGTGCTGGGGATATAAATAAAAGCAAAAAATAGTCCCTGCCATCAAGGAGATATAATCTAATGTGGGAAGGACAATAAACAAGAAGAAAGTTGGAAAGGCAGGAGTGAAGGGAAGTTTGAGGATTCCAGAGGTACATATCCAATGAGTAATAAAGAGCTAGTTAATCTGAGCTCTCTTCTTAAATGAAGCTTCTGGAAAGAACTATTCATTCTCTACCCTCTGATCAAAAAGAAGGAAAAGTCCCCGGGGCAGATGGAATTGATGAAGAATGACCTTACAGGATAAAAAGGTTCTTGAGAACATCATGAAGCAGTCAGGTGGGGAAAAACAAGGATCGGACAAGATGGAGTAAATTTAAATGAGTTGCTAAGTGATAGAAGAAGAGGGATTTTCTTCAGGTGTGGCAGCAGAGATCAGAAAGTATGGTAACTATCTTTTGGCCCTATATATTTTTTTGGGCCTATATTAGGGGATAGATTAGAGGATGATTTAAAAAAAGGAGCATGTTCTCCAAATGATAAATGGTCAAAGGATATGAATAGACAATTTTCAGATGATGAAATTGAAACTATTTATACTCATATGAAAAGGTGTTCCAAATCACTATTGATCAGAGAAATGCAAATTAAGACAACTCTGAGATATCACTACACACCTCTCAGATTGGCTAAGATGATAGAAAAAGATAATGACAAATATTGGAGGGCATTGGGAAAACTGGGACACTAATACATTGTTGCTGGAATTGTGAATGTATCTAACCATTCTGGAAAGCAGTTTGGAACTATGCTTAAAAATTATCAAACTGTGCATACCCTTTGATCCAGCAGTGTTACTACTGGGCTTATATCCCAAAGAGATCTTAAAGGAGGGAAAGGGACCTCTATATACAAAAATGTTTGTGGCAGCCCTTTGCATAGTGGCTAGAAACTGGAAATTGAATGGATGCCCATCAATTGGAGAATGGCTGAACAAGTTATGGTATATGAATGTTATGGGATATTATTGTTCTGTAAGAAATGACCAGCAGGATTAATACAGAGAGGCTTGGGTAGACTTAGATGAACTGATACTGAGTGAAATGAGCAGAAGCAGGAGATCATTATACACTTCAGCAACAATACCATATGAGGATCAATTCTGATCGAAGTGGATGTCTTCGGCAATGAGAAGATCCAATTCAGTTCCAATTGATCAGTGATGAACAGAACCAGCTATACCCAGAGAAAGAACATTGGGAAGTGAAAGTGGACTGTTTGCATTTTTGTTTTTCTTCCCAGGTTATTTTTTACCTTTTTAAATCCAATTTTTCTTGTGCAACAAGAGAACTGTATAAGTATGTACACATATATTGTATTTAAAATATACTTAAACATGTTTAACATGTATGAGACTGCCTGCCATCTAGGGGGAGGGGCAGGAGGGAAGGAAGGGAAAAGTTGGAACAGAAGTGATTGCAAGGGACAATGCTGAAAAATTACCTATGCATATGTTCTGTCAATAAAAAGCTATAAAACAAAACAAAAAAAGGAGCAGCTAGCTTTGGAGAAAAGTTCAAGTTGATATTTGAAATATCAAATTATTGATAATTTCAGAAGAAAACTGGATACCAGAAGATAGAAAAAATGTGAAAAGGTAAGTTAGCAGTTATTTATTTAGAGCTATAAGGATCCTTAGAGGTTATCTAGTTTAACCTCTTTATTTTCCAGATGAGGAAACTGAGACCCAAGGAAGTAAAGTAACCTGCCCAAGATCATACAAATCATAAGTGGCAGAATCAGAATTTGGATATAGGTCCTCTGACTCAAAATCCAGCAGTATTTTGATAGTTCCATAAAGATTCTAGAAATGAATGAAAATGGAAGGCTAGGAAAGCTAGGGAATAAATATTGTATTGTCATTTGTCCTTTGTACTTGAAGGGGACAAAATAACACCACAATATTGGGATCAATGTGCAGTGTATTCACCTGTAGCTGATCATATCAATACAAGCTTAAAATGCTCTACCACAGATCAAGCACAAAGAGTCCATATAGACATTTGGCTGGGAAATGTTATGGGTGATGTCTATTGACTTGTGTGTAAATTAAATTTAAGCAAGGGTGAGTTACATAAAATTGTCAGCCTTACTCTCTTTCAGAGTCATCAGAACCCAGTGCCAAGACAAAAGTCAAGATGACTGGCAATAGCTCTGAATTCAATGGTGTCTTTGGTATCTGACCAAAATCTAAGTACTCCATAGCACCTGCTTCCACTGCCTTCAAGGCCCTTTTGAAACAAAATGTTCCATCTTCTCATTCCATTGGGGAAGTCTTCACATGCTTGAGGTAGACACTTCCCTAACTCACCAACAGTTACCCTCATACTGATTTAATCCATTTATAGAAATGGTTTACTGGAGTGTGGTCATATATGTTGCATATGCTACAACTTCTTAGAACCACAGGTGAGAATTGAGTGACATGTAGACACCAAAGGTGAATGTGTAACCTTGAAAAGGACTTGGGCAGCCCTCAAACCAGAGGTACTTGTTCTCCTATTCATCCTAAGGGGGAACAAATGTGCTATGAGGAAATGAGTGGGATAAAGAGTAGCCAATAGCCTGTACAACATCCCAGGCATTGTACCTGGCACATATCCCTAGTCCAGGTAGTGAGTCAGGGGGGCTTGGGGACTGGATGAATGTAAGGTTAATCTAAGTTCAGAATTCACATTCAACAGGCATGGCAGAGGGTGAGTACAAATTTGTTACTGCTCAGAACCTGAATTCAAACAAGATATAAGGGAAGAGGACACATAACATAAAAACACAGTGATCACTATAACAATAAAGACAATATAAAAAATAAACAATTAATGTATAACATCACCACACTGGGGAAGCACCAGTATTTGAGGTTCTTGACAGGAAATCCTCAGTCACAATTGTTCAGTCTTGGAGTGGGAGGCAAGGTGTCTGTCCTCTAAGATTCCAAAGTCCCGTTTCCACTAAGGGGTTTTTATTGAAAACAAAGAAGACATTATATGAATTACTCTCATTTGATATGTGACTCCTGAGAGGAAGTACCTTTTAGGTTGCAGGATGTTCTACACCAAAGGACCCACTAAGGAGAATATTTGTTCATTCCTTTAGGATGACTGCATTTACACAGGGGACTGGCCAGGTTTCCAAGGCAAACATGGGTCAACAATAAAGGAAACTTATTAATCAACACACAGGGAGGGTGCTGGCATTTCATCAGATAACTATAAGCACATTCTCATGTTCTCAGCAAAAAGTTACATGAAGGACATGGCTGACACTAGGATTCCTTATAATAGGGAGAGTAAAGAAGTCTTCTCCATCCTGGAGGCACCAAAGAAATAACCACAACATGCTATGTTGTGGATCTTGGATGCTAAGCAAGTGAGTACTACTCAGTAGACAATAGGGAACCACTGAAAATTTTCTTTTTCTTTTTCAATCTAAATTAAAATTTATTCTCCCAATTACATATAAAATAATTTTAAGCATTCATTTAAAAAAGTTTTTGAGTTCCAAATTCTCTCCTTCACTCCCTTCCCTCCCCATCATTGAGAAGTTAAGTGATTTGATATGTTATATATCTTTAGTCATGCAAAACATGTTTCCATGTTAGTCACATTATGAAAGAAAACACAGATTTAAAAAAAAGGAAAATTAACAGAGCAAAAAAAAAGTATGTGCTGTTCTGGATTAAGTCTTGATCAGTTCTTTCTCTGGAAATGGACAACATTTTTCATCCTAAATCTTCCAGAACTGTCTTGGAATATTGTTTTACTGAGAATAGCTAAGTCAAAAAAATTTATTTTTCAAAAAAATCATGTGTTTTTATTTCATTTATTAAAAGTTTAAAGTATGTTTTTAATATAATTATTTTATTTTTAAATTTTATTTATTTCTTTTGCCTTTACATCACATTGCTTCCTTTAAATGTTTCCCCTCCCTTCCCATTATGAAGGGAGCCTTCTCTTGTAACAAAGATTTTTAAAAAGATGAAAAAACAGATCAGTAAAACCAATAAACATTATCATTTTGTCTGACAGCACATTCCACGCCCATATTCCTTCCTTCCTCCCCAATTCCACCCACCTCTCTCAGTGCCAAGAAAGGGAGGAGGGTGGATTTTTCCATCTCTTCATCATGATTATATACCACTCAAGATTTTTGAGCAGAAGTGACCAGATCATGAGTAAAATCAGTCTTGTGGCATTATGAAGAATGGAGTAGAGGTGGAAGGAAGAAATTGGAGGCAGGATGTCCTATTATTCCCCAAGTGTTAATGTTTTCTCCCTCCTCAAACTTCTTGAACCATTGAGCAGTGGTGCAGTGGAGTAGCAAATCTAGTTGTTCACCTACTTTTATCCACTCTCCTACTATTTACTCAATTTTTTGATGGATTTCTTGGCATAGATATTTTTTTCCTCTATTTTGAGATTTTATAACAAGTGCATCCATAATATTCTCTCTCCCTCCCCTCCCCTTCCCTCCTCCTCTCCTCTTCTCTCCTTTCCTCTCCTCTCCCTATTCCCTACATAAGAAAAAAACTTCAGGTTCTCAAGACCAAGATAAAAGGAAATACATAATCACTACCTTAAAATCTGAAGTAAATGAAGGGAGAGATTTAAACAACACAACATCCACCCCCAAATCTTTCATGAATTCTTTCATGGTTCTTAGAGCCCCAGGGTCCACTGTTCGTAAAGGTTATGTTCACTCTGTAAGCTTCTATCAACCTCTTTTTCTCCAGGTCCATGTACCCTCTATGCTTTTTCTTGGGAACTAGGTTAGATGAGATCAACAATTGACCATCAAGGCTAACAACTTTTAATAATCATCATGAGCATAGCCAATCTTAACTCAACTAATATCAAATTCCCTTTCCAATTCTGTTAGAGAAACATTTTCACACTCCACAAAGTGATTACAATTGTAGGCACATATTAGTACCTAATATCTCTGTTATCTTTACTTTACTTTCTGTAATATAAACTGGGCTGAGGTAGGAAAAAGAGGATCACTTGATCAGAAAGTGTCTTGATTAATTCCCCCGACTACCCTATACTTATTAATGTCTATGCTGTATTCCCTCTAACAGAATGTAGGCTCCTTATAGGCAGGTAGTGTTTTGTTTTCAATGCCTATTTCAGTGATGTGTACATAGCAGGTATTTAATAAATATTTGTTTAATTAGGAGGCTATTGAAATAGACCAGATAAATAGTTCTAATGTTCTAGGAGAATAAGAGTATAAATAGAGAACAGAAGAAAATGTAAGCAATATTTTGGAAATAAAACAAATAGATTTTGGTGACTGATTAAAAATGAAAGATGAGGAAGTCAAATTTAAATCAAAATTCTGAATAAAAGTTCATGAGTATGGAGAACTTAGTGAATGGATACACTAGGAGGGGAAAAAACAACTTATTTTAAAGAGCAGTGTTGGGATCCCTTGATGTTTGCTACAAGTATCCCAAGAGAACAGAGAAGAATTCAGAATGTATTTTCAAAAACATTCATTACTAACACTGCCCAATCCCTTAGTGCCTAGTATTCTTAAAAATCTCATAAAGCATAACTCATTTCACAAAGCTCTTCCCAAAGGAACAAAATACAGGTAAATAAAAATGCATAGGGAAAACTATCCAGGTAAGATGATTTCCTTAAGCTTCATACTCTGCCTTATAAGTCTCATAGGATCCTCTTGCTCCTTTCTCTTGTCAACTGTCATCTCTCCAGTAATAAGGGCCACTTTAAGAAATACTTGCTCAGAAATGTGAGATACTCTACTCTTACAAGCTCTTTAGAGGTATCCTTAAAGGAGTAAAGAGGCTGATAGCTCCTATTAGAGCTATTGACAATAGTGATGGCCAAAAGGAAGACTTATTCAGTCTTGCACATGTTTTAGGTGAAAATAGGACAGGCAGGTAGAGATGGCTTTAGGCAATTGGAAATGTGGGCTTGGAGCTTGAAGCAAGGTTAGGGTTGAAAATATACATTGGGGAGTTATTTGTATAGAGGAGGGGTGAATGACATTGCATGGGTGTAAAGACAGAAGGAAAAAAGCCAGGGGCATACTTTTACATTAAGGAAGAGGTAATAAGGTAATAAGAAACCAGTGAAGAAACAGTTAGTGGGGTAGAAGGAAAAACTGTAGAGTATGTTATATTTGAATCTGAGGGAGTGGGAACATAGAGTAGTAAAGCAGGGTCATAAGGTACAGAGAATTAATTCAAAGAGAATGAGGGCTTTTAAAAAGGCCTTTGGTTTTAGAGTAATTGGTGATTTTAGAGAGAGCACTTTTGGTAGCATAGTGAGAACAAAAATCTAATTATAAGATGTCAAGGAGAAGAATGAGGATAGCAAGAAAATAGAGAGATTGGGTGTAAACTTTTAAAATAAATTAAGTGATTAAATAGAAGGCAGAACAGGGACAATTGCTAGATGGAAAGTCTCAAATGCCTTTTCTTCCATGAAATCTTCTTCCTTGATTTCCTCAGCTAAATGTGACCTCTTTTTCTCACATCATTTTATTTCTGTGACTCTTAGGACACTCGGCATGTTTTGCCTCTAGAAATGAAGCATGATACAGCAGAAAGAGCCCTGAACTTGAACCTGTAAGAGAGGTGTGAGTCTTGGCTCTGACATTCACTTGTGCTACTCAGGGGATGTCACCAAATCTCTCTGAATCTTTATTTCCTCATTTGTCCTCATGGGATAGGAATGATAATTCTTGCACTAGTTAGTTCATATAGTTGTTGCAAAGAACATTTTCCCTAAATTTTAAAGTGCTATATAAATGTGCTATTATTCTATCTGGTGTTAGTTATTATTATTCTGTCTTCTCTTCTCTACTACATTATAAACTTTTTGAAGGTAGATATTACATCTTAACAATGATATGTTACATAGTATAGGGCTATTCATGTAGTAGGTACCTCAAAGATATTTTTAAAAATAAATAGAATCACAATTTTAGAACTGAGTTCTACTGATTATTTAGATCCTTCATTTTGTAGATGCATAAACTGAGATGGTTGATGGTTAAGTGACTTACTCTCTTTACAACTAGATTATAAAATCTTTGATACTTTATAACATTAGCATATAGTAGCTAGAAATCATATAATGTGGAAGGAACCTTAGGGAGGAAGGAAACATTTATTAAACACCTATTATGATCATTTGATCATAAAAAAGAGGAAAGAACCCACATGTACAAAAATATTTATAGCAGCTCTTTTAATAGTGGCAAAAAAGTGGAAATTGAGGAGATGCCCATTGAATTGAAAAAATGAATGAAAAATGTAATATATGAATGTAATGGAATTATATTGTTCTATAAAAGATGATGAAAAGGCAGGTTTCAGAAAGACCTGGAAGGACTTATATGAAATTATGAATAAAGTGAGAAAAACCAAGGGATCACTGTACACAGTAAAAGCAACATTGTATGATAATCAATTATGATAGAGTTAGCTCTTCTCAGCAATGCAATGATAAAAGACAATTCCAAAGGACTCTTTTTTGTTTTGTTTTGTTTTGTTTTTGTTTTTTGCTGAGGCAATTAGGGTTAAGTGACTTGCCCAGGATCACACAGCTAGGAAGTGTTCCAGATTTAAACTCAGGTCCTCCTGACTTCAGGGCGGGTGCTCTGTCCACTGCACCACCTAGTTGTCTCCTAAAGGACTCTTGGTGGAAAATACTGATAACATACAGAGAAAGAACTGTGGTATCTGAATGCAAATCAAAGCATATTCTTTTCCCTTTGTTTTTTTCTTTTTTCTTTCTCAGTGTTTTCCCTTTTGTTCTGAGTCTTCTTTCATAACACCACTAATATGGAAATATGTTTAACATGATTGGACATGTATAGCTTATATCTGATTGTTTGTAGTCTTGGGGAGGTTGGGAAAGAAGGGAAAAGTGAGAAAAATTTGGAGCTCAAAATCTTACAAAGATGAATATAGAAAACTATCTTTGGAAAAAATTGGAAAAAAACTAAAATATTATTAAGTATTTACCAGGTGTCCTCAAACTTTTTAAATAGGAGGCCAGTTCACTGTCCCCCAGACTATTGGAGGGCCGGAGTATAGTAAAAACAAAAACTTTGTTTCATGAGCCTTTAAATAAAGAAACCTCATGTGTACATGTGCGCGCGCGTGTGTGTGTGTATGTGTGTGTGATATCTCTGAATGTCTGGAGGGCTGTTATTGCAGAAAGTGATTTGATTTGTTCTATTTAGTCTCAGTGGGTATAATGAGGACCACTGGGCAGAAGTTTATAGTGGGATAGATTTTAGATTAGTCTCTTCTAGGCTTACACCAACTTGTACTCAAACTCTTAGGTTGAGTTCCCATATTATGATTCTCAGAGTTCTAGGGGCATCCCTTTGGGGCTATCTGGGATTAATTCACAAGTCTACACCAGTGTACTTCTCATTAGCAATCAGCCAATGGACACAATTACTAAATGGTTTATACAAAAATGGCAAGGTAAAAATAGTAGCTGCAACATGCCCATAGAAAGCAGAAACACATTTCATAGTATGATAGACCTAGACTTGGTCTCTCTAAAATATGCATATGTAAAAAAGTCAGTGAAAGCACTGGCTGGAGGATGTGGAAGTCATTTCTCACTTCCTAGAATCCTCACATAGTTCCTCTTCAATGCAATATGTATTTTGGATTTGTTGCTCAATGTTGTTTTGGGCTAATTCTGATTGTGTTTTTAAGTTCATAAATACAAGTTAAGAATATTTGTTCTAAGAGGCATATTCCTTAGAAGGTGCCACATACTCTTGATTCTCTTGTCTTTTGAGATGTGGAATGGCTTCCTGCCTCTATATACCTATAGTTCTATCTACTTTGTAAACTAAGAATGAAGACTCAATTGAGCTCATAAGTTCTGAACTTTAACAATGTTATGAGTTAATTGAAAAACGTTTTTGATGTATGCAATGCATTAGTTGTGATTTTCAGGGACCAGGTTTATAACAAGGTGAAGGATGTTGAAAGGTAATTATTGTGGTTTCCACAATGATTAAGCAGTGGATGCTGGATGACAAGCATGCTCAAGGAGTTTAGAATTCCTAGAGAGGAATTGTCAAAAAATGATAAATGGATAAGAGGTGTACTATAAAAATACAAACAGAAACCCCAAACAATGCCAGAACAAGGCAGAAAGAAGAAATAAAAATTATGAGGAGCTGGGTCTGATTTCTTGCCAGAGGTAGCAGTGGTAGATATTCCTTGTGCGCTGTGGAGCAAGTAGAATGTCCAGGCGTAAAATCAGCAATCATCTGATGGGCAAGCCATAGTCCTTTACTACTTTTCTATTATGAGAACATGGGGGGCTATGATCATTGGATTCTTGTCCTTGCAGGACTGAACACTGAAGATGGGATTTTTGGGATAACTTTGTGAGCTGATGTTTATTTTATTTTATTTTTTCACTTCTCTTTCATTGTTTTAAATAAATGTCCTTTTCCTCACTATGATATCATATAATTAATTCCAATTAGTTCAAAGAGATATAGTGGAAAATGGGAGCTCCTGATCAGTTTATTTTAAAGAGATAATGAATTTTAATAGATTTTAAGAATAGAATTGTGGATTAGAATACTTTAGTACATAATTGCTTATATGCTTTGATTTTCAGAACATTCTTTCTACAAATGCCTTCTCCCCCACAATAAGCAAACAAACAAAAACAATGAAAAACTTTCCCACAAGCGCACTGACAAAATTACAGAATGGGCAGGAACTATAGATTGCTATTTCTGGAAGAGAGAGAGAGAGAGATCAATCTGAACCATTCATTAAACAGATGAAGTGTGTGATATGGCAGAAAAAGCAGTGGGCTTGTAACAAAGAACCTGAATTAGAAACTCATCTTTGGCACTTACTATTTGTGTGATCTGAGGAAAATTGCCCTCTCTAGGATTCAGTTTCCATATCTATAAAATGGAGGAGGGGGATTTGTACTAGATCAAGAGTCTGCTAAGTAAGGTATGCTACAAAAAAAAAAAAAAAATCAATGGAGATTCCAGAAAAAGAGTAGAACATATTTCTATTCATATTTAATCTAAAAATAAGAAAATCAAGCTGAATTAATATTATGTATTAGATTAACATTGGCTCCCTCCCTAACTGACATCTGGTTCTTATGTCAGATAATCTCAGTTCATTTTAGCTTCCCCTACCCTTCTAGCAGTCACAAAAATTGGGAGAAATAGAATATGAATTATAATTGTCCAGTTTCTCACAGTGGGATTGAATATATTCAGAAGCTGAGGCAAATTTGAGCTGTGAGTAGAAAACCTTTCATACAATCTAAATGGCCCACCCCAGTTGACAAGTCGTTATTCTGGATGGTTCAGATAAATTAGCCTTTTTACACTGAGAGAACAAAAAATAATTGTGAAGGAGTTAATATTCAAGAGATTGTAACTAGAAATTAAAGGAAGCTAGTGAGTTTAACTTTGACTCTTGGGAAAATTATAAAAGATAATTAAAAAGAAAAGGAAGTAGTGGTTATAAAAAGCCAAAATGATTTGTTCAAGAATAGGTCCTTTTTTTTTGGTCAGAGTTATTAATTTAATAAATTAGGGGAATGCTATGGATATAGTTTACCTGATTTTTAGTGAATCATTTGATAAATTTTCTTACATAAAAGCCCACCATGGGTGCTGACACAATATGATTTCTGCCTAGTACAAAGTGAAGAAATTCAATGGAACATGAATAAATGGCAGGACTAACTATGACTCTTAAGGTAATCAGTCAAATGTGTTATCATCTAATTAGTGATATTCATGATTGAATGAACAAGTTTCCCACTGTTTTGACCTACTATCTAATGAAAACCTTGCTAAGGAAATTAGTTTGGCGCAATCAGTGGGGAAAGAAAAGCTTGTTGAACTTGATTCTAAGCTGGTCTGGTGGAAAAAAAAACATGAGATGTTAGTGAAGGATTCAATATATTCCATACTATCACTGAAGGAAAGATAAATAGAAAGCCATGGACTATATATTGGTCCATACTGTATTCTGAAATGGTTAAATCGACAGACTCAAAAAATAGTCATTATTAGTTTAGTTTCAATTTGGTAAAAGGTCTTTAGTGAAGTAATCAATGTTCTATGTTTGGCACCTGAGCTTTTGAACTTTTTTTTTTTATCAGTGATTCATATGGGGAACAAGAACACATGAAAATGATACAAAGTTGGGAAGTATAACAATGCTGATAGTCAAGATCCAAAAAGACCTAGACAAGTTGGACAATTGGATTAAATTTAATAAGATGAAAATTCTGTCTCCTTTAATCTTTACAATAACTTTGGGAGGTAGGTGCTATTGTAAAATTTTGTTTTACAATTGAGAATCTCTCCTTGGAATCCAATCTCCTTGGAACACAAATTTGTCTTATTCTATTTGGGTCCCAACAGTAGAATCAAAACAGTTGTTAAAAGTTGCTAAGAAGCACATTTCAGCCTAATTTCAGGAAACAACTACCAAATAATTAGAGTTTTACAAAAGTGAAATGAAATGTCTTAGAAATAGCAAACCTCTTCTCATTCAGTGTCTTCAAGAAAAGCCTGAACTACTACGTGTCAAGTGTGAGTTGGTGTAGATAGATGCTGAGAGTCTTTGACTTCTAAAGTGAAATTTTATTATCTAAAATACTTTCCACCTCTAATAATAATGGCTAATGAGGGGGTCTCATATCCAGAAAGACTCAAATTCAAGTCTTATCTCTGACATGACTGATCCATATAACCTGGGCAAGTCAGTTAACTTCTTAGTAGTCTAAGCCATTCTTTATGATTAGAAGTTGCAGAAAAGGTGCTGACCTCATTGGAAAAAGGTTATTTATATACTGAATGTCCTTTATATTAATGAAATCACAGGTCTGGCCTTTATCTTTAGTTCAAAGGTCAATTCCAGCTTTAAAGTTCTCATTAATGGATGATCCATCTTGAGGAACATTTGTTATAACAAGGATTCTTACTGTTTTACTCCAAAGGAAAAGATAATATAAGAACCTTGATAAGAGAAATGCTATAGGCTGATGAGAGATAAGATGGGAGTGGGAGGACGGCAAGAGCTTTCTTCTGACCCTCAGCCCATCTGCTCACTCTCCTTAGTGAATCCCAGAGTGAATCTTGGCCCCTTTGTCTCCATCCTAGGAGCTAATTGTAGGCAGAGAAAGAAAGGTGCTTAAGGAGTAACTCCTCCAGCTGGACTTATTAATATTCAGCTCTCCTTCCCTAGCTTCTGCAGTCTGGGCTTTCTAGCTTAGGAGCCAAGTTTGAAGGGATTGGCAAGCAGTCAGAGCTAAAGAAGCTAGCCGAAAGGCAGATACAATTACAAGACTAACTAGAAGGGACCTTGGAACAGAATACAGAATATTAGAGCTGAAAACCCTTCAGAATATTGGGGAGGAAAAGGTGTTAGAATACAGAATATTAGAACTTATAGGAACCTTAGAGAGTCTAGTCCAATTCCTTAATTTTACAGATGATGGAAAAACTGAGGCCCAGAGAGTAAAAGGAACATATGATAATAACTTGAGGTTTGGGGCAGAATGACTGAGGTAGGGCAGTTCAAGGAGACTGTGGCATTACATTTCTAGCTCTAGCTTTGAGAACTCTTAATTGAGCATTTCTTCTCAATATCCTTTGCTGGATCACCATTCCATTGTTGCTATTGTTCAGTTGTGTTCAGACACAACTCTTTGTGATCCCATTTGGGGTTTTCTTGGCAAAGATATTAGAATTGTTTGCAATTTCCTTCTTCAATTCTTTTGGGTCACAGGGTCACAGGGGTAGTAAGTGTCTGAGGCTAGATTTGAATTCATGAAGATGAGCCTTCCTGGCTCCAGGTCCAGCACTCTATCCACTGAACCAGCTAGCATGTCTTGCCTTTCATCACAAGTGTCCCCCATCAACACCTATCAGGTTCAATTATCATCTTTGTGCAGAAAACTGAAATTTCCCTCTTCCAAGGTATCAATGATCTCAGTTGGCAAATTTAATGGTCTTTTGGGAGCTGTCACTTTTCATCCTTCTTGGCCTCTTGGTAGGATTTGACATTGATGGTCATCTCCAGGATTCAGTTTCTCCTGTTTAGGTTTTCATGACATTATTCTGTCATGATTTACCTTCTCTCTGTCCTGCCATTTCTTCATCCATGTCACTTCTACTAACTGGGTGTTTTCTAAAGCTCTGTTCTGAATTCTTTTCACTTCTCCCGCTTATTATCACATTTAAAGAATTCATTATTATTTTCCAATGATCATCTATATGCATATGACATTCTCTCTCTCTCTCTCTCTCTCTCTCTCTCTCTCTCTCTCTCTCTCTCACACACACACACACACACAAAACACAGAGTATCTCTTCTGTGCCCCAGTCTCACATTACCAATTACTTTTTGCATATCTTGACCTAGATATCGCAAACTTAACAGAATTAATTATCTTCCCATTCTCCTGCTGCTGCCCCTTCTTCTAAACTTCCCTGTTTCTGTTGCTCAGATATTGAACTTCAGTATTACTCTTGACTAATCATTTACTATACACATCCAATCTATTGATAAATGTCATTTTCCCCTCCACATCTCTTGCATATGTCTGTTTTTTCCTACCCACACAGCTGATACCTTGCCTCAAGTTTCCCTTTAAAAAAGGACTCATATTTGCAAAAATATTTGTAGCAGCCCTTTTTGTAGAGGCAAGGAACTGGTAATTGAGTGGATGTCCATCAATTGGGGAATAGTTGAATAAGTTTTAGTATTTGAATATAATGGAATATTATTGTTCCATAAGAAATAATAAGCAAGCTGGTTTTAGAAACATCTGGAAATTGATGCTGAATGAAGCAAGCAGAATCGAGAGAACATTGTACATAGTAACAACAAGACTATGTGATGACCAACTGTAATGGATTTGGCTCTTTTCAACAATGAGGTGATTCAAGGTAATTCCAGTAGACTTGTGATGGAAAGTACCATCCACATCCAGAGAGAGAACTATAGAGACTAAATATGGGTCAAAGCATAGTGTTTTCGCCTTTTGTTTTTGTTGTTTGTTTGCTTTTTTTCCTTTCTTGTGGTTTTTTCTTCTTTTGATATGATTTTTCTTGTGCAGCATGACAAATATGGAAATATGTTTAGAAGAATTATACATGTTTGACCTATATTAGAGTGCTTGCGTCTTGGAGAGGGAAGAGAGAGGAAAAAGGAAGAAAAATTTAGAACACAAGGTTTTGCAGAGATGAATGTTGAAAACTATCTTTGCATATATACAGAAAAATAAAATACTATTGGAAAAAAATGTCTCTTTCTACTCCTGTATGCCACTTAGCTACAAGATACTTTTTCGAAAGCAGAGGTTCACATCTTTTGTTCTATGAACCACTTTCAACAACAACACCAAAATGTGTTGTGAACCTCAAGGGTAATTTAATATACTATGTATAATATTCTTTTAAATGTACTTGTTAAGTGCTTATAATAACTGCAATGAAAATTTTTGCCCAAAAAAGATCCAAATTAAAGTTTACCTTATATAATTATAACTATTAAGTATTAAATTTTATTTTACCTACAGTTATGAAAACTCTAAAATTTATTAAACCAATTACAAAATAATTATGAATATTTTATGTGAGTCAATCTGTAAGAATTAAAAGAAGCAAATTATCAAGACTTCCTATGCTTCTATTATCTAAAAGACTTTATACTAATTTTTTATTTTACTAATTTTGTTGATTTAAAAACATTTATAATTAAAATTTTATAACTTTGAAAATGTTTTATCATAGGATAATAATAATATATAAATTTAATTTCAATGTTGAATTTTTTATTTGAACAAAAACTTGCATTACTGGCTCAATACTAGGAAAAAAGTCAAATCTGGTTCTGCATGAAGGTTAATTCTATATTTTAATTTAAAATAAAAGCAAAGTGAAAATACTTGCTTTTCCCTCTATGTGGTGAAAAATGGGGGGAGAATTTTATAAGCTTTCTTCCTCAGACATGGAAATTCACTTTTTATTTTTATCCACCTAACCAACTGACCAAAATAAATAGTTAGTTATGATATAAAACATTTATTTTTCTAATGTCCAGTGAAAAACCTTTGACAAAATGATAAATATACTTAGTATCTAATTGTATGTAATGCTTCATTTTGAACAACATTTACATATTAGCTAATTTTTTAGGGAAAGAATGTTTTAACATGTGATTATCTTCTTTTCTACCACTGGTATACTGGTAACACCCTCACAGAAACTCCTCTGAATGACTGACCAGGGCTGCCTACCAGTTCATCTGAAATTCTGCCAAAAAGAAGAATAGTTACATAAATGAGAATAAGTTAAAATTGGAAAATAGCCAATATAAGGTTTGTTTCTGCAGAATGTTTGTGGTGGTCCATGATGGTTTCCATATGGTTTTTCATGTGTATGCCAGCAATTATAGATTTCAAATAGCTGGACATTTATGCTATAAGAACATAAACATTCCTAAATTTTCTTTACATAATTACATAGCTGATGAGGTTTTACAGCTGATGATCATTGCAAGGTAACAGAAGAGAATGAGAGAGCTGCTCTGGAACATTGTACAGACACAAATGAGAGGCTGCATATGCATCTAACCATCCATGGGAAACCACAAATGTACCTGAATATGGAACCATAGTGGAAGTCAAAATAAAATTTCATGATAAAATAGTGAACCTGCAAGAGCGCATTGCCTTTCATTAGAAGTGGTTGGAGTCTAATGTAATAGATGCTCAAACACCAAAATCAAATCAGTGTAGAAACAAAGCTATAATGCTATCAACAAGTACATGCTTATTGTCACAGGGGAAATATACATGTTAATATAACTGGGAAATTACTTATTATTTAAGGTACCATTAAAGAAATTTTTCCCCTGAGGCAATTGGAGTTAAATGACTTGTCCAGGGTCAAACAGCTAGGAAGTGTTAAGTGTCTGAGAGCAAATTTGAACTCAGGTCCTTCTGACTTCAAGGCTGGTACTCTATCTACTGCGCCACCTAGCGGCCCCTAAGAATTTTTTTTGCACAAATTCTTTTGTGCTATAAAAATGATCCCCTTGGATGATCCTTGTAGATCCCTATGGAATTCCCAAACTACTAAATGGGAATAATAAGTGCAATGAAAATTTTTGCCCCAAAAAGAGCCAAATTAAAGTTTACATTATATAATTATAACTATTAAGCATAAGACTTTTTTTTTTTTAATATAACTCCAAATTCTAAATTCTAAAACACAGTACTCACTCAGCAAGCTCCAGTGGCTCCTTGTTACTCACAGGACCAAATATAAAAATCCCATGTTTGACAATTAAAGTTTTTCATAACCTACCTCCTTTCTACATTTGCAGTCTTCTTACACTTGGATGGATATACTCTTTGATTTAGCTTCCATGCTCTCTCACTTCTACCTCCTAGTTTTTCTGGTTTCCTTTGTGGCTATTCAACTTCCTATAGGAGATCTATCCAATTTCCCCTAAGTGCTAATTCCTTCTCTTCTAAGATTACATCCCTTCCATTCTCATTATCTCTCTCTCTCTCTCTCTCTCTCTCTCTCTCTCTCTCTCTCTCTCTCTCTCTCTCTCTCTCTCTCGGCCCAAACAATGAACATGTGGGGCTTGTCCAGGGGGGCCTCTTATGTGTCAATCAATGAAAGCTATCATCAATTAATGCTGAAGTTTTTGATCCTTCATCCCAAGTTGAAATCAATCACTCCCTACCAGATGTTCCTACTGAAGAAGAGGTTTTGAATGCCATTAGGCACTTTAGTGTAGCAAAGCACCAGGTGCTGATTCTATTCCAGCTGAGATTTAAAAGTTGGAGGGTTCATTGCTCATACAAAAGCTGACTAAATTTTCCAGATTATATGGCAAAAGGAAGTTATGCCATAGAAGTTCAAGGATGCCTTCATTGTCCATCTCTATAAAGGTAAAGGGAATAAGATTATCCTGTGACAATTTTACTAGCAAGATTCTTACCAGAATCCTCCTTAATAGGCTGACCCTACACCTAGAAAAAGATCATCTACCTGAGAGCCAGTGTGGCTTTAGAAGGGGTCAAAGAACAGTTGTTATGGTGTTTACTGCCTGACAACTCCAGGAAAAATGCCAGGAATAGAACAGAGGTCTGTATACAACATTTGTAGATATGACCAAGGCTTTTGATATTGTTAGTCAAGAGGACATGAAAAATTATATCAAAATTTGGTTGCCCAGAGAAGGTCTTCAGCATGGTAAGTCAATTTCATTATGATGTACTTGCCTGAGTTCTGGACAGTGGGCAATGTTCTCGAGTTTTTCCAGGCATAATGGAGTGAAACAGGGCTATGTGCTTGCTCCCATGCTTTTTAGTATGATGTTTTAATAAGCCATATTGTCAAACACCTTCAATGAGGACAAATATGGAATAAAAGTCACCTTCCACAATAATGGTAAAATCTTCAACTTGAAAAGGTTACAGGACAAAACTAAAGTGGAGGGAGTGTTGGTGCATGATTTTTTGTTTGCAGATTGTGCACTCAATGCAGCCTCCAAAGCAGAGATGCAACAAAATATGGATCAATTTTCTGCTGCTTATGCTAATTTTAGCCTAACAATTAACACCAAGCAAACACTCCTACTCAAGAGGTTGTTTGTTCTTCCTTCTCAAAGAGGACCCTGACTTCAGGGAAACAATGTCATGACATGTAAGTGAGCTGGATTTAAATGAGAGAGGGTTGTGCAAAGTCGACAGCCTCACTCTGTCCTCTGGAGTCATCTAGATTAAGTGGCAAGATATGTTGTTGTCGTTGTTTTTTGACTAGGTTAAAAGAGGTCATTCTTTGCCTCAATTTCTCTTTAGCCTTAATTACTGATTGGTGTGGCTGCATTCAAACTGAGACCCATTAAAGGGCTTAACTTAAAATGGCCACTGCATCCAAGTCTATCTCCAGTCATCCTGATCTATATCTTGCCACTGGACCCAGATGACATTGGGAGGGAAAGTGAGGCTGATGACCTTGCCCAGCCCTCCCTTCCTCAAATCCAACTTACTTGCATGTCATGGTATCATCTCCCTGATGTCATGCTCCTCTTTGAGAAGGAAGGACAAACAACAACAACAACATATTACCTCCTCTACTAGAATGCAAGCTTCTCGAGGTCAGGGATTATTTTGTGCCTTTCTTCCCCCTCCTCTCCCCCAAGTACTTAACATAGTACTTGGCAATGTTGTTTAATTGTTTCAATTATGTCAGACTCTTCCTGACCTCATTTGGGAGTTTCTTGGCAAAGGTACTGGAATGGTTCACCATTTCCTTTTACATCTTATTTTATAGGTGAGAAACCTGAGGCAAACAGGGTTAAGTGATTTGTCGAGGGTCACACATCTGGTAATTATCTGAGGCCAGATTTTAATTCGTGACGATGAATCTTCCTATTGCACTATTTAGCTACCCTATCTGGCAACAGTAAGTGCTTAATAAATGCTTGTTGGATGTTTGATTAATGATTTCCAGATCTATATATCCTGTTCTAATCTCTCTCTACTCCTATATCACAAGTATCTGCTGAGCATCTCAAATTAGATGCCCTATAATCAATATGTCTATTTTTTTATAACTTTTTATTGACAGAACTAATCAATATGTCTAAAATAGAATTTTTCTTCCTAAATCTTCCCTTTTCTAAAGTTTTCTGTTTCTATTGCAAGAATCATGAAGAATTACAACTATCTTGACTCTTCTCATTTCATCTCTATTCAATCAGTTGCTAAGAACTGTTGATTGTATTTTCACAACATCTCTTTCTTTCAGTGATTTTTCTTAATTCAAATAGCCACCATTCTAATTCAGTCCTCTATAATGTTTTATCTGGACCATTTCAATGTCCCTTAATTGATTTCTCAGCTTCTAGTTATTACCTTGTTGGATTCATACTCCAAAATACTCTTCCTAAAGCAAAATTTGACTTCATCACTCTGCTAAAAGAATCATTTGCCTTTAGGCCCAAGCACAAACCCTTTAGTTTAACATTGACAACCCTTCACAAATCAGCTTATTTGTAGATTTTGGTCATATATATGTCAGCTAAACTAAACTAGTCTATTTATTCTTCATTCTAGCTCCAACTTCAGTGCCTTTCATAGCCTATTCTCCCCATTCCCATTCCTGGAATACATTCCCTCCTCACATCTTCTTGTTAAAATTCTTGGCTTCCGTCAAGCCTCTGCTCATGTGCTATTTCCAACAGGAAACTTTTCCTGATGTCTCTGGCACTTTCTCCCTCTGCAAATTACCTTACATTTAGCTATCTTTTTGTCTCTCACCCTTTAGTAAACTTCTTGAAGTCAGAGATTGTTTTTCTTCTTTCTTTTCTTTTCTTTTTTTTTTTTTTTGCCTTTGAATTCTTTAGAGCCTTTGAATTCTTTAGAGCCTAGCGCACTTTCTTTCCCCCATCATTATTTTTATTGGTATTTTATTTTTCCAAATATATATAAAGATAATTTTTAACACTCATTTTTGTAAAACTTTGTGTTCTAAAATTTTCTCCCTTTTTCCCTTACCTCCCCCCACCCTAAGACAGCAAGCAATCTGATATAGGTTAAATATGTGCAATGCATTTTAACATATTTCCATATTTATCATGTTGTGCAAGAAAAATCAGACTAAAAGAGGAAGACAACATGAGAAAGAAAAAAAAATCAAATAAGCAAAAAGGTGAAAATACTATGGTTCAAATCACATTCAGTCTCCCCAGTTTTCTGTCTGGATGCAATTAGCATTCTGCACCTCGTCTATTGGAATTGCTTTGAATCACCGCATTGTTGAAAAATACCAAGTCCACTGTTGATTATCACATAATCTTGTTGTTGCTGTGTACAATGTTCTCTTAATTATACTCACTTCATTCAGTATCAGTTCTTGTTTTTCCAGGATTTTCTAAAATCAGCTATTATTTCTTACAGAACAATAATTTTCCATCACATTTATATATCATACCTTCTTCAGCCATTCCCCAGCTAGTGGGCATCCACTCAATTTCCACTTCTTCGCCACTGCAAAAAGAGATCTACTGCAGTTCCTTAAAAGGTATAGTATTTAATGTGTTTGTTAAAATGAATATAGTCCTAGAATTGAGGAAGCCCATTTGCCAGATATGAATGTAAAAAATATTTGACCACTCAAAGCAAAAATCTCCTCCAGTAAAAGTCTCTGAGCATGAAAAACGTTTTAAGAATTATGTTAATAGGCCTAATCTAAAACAGCATAATTATTTTCAAAATGGTTAATACATTGCAGCTCTACAAAGGCATAGACATCAAAGAGTACTCTACCTGGAATATTTTATTGAAAGCAAAATTTTAAGTTGTATCATTTTTAGATCAAATCCTGTTCTTAACAATATTAAAAGAGAGTTAGAGAAAGGGTCTTTTGCAAACCAGGAAGAAGATGCTTTTGATGTTCTTATAAAAATGAAAGCTAGGTGAATGACCCAGGTAACTGACTAGAAATAATTTCTGTACTTTAGGCTTGGTTTTAATCAGTTAATGAAGGGACAAAGTTTATAGAATTAGGAATTCTTTAGTTAGCAATAGTAAGGGCTATAGAGAAAAGAACACAGATGTAGAAATCAGGACATTCATTCTAGTCAGCATTGTACTAGTAAAGATTTAACAACTGGCTCTCTGAAAAAAAAATATACAGGATACACTTTTAAGCTTAGTTTGCATTTTTTTTGAGGCAATTGGGGTTAAGTGACTTGCCCAGGGTCACACAGCTAGACAATGTTTAGTGAATGAGGCTTGATTGAGTTCACTCAGATCCTCCTGGCTTCAGGGCTGGTGCTCTATCCACCCCAGCTGCCCCAAGAAATGTTATTTTAAAAGAAAATTTCACTTCTGTGTAGATAGCTCCCCATTTGTGTTTCATTTTCCTCTACTCCAGTTCTTATGCAAGGTACAAAATACTCTAAAGATAATCTACTCTGTTTAAAGTTCAATAACAGACTAGTACATCAGGAAGTCTGTCCCTTCTGCTAGAACTGAGAAAATTGTCCTCAAGATGCTGGTAGACCATTTGTGAACCCAGCATGACTATATATGGTTTTCTGTACTTATAGATACCTATGGGAAATAACTCCTGTTCAGAGATCAACTTGCCCTATAAAAACTTTGTTTTTCACGATCCAATCCTATGCTTCCCCGTGTTATGCCTAGTTTTACTGTTCTTTAAGTATTTTATTGCTCTGCACCCTAAACTGTAAGCAAGAGAGTCTTTTTAATGACATAAAGATCTTTACAGGTCATGTAAGGGCTTTCATTTTCTAGAGGGGAAAAATAGAACCCAAAGAAGTGAAACATCTTGCCCATAGTAACTGATGTGAAACTTCAATCCAGTTCACCTGATTTCCAGTCTAGTGCTCTGCCTATTATATCATCATGCCAAGTGCCCACTTCCATTACTGCTTTTTTTTTTCCTCACAAAAAAAGAGCATATTATCTTTGCCTAACTCCTACCTGATTGCTACTGAGGCACTTATTTGAGCTGGAGAGAAATTGGCTTCTAGATGCTAATTTGATGGCCTTCAAATTGTTGGCTCAAAGGGTCACCCATTCCACCACAAGGCTTTTCATCAAAACAGGATAGTCTGGCATTTGTTGAAATGTCAACTTTAATTAAAAATCCAATCTTAATAAGATCTCATATATAAAGCAGAGCAAAGTAGACTTCTTATTACATGAACTTTTCAGATATGTCATTGAACAAAATAGCTTTTCCGGCCCCCTCAAAGGGCATACTCAATATTCTCTACTGAAAAAGTAAAGTTTTTAAAATCCATATTTATGTGCCCTCCATGAGAGAGCTTTCAGTGCATCAAAGTATCATTAAAGAGTCAATGCCTTGTGGCAGAAAGATCATGGATTAGGAACCATAATACCCAGATATTAGTCCCACTTCTCCTACTTACTAGCTACAACTTTGGATAAGCCACCACAAATCACTGAGCTTCCATTTCAGTTTTAAAGGAAGATAGTACTTGTCACTGCAGAAATAAAATAAAGTTCTTTGTAAATTGTAAAGATCTATCTAAATGTCTGTTATTGTTGTCATAATTATTATTATTACTATTACTAATATTTCCAGTATTTGTAGAAATCTAGCTAGGGAGTTCTGAAATGATGTTCTAAGTTTAAAATTTCATGTAGTTTTTTTTAGAGGCTCTAAAAACTAAACACAGAAATTATAGAGGTTGATAAACACAAAATAATATTCCCAACCCATCCCATGATTCATCAATGATTCTACTGATACATCATCATCTTCGTAGTTCTTTATTCTTCTGGATATTGGGATTAGTACTAATTGTTATGTATTTAGTAACCCAAGTATATTATACATCAGTACATTTTACAAATCACATATATGTCTTCTCTATAGGCTGTAACTTTTTCATATGCCATTCCTATTTTTTTTACTCTACTTAAAACTACAGAATATTAGAATAGGAAGAGATCTTAGAATGCAAACTATTGAATGTCAGTCTGGTCGAATAACACAAATTTCTGGGATGTTCAAGCTGAAAGAGATCTTTAGAACAAAGACTTGTTTAATTGGACAGAACCTTAAGAGATAATGTAGTTAAGCAGCTTCTTCCTACATGTGAGGAAAATGTGGTCCAGAAACATAAAGTGATTTTGTACAAGATCATAGTGACCTATAGTGGTAAAATAGAAACTAGAACCAGGGGTGTGCTGGAGACACCTCAAGAGCTGACTCCTAAATTTTCAGCATTTCCATCTCAGAAATCATCAAACCTTACAAATTAGGGCTTGATTTATTTGTAGTGTGGGCTGTCTCAACATATATAGTATAAAAGTGCTGTTGAATGGTTCAATGGGAGTCAATGTGAGACAGAATAAATATATCTAGCTTCTTGTTCTTTCACCCTTCTACAAGGATGACTTTAGTTCCTGTCAAGAAGAAAAGCAAGAAATTAGGACCAGAAGCTTGATCATTCTGCTGCCAACTCCATCCTTCTCCTTTGTAGTCATGGGTCATTGATCTCCACCAAAAAGGAGAGATTCTCATAACAATGAGTTTTGGGACTCAGGTCACATATTGCTTTGTTGGTAGTCAAGGCTAGAAAATTAAGAATGCATTCTAAGGGGGCAGCTAAATGGTTCAGTGGATAAAGTACTAACACTGAGATCAGCTCTGTTCTTCACTCTAGTCTACAAGGATGACTTATTACGCTGAAGAGACATTGGACCAAGCTACATTCAACTCCAATTCTTCCCTTTGTAATAATGGGTACATTGATTCAAACAAACAAGAAAATTCAATCAAACAATAATTTGGAACTCAAGTCACATAATTGCAAATATTATTTATCAAGAGCAGGGAAATTAAGCATCTTCCTATCAAGACTAATGGTTCAGTGATAAGTACTTTCTGGAATTGAGTTCAAGTTAGGTCCAAGATTTATTAGCTTGTGACTCTTGGCAAGTTCCACTAAATGCCCTGTATATAAAATGTAAAAAAAACAAAAAACTAATAATAAACATGATACAATAAAAATTTATACTTGCTAAGAGTTGAAAATAGCCTTCTATAAATATCTAGTAACACTTTCTGACATCTGCATTTATAAGTCCTTCAGATTACTTCATGTATTCCCATTTACCATGTATATATGGAGAACATGATTGGTAATAATGGTAGTAATAAATATATATTCTAAGTTTGAAAGCATCTGTATGCATGATTTCATCTTTTATCTTCACATTACTTAGGAGTTAATTGCTCATCTATACTGCCTGCACTATATTGTACATAGAATATGAAACTGTAAGAAAGTAATGAAGTTCATTACCTGAAAGTACCCACTGTTGAAATGATTTCAATTTATTTCTGATACTGTCTAATAGCTCATATCATTGCTATCTAATAGTAATGCTACTGAAATATAGTACTGTATGAGGTTAATAAGTTCATTACTTGCACAAATTCATGTTGAAATGATTTCATATTTATGGTGAAAGCTACAGACTGAAAGATTAAGTGACTTATTAAAAATGTTAAGTCTTCATAAATTATTTTCTACTTGCCATGAAATTAGCTCATTATTATGTGTCAAATATATCAGAGACTAAGATGTTAAAATAATTTAAATTATTTTCCTGCTGAATACTAATGATGTCCAAATTATATCAGAGACTAAGACCAAGGCAAACTAGACCAAGTAGGTTTCTTAGTCACCAATTGGGGGAAAGCCTCTTAAATTACTCCCATTACTACTCATCTTCCTATCTTCCAGTTTAGAGACCCTTCCAGCTTCCTCTTTCTATCCTATTTCATTCGCTTAATGAATAGTCTGCCACTAACTACTTAAGAGACCTTGAGCAAATGAAAAACTTTCTTTATATGGACATAGGTTTACACCTCTATAAAATAAGAAATTATATTAGATGAGTTCTAGATCCCTCTCAACTTTGACGTTTTATTTCCTATAAAATCATTTGGTCCAACGCTCATTTTGCAGACAATAAAATTAAAGATGGAAGAGGTTAAATGACTTGTTTAAAGTAACAAAGACAATATTCAGCAGAGATAGAGATTGAACAAAGGTCCTATAATTTCAAATACTACCCTTTTCTCACTAAACTACACATCAGGTGAAGATTTCTATTTGCCAGTCCTTAATAATAAAAGACAAAATCCTACTGCCAAAATTGTTAAGACTGGTTATGCATTTTAAGCCCAATGTCTTAAGGTACTTTCCAGTTCTAGAATTCTGTGGTCTAAGGTCAGTTCTAGTTCTGCTATTCTATGGAAGATTAAAGAAACACCTTGTCTTCCCCATTTTCCCCTTCCTCTCTCTACTTTCTTCTTCACTTCTTCCCCCATTCTCTTTATCTTTTTCTCTTCAATCAGAGTCTGTCCAAACTGAACTCAAATAATAACAATGAAGTCAAAAGTCATCTTGCCAAACATTTCTTATCCTTCCTCTCATTTCCTTACAACTTTCTCCCTTTTACTCTAAAATTATAATGATTCTAATGGCTCATATTGAAGCTATTATTATTGTTATTGGTAACTGGAAATTCAGAGCATTAAAGTCATACAGCTAAATATTGTACAAACTGGATCTTAAATCTAGATCTTCTGACTCTGAGACCATTGCTCATCCATCTCCCTGCAGTGCTCTCTGTGGGCTTCTGGCTCCCTCTGCTAATAATCCTAAAATCCTTCCTAAAAGCAGATTAGGCTAGACTCTTCCTCTCCATGAAGATTGTAGAGTTAGTGCTTGGATGCTTCATTAACTAATGATAATGAGTCATTGTACTGGCCGTAGGGGCCTTGTAAATAGTACAGTGTCAACGTCTAGAGATACAAGGAAAATGTAGAATTTCAATGAGGCTGGAATCTCACTGCTACTTGCACCAGAGAAATGTCACAGGTAATCATTGTCTCTTCTAGTTTCAGTTCCTTGGGCTACAAAAATATATAGCAAGTCTTAACAATTTTGGCAGTTGGTTTTTGTTTTCATCAGTTAGGATGAGCAAATAGAAATCTTCATCTGATATTCAGGAGACAATTATCTAGGAGGGTGAGCGATTTGGCTTCCTGTAGTTATACAATGTGTGAAGAGAAGACTAGTGGAATGAATGAGGTGGGAGTTCTGCTGTCTTTTGATTTGGTCAGTTCTGAGTGCTATATTTTATGAAGGACATTGATAAACTGGTATGTATCCAGAAGAAGAAACTACAATGGAGAGAGACAATGACATAGGAAGATTATTTGAAGGACCTGAAGATATTTCACTTGTAGAAAAGGAAAACAAACATGACCATTTTCTTTAAATACTTTGAGGGCTATTCTAGAGAAATTCAGTTTTCTTTATTTGGTCTCCTACAACAGGACCTAGAAGTGTAGAAGATACAGGAAGGCAGATTTTGACTTGGTGTAAGAAAGAATTTAGTACCAATGAAAACCAGCTGTTCAATAGTAGAATGGTCAGTTATGGGCCAGAACTCTGTAACTTGAAACAAGGATTCTTACAAGGTGTTAAGTCAGTGAAATTACAATGATTATCTAATTTAGCATGGTGATTAATAGTTTTCTAGCTCCTACATGTACTTAGTACTTAATATAGTTCCACAAGATTCACACCAACTTCTTACAATTGTTCTTATTTCACTCTTGGTTCCTTCTCTTTTAGAATTTTGTAATTTAGTAAAAATCCTGTGATTTCATCTATGTGTATAACTTTTGGGTTGTACCCTCAACACCCACCCATTGATGCAGCTCCGCAACTCATTTGAAACTCATAATCTTAGAAAGGGTGAGAATATGAGAGATTCAGAGATTTGCCAATGGTCACACATTCAGAGATTTGTATGTGTCAGAGATAGCACTTGAATCCAGATCTTCCTGATAACAAGAATTTTGTCTGTATCCACTTGGCTATGTTGCCTCAGAACTTGGTCATGACACAGATAAAAATTTCCTTCTCACTTAAAATGATATAGTGATACATATGCAATTTTGGCTTTTAAATGTTCTCTCCATATGTTCAAAAAATGCTGTCTCCTCCTTGATTAAGTCTGGCTTCTTCATTGATTTTGATCACTGATTTGAAAAGTGAGGTCTAGATTTTCCCTAAATGCTAGGATTTACCTGAACTGAACCATAGTTGAAATTTTTAAAAAGCTTTTTATTTTCAAAATATATGCATAGAGAATTTTCAACATTCACTCTTGCAAAACCTTTTGTTCCAAATTTTTTCTCTCCTTCTCCCCATCCCTTCCCCTAGGCAGCAAGTAACTCAATATATATTAAATATATGCAATTCTTCTACACATATTTCCACAATTATCATCCTGCATAAAAAGTATCAGATCAAAGAGGAAAACAAATGAGAAAGAAAACAAAATGCAAGCAAAGAACAACAAAAAGAGTGAAAATACTATGTTGTGATCCATACTCAGTTCCCACAGTTCTCTCTGTGGATACAGATGGCTTTCTCTATCACAAAACCATTGGAATTGGCCTTAGTCATCTCGTTGAAAAGAGCTATGTCCATCAGAATTGATCATTGTATAATCTTGCTGTTTCCATGTACAGTGATCTCCTAGTTCTACTCACTTCATTTAGCATAAGTTCATATAAGTCTCTCCAGGCTTTTCTGAACTCATCATCCTGATCATTTCTTATAGAACAAGAATGTTCCATACATTCAAATACCTAACTTATTCAGCCATTCTCCAAATTATGGCATCCACTCAATTTCCATTTTTTCACCAATACAAAAACATTTTTGTACATGTGGGTCTCTTTGCCTCCTTTATGATCTTTATGATTATTGAACACTGCTGGATCAAATTAGAGTTTGGTCTTGAAGAAGTTATACCATGCCTTTTAAGAATTAATTATGAAGATATCAACACCTCCTTTAATTACTTACCTGGAGAAGTCCTTGATCTTCAAAGTAGTTCCTTATCTTTGGAAACCTGAGGTTATGAAATAGCTTTTACCTCAGTGTTAGTTTTTTTGGTTTTACTTCTCTCTCCCTCACCCAAGAGAAATTAGTTACAGCTGTGTATGAATAAACTACTTCTTGGCAAGGAACTGGCAACTCATTGGATGCCCATCAGTTGGAGAATGGCTGAATAAATTATGATATATGAATATTATGGATTATTATTTTCCTATAAGAAATGATCAGCAGGATGGTTTCAAAAAGGCTGATGCACAGAAAAAGATAATGAATTTCGGAGGAGATATAGGAAAACTGGGACACTAATACATTGTTGATGGGGTTGTGAACTGATCTAACTATTCTGGAGAGCAGTTTGGAACTATGCCCCCAAAATTATCAAACTGTGCATATCCTTTGATCCAGCAGCGTTTCTATTGGGCCTGTATTCCAAAGAGATCATAAAAAAGGGAAAAGTTCCCACATGTGCAAGAATGTTTGTGGCAGCCCTTTTTGTAGTGGCAAGAAACTGGAAACTGAGTGGATGCCCATCAATTGGAGAATGGCTGAATAAGTTATGGTATATAGATGTTATGGAGTCATTTTTTTCTATAAGAAACAATCAGCAGGATGATTACAGAGAGGCCTGGAGAGACTTACATGAACGGAAGCTGAGTGAAGTGAGTAGAACCAAGAAAACACTGTACATTGCAATAAGAAGATTATACTACACACACACACACACACACACACACACACATATTATCAATTCTGATGGACATGGCTCTTTTCAACAGTGAAGTGATTTAGGCCAGTTCCAGTGGATTGGTGATGGAGAGAGCCATTTGCTCCCAAGAGAGGGAACTGTGGGGATTGAGTGTGGATCACAACATAGTATTTTTACTGTTTTTTATTGTTATTTGCTTGCTTTTTGTTTTATTTCTAATTTTTTTCCTTTTGATCTGATTTTTATTATACAGCATGATAATTGTGGAAATATGTATCGAAAAATTGCACATGTTTAATATATATTGGATTATTTTCCATTTAGGGGAGGGGTAGAAAGTTCTGGTCCAGAGATATCTCTCATCTTCGATATTATTATCAGAGTAGAATTCCATGATAGTGCCTGCATTGGTTTGTGCATGTCTCTGATAGCAGAAATTTATTCAAGTTAGACAAAGGCAATGATCACTGGTGAAAACTAACTAGATTCTGACAGTATACTTTTGAGTTAGCATCCCTCCACTTCTAAAATGGGAAATGGTATTTCTTCCATCTAGTGGTGATAATATTGGGCAAATAGAGGTTTTGGTTCTTTTTTTTTTCTGAAAGATGACTTAATTGACTCTAGAGAAAGACACTGAAGCTGATGGACCTACTGACGGATTAGGGAAGTTCCAGTTACTGAACTGAACCTTTATTCTTTGTATGTGTATATATTTTATCCAATCACTTCCTAGTAAGCGTTCAATGCTAATTTGATCTTCTGGGACAAGATGAAAGCCTTGAGTTAAAAGCCTGTAGGACATTTTGCTGATTACAGTCTGACCTACATAGTTTCTTTCACTCTTACAAGCCAGGGAACATGATGATGGTGACAGTGCATCTGGGGATGGGACTGTTTTGTGACCACTATACAGAGAAGCTGGTTGGTAAAAAGTTGACCCTTTTATCTGCACTCAAAAATAACCTTATTAGATAAGTCTAGCCTGGTGAAGTAGAAAGAAAACTGAATTAGTACTGTGTAGGGGATTTGGGATATGACTGATGTTCAAAGCATTAACAAGCTGTAATGAAAACCTTGCCATTCTTTTGTACAATGCTAATCAACCTTTCTGGTAGTCAAGAAGAGAAATTATTTACCAAAACGAATTAGCCACATCCCTGGGGAGTTTAAATAGTTAAGAAACTACAAGCTAGGAATCAGCATAGGAAGAACCAGGACACTGAGAGGGAGTCTCTTTTGGGAACCAGAAAAGGATTTTCTTCTCCTACCCTCTATCTGTTATGTATATTTGAAACAGAGCTAGCTACTCAGTCAATAGGAGACAAGGAGAATACATTGCATTTAGCAGGGTACAGAGATACACATTCCAGACCAAGATACAGAGGGGCAGCCACTCAAAGAAGAAAGCAGTTTTGAGAAATGGAACCTTGGCAGATGCCTGAGCAGAGTCAGATTATGGAGAAGAGAAAATGAAACTCAACTGAGCAATCGACCCTATACTGAAGAGGAACTACTAGAGAATTCTATCAATAGAGAAAAGACTTCTGAGCTTTGCAATTCTAGGAGCTGTAAGTTGCCTTTGCCACACATGGATTCATTACATATGCCTTACTGAAGGGGATGTGAAATTGTGTTCCCTTTAATCTATAAAATTAACACTCTAAAATTGTGTACCCTTTGATCTGTAAAGAAGGAAGATTCAAGTCTCAGGCCCTCTTGGGAAACATATCTCCCCATACTTTGGAGAGTCTATGAAAAAGAGAGCATATCCTCCTGGCTGGCTTTTTTTTTTTAAGGCAAATCAGCCCATTGATATTTTTTTCAAGAAATTCCAAACTCCAGAAGCCTTCAAAAATGATTCCCCATTCAATTGGAGTCCTTCTAGGCCTGGGGACTTAGACTTTTTTTTCAACCTGAAACCAGAACCTCAAGATTCCCTATTAAAGGGCAATTTTAAACTCATTTCTTTACAGAATGTCCAAAGCAGGACTATGCCTTGTCCCTTGGTATAGCTGCCTGTAAGGATCCTGTCCATTGAGAAGGCATTCTCTTCTCAGTGCCAGCCTCCACTTCCCTAATAGGACTTTGCCACTATGAAGTCAGTCTCTTAGCAAAGCTGACTTCTCATACAAGAATAAACTTCTATTTTTGCCACCTAAAACTCTTCAGGTTTCTGAATTCTTTCACAAAGAACCTGTACCTCTGGCCAAAAGAGGATTTCTACAACTCTCTGACTGCCACTAGAACCCTATCATTACTATCATTGCGCTTAAGCTTGAGTTAGCTCTTCTCATAAGTTCTGTGTATACTGGTATAAGAATATACACTATATTTATGGAAAGAATATTTTATAGCTACTGTTTTTACTAATGCCTTTTGGCTGATTTTTATTTTTTTTTAATTGTATTCTTTTTTTTTAAATAGCTTTTATTTTCAAAATACATGCAAAGATATTTTCAACATTCACCTGTACAAAATCTTGTACTCCAAATCCCTCTCCCTTCCTTCTCCCACAGAAAGCAATTCAATATGGGTTAAACATGTGCAATTTTTCCAAACATATTTCTACATCTATCATACTATACAAGAAAAAACAGATCAAAAAGGAGAAAAATCAGAAATTAAAAAAAAACCCCACAAGCAAACAACAACAAAAAAGGTGAAAACTCCATACTGTGATCCATACTCAATCCCCACAGTCCTCCTTCTGGATGCAGATGGCTTTCTCCATCACAAGTCCACTAGAATTGTTCCAAATCAGCTCTTTGCTAAAAAGAACCAAGTCCATCAGAGTTGATTATTACATAATCTTGTTTTTGCTCTGTACAATGTCCTCTTGATTCTACTCACTTTACTTAGCATGAGTCCATGTAAGTCTTTCCAGGCCTTTCTGAAAGCATCCTGCTGATTGTTTTTTATAGAACAATACTATTCTATTATGTTCATATACCATAACTTATTCAGCCATTCCCCAATTGATGGGCATCCACTCACTTTCCAATTCCTTGCCACTACAAAAAGAGCTGCTACAAACCTTTTTGTACATATGGGTCTTTTCCCCCATTTTTATGATCTCTTTTGGATAGAGATTCAGTAGAGACACTGTGGGATCAAAGGATATGTAGTTTGATAGACTTTGTGATATAGTTCCAAAGCTTTCCAGAATGGTTGGGTCAGTTCACAACTTCATCAACAATGTATTAGTGTCCCAGGTTTCCCACATCCCCTTCAATATTTATCATTATCTTTTCCTTTCACCTTATGTTGGATGATTTTAAAAAAACCTGGTATTTATTTTAAATATTTTTTTCTTAGATAATGATGAATGTTGGAGGGGATGTGGGAAAATTGGGACACTGATACAATTTTTGGTGGAGTTGTGAATGAATCCAACCATTCTGGAGAGCAGTTTGGAACTATGCTCAGAAAGTTACAAAACTGTGCATACCCTTTGATCCAGCAGTGTTTCTACTGGGCTTATATCCCAAAGAGATCTTAAGGAAGGGAAAGGGACCCATATGTGCAAAAATGTTTGTGGCAGCCCTGTTTGTAGTGGCAGGAAACTGGAAACTAAGTGGATGCCATCAGTTGGAGAATGGCTGAATAAATTATGGTATATGAATGTTATGGAATATTATTGTTCTGTAAGAAACAATCAGCAGGATGATTTTAGAAAGGCCTGGAGAGACTTACATGAACTGATGCTGAGTGAAATGAGCAGAACCAGGAGATCATTATACATGGCAACAATAAGACTATACGACAATCAATACTTATGGACGTGGCTCTCTTCAACAATGAGATAATTCCAACCAATTCTACTTGTTCAGTAATGAAGAGAACCATCTACACCCAGAGAGAGAACCATGGGAACAGAAGGTGGAACACAACATAGCATTTTCACTCTCTCTGTTGTAAATTTGCTTGTATTTTGTTTTCTTTCTCAATTTTTCTTTTTTCTTCCTTCTTGATCTGATCTTTCTTGTGCAGCCATATAACTATATAAATATGTATATACATATTGGATCTAACATTTATTTTAACATATTTAATATGTATTGGACTACCTGCCAGATGGGGGATGAGGTGGGGAGAAGAAAGGGAAAATTGTAACAAAAGGTTATGCAAGCATCAATGTTGGAAAAATTACCCATGCATATGCTTTGTAAATAAAAAGCTTTAATAATTTTTCTTTTTAAATTTTGAATTTTAAAATTTTAATTATATTAAAATATTAAATTTTTAAAATTTCCAGATTCTTATTCTTTCCCCACCCCCTTCATTATCGATTGAGAAGGCAAACAATGTGTGTGTGTGCGTGTGTGTGTGTGTGTGTGTGTAAAATCACGCAAGATACTAACTACATCACACAAAAAAGCAAAAAAAAAATTAAGAAAGTGAAAAGAATTATACTTTAATTTGCACTCAGAGTGCATCAGTTCTCTTTCTGGAGATGGATAGCATTTTTTTAATCAGGAGTCATTTGGAATTGCCTTTGCTCATTGTATTGATCAGTGATCAGATGATTAGTTAATCATCATACAACATTGTTATTAATGTGCACTTTGTTCTTCTAGTTCATCTCACTTCATTTTGCATCAGTTTATATAGGTCTTGTTTCTGAAAACCCCAACCTATGTCATTTCTTATAGCATAATAGTACTCTATCACAATCATATGCCACAACATATTCAGTTACTTCCCAATTGATGGGAAGCCCCTCAATTTCTAGATCACAAAAAGGGCTGTTAATAAATATTTTTCTACCTATGGATCTTTTTCTGTTTCTTTGATTTCTTTGGAATATAGACCTATTGGTAATATTGCTGGCTCTATAGTCTTTGGGACATAGATCCATATTGTTCTCCAGAATGATTAGAGCAATTTTCCTTACCACCAACAGTTCATTAATGTACCTATTTTACCTTATTCATGTCAACATTTGTCACTTCACATAGATATAAAATAGCACCTCAGACTTGTTTTAACTTTCATTTCTCTAATTAACAGTGATTTAGAGCATTTTTAAGTGTGACTAGATGACTTTGATTTCTTCTTTTGAAAACTGCCAGTTTATATTCTTTACCAATCATGAACTGAGGTGTGACTTATTTTTTTTTTTTAATTTGACTCAGTTCCCTATGTATTTGAGAAATGAGGCCTGTATGAGAGAAATATGCTATAAAGCTTTTGGATATTACTTCATTGTCTATGATGCCTTTAATCAAAATGTAGTTTCTCTGATTATTTCTTTTAATTAGGTCTATTTATCTGAGATCATGATTGCTACCCCTATCTTTTTTAAACATAACAGATTCTGTTCCAGCCCCTTATTTTAATTCTGTGTATTTTTCTGTTTCAAGTGTGTCTCTTATAAATAGCATCATATTTTCTTCTATTTATTTTCCTTTCTCACTTTTTATCATTTCCTTCCTAAAAAGGCTGTTTGGCTTCTGATCACCACCTCCCTTAATTTACCCTTCCCTTTATCCCTCCCCTCTCCTCATGTCTCTTTTTCTTCTCCTCTCCTATTTCCCTATTGGATAAAATAAATTTCTTTAACCAACTGAATGTCTGTGTGTGTGTGTGTGTGTGTGTGTGTGTGTGTGTGTGTATGTGTATACTTGCTTATTTGAACCAATTCTGATAAAACTGAGGTTCAAGAACTGCCTACTCCACCATTTGTCTCTCCACTATAAAAGCTCTTCCTTATGCACATTTTTTAATGTGAGATAATTTTCCCCATTCTACTTCTCTCTTTCCCTTTCTCCCAAAGCATCCTTTTTTCTCATTCTGCTATTTTCTTATGAAAATCATTCCAATACAATCAATTCACACTATGCCCTCTCTTTATATAGAATATGTCTGCTCTAAAAATGATAAAATTCTTAGTAGTTACAAGTATCATCCTTCCATATTGGAATATGAAGTTAACTTTATTGATTACTCTTTCATGTTTACTTTTATGTTTCTCTTGAATTCTCTATTTGAATGTAAAACTTTTTATTTAGCTCTGACCTTTTAATCAGAAATGCCTGGAAGTCCTCTGTTTCATTAAGTATTCATTTTCCCTCTTGAAGAATTATACTCAGTTTTGCTGGTAGTTTATTTTTGGTTGTAATACTAGCTTCTTTTTCCTTTTGGAATGTCATATTTCATAACCTCCAGTCCTTTAACATGGAAGCTGCTGATCACTCCATAATCTATTTTCCAAGTCAGTTGTTTTTCCAATAAGATATTACATATTTTCTCCTATTTTTTCATTCTTTTGATTTTTATTTTATTGTTTTTTGACATCTTATGGATTCATTTGCTTCCATTTTCTCAATTCTAATTTTTAAGAAATTATTTTCTTTAGTTTTTGTACTTCTTTTTCTATTTGGTCAATTTTATTTTTTAAGGGGTTTGAAAATGGATTTTTGTGTTTTCTTTGCTATTTTGATCTGTAATGGGCCAGAACTCTGGAGAAATACACTTAAGGCAAGGATTCTTACAACAAGGTGTTAACTCAGTGGAACTGATAAGACAATGGTTATCTAGTTTAGCATGGTGATTAATAGTTCTCCTGTTCAGTATGATTGATTTAATCTTATAACAAATAATGGTTCCCTAGTGATATAATGATTGGCTTATACTCAATATGATGAATTGATTTAATTGTAATAGAGTATTTAAACTGGGGACAAACTCAGCCACAGAGAGAAGACTTGATCAGTCTCATGGTGGCTCTCCTGCCTTCATCACTTCTCCACTAAGACCAAGGACTCTGGCTGGTCCCAAGATCCTCCAGAGAGCTAGTCTGGACACTATTTTTTAATCCACCCTGGTGTGGGGGCTCTAGAAAGCAATGGTACGTTTTGTCACCCAACTTGGGGACTCTAGAAAGCAGGACATTACATTTGGATGTGCAGATTGCTGACTGGCTGATTGACTGAGACTGCTGATGCAGACTGAGAGACTGAAGGAGACAATAAAGACTTTGGACTTTATGCCTGGCTATTCTCATGGTGATTATTCTGCTGAGACCAAGGCTGTTCCAAAGGCCCTCCAGAAAGCTAACCAGAGCATTACATTGACCTATTCTGTTTTTTTTTTTTTAAGGTGATTCATTTTTGAGACATTATTTTAAAATTGTTTAGAGGGGAATTGGAGAGAGCTCGGGTAAATCTTTGCCTTTTCTCTGCTATCTTGGCTCTGCCTCAAGGAAGAGATAATTTAAGAATTATTGGGCTACCTAAAAGTCATAATTTAAAAAAAGAGCCTATCCATCATATTTCAAGAAATTATCAAAGAAAATTTCTCCAATAGCTTCAACACAGAGGATAAAATAGAAATTAAAAGAATCTACCAATCACCTCTTGAAAGAGATCCCAAAATGAAAGCTCACAGGAATATTATAGACAAATTCCCAGGGCAAGAAGAAGATATTGCAAGCAACCAGAAAGAAACACTTCAAGTATTGTTAATACAAGATTTAGCAGTTTCTGCATTAAAAGATTAGAGGGCTTGGTAAATGCTATTCTGGAGGGCGAAGAAACTGGGATTATAACCAAGAATAATCTACTCAACAAAACCAAGTATAATAAAAATGAATATTCAATGAAATAAAGACTTTTCAAGTATGCCTGATGAGAAAACCAGAGCTAAATAGAAAATTTTACTTTCAAAGACTCAAGAGAAATATAAAAAGGTAAACAAAAAAGAGAAACCATAAAGGATTCAATAAGGTTCAATCATTTCCATTCCTGTATGGGAAGATGATACTTGTAATTCCTAAGAACTTTATCATTATTAGGGAATTTATAAGGAGTATATTCATTAAAAAGGGCCTGCCCTGTGTGAGTTGATTATGATGGGATTATGTTTAAAACAAATTTAAGGGTGAGAAAGAGGATTATATAGGGAAGAGGAAGAAAGGAGAGGTAGAATAAACTGTCTTACATAAAAGAGGTACAAAAGATTTTTTACAGTAAGGGGGAAGATGGGGAGCACTTGAACCTTACTCTCATCAGAACTGGCTCAAAAAGAAAATAACATACAATCAGTTGGATATAGAAATCTGTTACTCTACAAGTAAGTAGGATAAGGGGATAGGAGAAAGTGAGGCACTGATAGAAGGGAGAGTGGATTGAGAGAGGTGGTGATCAGAAGCACATTCTTTGAGAATAGACAAGGTAAGAGGAGAACAAGAGTAGGATGATTGGCCTAGGGATTAGGATGGAGGGAAATATACAGTAATCATAAATTTGAAAGTATTTTACAAAAAGCTTCTCTAATAAAGGCCTCATTTCCCAAATATATAGAGAACTGAGTTTAATTTATTAGAATATGTTATTCCCCAACTGATAAGTTGTCAAAGGATATGAACAAGCAGTTTTCAGATGAAGTAATTAAAACTATAATCATTTAATTATATGCTCTAAAATCACTATTGATTATAGAATTGCAAATTAAAACAACTCTGGGGTACCACTTTATTACACCTATAAGATTGGCTAATATGACAGAAAAGGAAAATGACAAATGTTGGAGGGGAAATAGAACTGATCCAACTGTTCTGTAGAGCAACTTGGAACTATATCCAAAGGGCTATAAAACTAAACATATCCTTTGATTCAGAAATACTAATACTAGGTTTGTATCCCTAAGAGATTTTTTTTTAAAAGAAAGGAACCTATATGTGGAATGACTGAATAAATTGTGGCATATGATTGTGATGGAATACTATTATGCTCTAAGATATGATGAATAGGATGCTCTCAGAAAAAAACTTGCAAAGAATTATAGGTATTGATGCAAGGTGAAAATAAGTAGAACTGGGAGAATATTGTACACAGTAATTCAATATTCTGTGATAATGAACTGAAATGACTTAGTATTTTCAGCAATACAATGATCCAAGACAAATCTAAAGGACTTAACAATGAAAAATGCTATACATTTCTAGAGAAAGAACTGATGGAGTCTGAATACAGATCAAAACATGCTTTTTAAAACTTTGTTTATTTTCTTTTTTATGTTTATGTATTCTTTTTTTGTTTCTGGTCTGTGTTTTCTTTTATAACATAACTAATACAGAAATATGTTGTGCAGATTGCATATGTGGAGAGAAAAGAAGAGAATTTGGAACTTAAAAAAATATCAAAAATTGTTTTTATGTGTGAATTGGAAAAAATATTAGACTAAAATGATCTCTTCTCAATCTATTTTCCATGTTAGTTATTTTTTTTTTGATGAGAAAGTTCACATTTTTCTATAGTTTCATTTTTTTTCTTTGTTTTATTTTTCCTTGGAGTTTCATGGAATCATTAACTTCCACTTACCTAATCCTAATTTTTAAGGAATTATTTTCTTTGGTGAGCTTTCATACTTCCTCTTCTATTTGGCCAACTCTGTTTTTTAAGATATTATTTTCTTCAGTATTTTTGTTCCCCCCCTTTAACCAATTTGTTAATTCTCTTCATAATTTTCTTCTATTACTTTCATTTCTTTCCCCAATTTTCTCTCTATTACTCTTTTCTCTTTCTTGAATGCTTCTAGCAATTCTAATTGGGCTTTGAACCAATTAACATTTATCTTTCTGTCTTTGATTATAGGTGTTTTCACACTGTTGTCTTCTAAGTTTTATTTTGGTCTTCCCTGACACCATGGTAGCTTTTAATGGTCATTAAAAAAATTGTTTGCTTATTTTCCAGTCTATTTTTTGACTTTAAATTTTATGTTAAAGTTAAATTCTGCTCACCAGAAGGTTAGGAGACACTAAGCCAAGCTTCAGGCTTTGGGGGGGGGGGGGTTCCAGTTTTGAGAAAGGTAGTTCTGAGAGTTTTTAATATATTCCAAGATGGTATGACTGGGGAGAAGTAGGATCACTACTCTTCTGATATGCACTCTGGTATTTACAGGTCTCCTGCAGCCACAAGCCCTAGTGATTCTTTTGATCCTAGTTGTAAACAAGTCCCCTTCTCTCCTATAGCTATAAGTGCTCTCTGCTTTGGAAGTGGGCCCTGGGCCTCTCTTTTCTTATGACTAACCATAAGTATTCCTCTTCATTCTGGAACTATATTCCAGAACAGTTTATGGGCAATAGAATTGCCCATTAATGTCGTTGGCACCCAGTGTGATCAAAGGGTCTCTTGTAATTTTTTTTTTGATCATCTCTGACCCCCTTAGTGTTTCTGGGCTGAGAACTAATGAAGTTGTTACTAACTACTACTGCTTTCAGGGCCGCTTCCAAAACCTACTGCTAGGACTGCTGCTGTGCTCCAGGATGGGTCCCCATCCTGGTGTCACAGATCTCTTCTGCAGATCTCCTGAGTTACTTTAGACTGGAAAACTGTTTCACTCTGACCTGTTGTTGTCTCTGCCACTCCAAAATTTGATTTGAGGCATTTTATAACTAAATTTCAATTTTTAAATGTAAATTTTTTTGGGGGGGGGGTAATCCTGGAGAAGGCACTATAATGTTATCATAATTTTAGAGTTGGAAGGGACCTTAGTCCAATCTCTTCATTTTACAGATGTGGAAATTGAGGCAGAGAAAGGTTCAATTACTTGCCTGTGATCACAGCTAGTAAGTGGTAGTGTCTGATTTGAATCTTGATCTATTGATTCCATAACTAGTGCTTTTAATTGAGAATTAGAAAACATGTGTCCCACTCCTGGATTTGCCCCTAACTTACTGATATGCCATTTTATCTCTTTAAGCCTAAATTTCTTATAAATTGTGGAAAATAATAATTCAAGTACCTACCTTAACAGGATCATTGGGAGATAGTAGTCAAATAAAATAATGAATGTAGAATTAGAGAGGCAATGAGGCATAGTATAAAAAGTCCTAGACCTAGAAGCAGGAGGCCTGCATCTAATCCAAGTATCACTGATTATTATTTGTGTAACCATAAATAAGGCAAATTAATTTTTTTGAGCCTTAGTTTCTTAATTTGTAAAATAATGGAGATAATAATTGTTTTTACTTATAAAGCTTACCTTCCAGGATTGTGAGTGTAAGCATTTTTAATACCTTAAAATACTCCAAGATTATATGTTCCAAGACTTTTTCTAAAGCTAACAGTCTGTGTTCCACTAAAATTGTGTGATTTTGTGAATAAAAGAAAAAGGAAAGAAAGATAATGAACGGAGGTGGGGCAAAGAGAAGGAGAGGGTAAGAAGGGATGGAGACATTGAGGAAGGAACTATTCCTAAATTGAAAATGAAATCAAAGGAAAAATTGTGCCCTCAGTGGCTGGAAGTCTCACCTACTTTCAATGATTTTCAGGCTCTTCATGCAAATCCAAGCAAACAATTTCCTGGCCTCATTTGGAGCACCAGGAGGGCTGATTCGATTTCAGGAGCAGTGGGGGACAGTCATTGGCCAAGCAGCTCCATCCTGAAAGCTGGAGATAAGAGGCAGGAGAGGGCTCGCAATGCTAATTTGACATTTTCAGCCTACAGCTTTTCAGATCACACACACACACACACACACACACACACACTTAACAAAGACCTGCATAGCTCTGCAACAACCTCAAGTCTCTCCTCACCATTTACTTTTCTGTCCCCAAGAATCCCTAGCACAAACTCGATTCTTTTCCTAAAAATGAAGATGAAGACTGTTGATGATCCCCATAAATTAGGAATTATAGACCAGATATCATCCCTTGTGTGGGGATGAAATAAGATGAAGACAGAGGCAGTGAGAATTGAGTGATGGAGATAATGAGATGGTAGCATGTAGCATCTGGACAGGAAGGAGTGAATTTCAAAGGAAGAAAAATGGTAGTTAAGGGATGTTGAGAGCAGGGAGGTTGCCAGCTCTCTTTCTGGTCTCATTTGTGGGGAAAAAGGAGAATCTAGACCTAGAAAGATTCTTGCTACCAGAGTGAAACTTGGGAAAAGGTAGATTTCAGTAAGTATCAGAATATGGCAGAAATGTGAGAGGAACAGATCTAGGATAAAGTCTGTTAACAATAAAGGATGTTTCCAAAAGGTATAGTAGAAAGGGAGGTGAAAGAGGTCTGGAGTACTAGAGCTGAGTTTCCTGAGGGAAGGAGATAACTCAGGCATACCACTTTCATCATTATTCCTCTACCTAACTCCATCCCAGGCTGATCCTGGTTAGTACATATGTCCAGACAATGCATTTGGGACAGTCCACCCTGGTGGTAAAGCAGGTGCTAGGGGAGGGCCTTTGGTGGCATAGGACTCTAGAGGGCCAGATGAAAGACGAGGGTAGAGAATATTAGATGTTGATGTTTATGATAACTCATATTTATATACTATTTTTCTTTGTTCAAATTACTTTCTTCACAATATCCCTATGAGCAAGTAAATATCATATTATTCCCATTTTACAGCTGATGAAATTAAGACTCCAAGAAGTGAAACACCTTGAATCAAGTCATATAGCTGGTGAATGGCAGCTGGTCAGTCAGTAAACTTGTATTTATTATACCTACTATGTACCTAGGCACTTTGCTAAGTGTTATGGATATGAGTTAGGCAAAAAGTAATCTCTGCTCTCAAGGTACCCACAGTCTAATGAAGGAAACATTATGCAAACATTATGTACAAAAAAAAGATATATGCAGTATAAATTGGAAACAATAAGGGAAAGATATTAGTGGAAAATGAAAAAAGGTTTCCTGCAGAAGGTAGGACCTCTATTGAGACATGAAAGCAACCAAGGGAAGCCAGGAGCCGAGGATGAGGGAGAGCATTCAAACTTGTTGGATAACTGGTGAAAATGCCTGGAGATGGGAGAAGGGATGTTTGAATCAAGGAACAGCAAGGAGGCCAGTGTCATTGGATTGCTTTATACTTAGGAGTAGAGAAGGAGTGTGTAAGAAGCTTAGAAAAGTAGGAAAGAGTGAACCCCTGAAGATCACACACTAACTGTGTGAACCTGGACAAGTCACTTAATTTTATTTGCCTCAATTTCTCCTTCTGTTAAAAAAAATGAGCTGGAGAAGGAAATGACAAAAAACTCCAGCATCTTTACCAAGAAAATTGCAAATGTCACAATAAGCCTGATACAACTGAAAAAAAAACCCAACAACTAAAAACTGAATAATAACAAGGATACCATCAGGGGGTCCAAAAGGTAAAAACTATTTAATAATTTCTTTCAATTTTTAATGTAGTAGATGATAGATACAATCCACATGAAAACTCTTTGGATAGGAAGGTCCTCAAATCATTTTTAAGGATCTAAAGGAATCCTGAAGTCATAAAGCTTGAGAACCAATCTAACTCCTAACTCCTCAGGAAGCATTAAAGGATGGTGGTAAACAACTCTGTTATTGAGTATGAGAGTCTCAATAGTCAGAAAACAGACATATGTAATAGAAACCCTTCTATAGCATGATCTGTTAGAGAGGTAGTGTGGTGTGGCAAAATGGGTAATGGATGATTCCAGTCTCAACCATTATAATGACAAATTAGGAGAGAGAAAAAAAAAGAGAAGACATGGGTTACAATGGAGGCAATTCCAATCTTGAGTTATTTAAAAAAGACAACCAAGAGTATTCTATCCTTGGCCAGCCATGTTTGATGTTTTATTGTCCCATCAAGGACCACTTCCTCACACTTCATAAAGGACTAACAGAGTGTAGTATCCTTCTACTTAACACATTAAAGACTTGTAGTCTCCTTTACCTGACACTTCAATGATTTTATCAGCTGGACTGGGAAAGAAATTGTGTCATACTCAACTGACTAACGCCATTTGTTTACATTTTATCAGGATGTATACAGCACATTGAGGGTGTTGAGACTAGATCTTCATGGTCTCATTTGGCTTTATTATTCTAAGATTCCAGAGAATAGGGCCAAAACAATCCAGAAATTAGGGCCAAAATAGTCCTGGGAGCACTGGTATTTGCAATGCAGAGTAGGACTCCTCTTGTGGAAGAGCCTGAAATATCCATTGCATCTTTTATAACTTTGAGGGTGGGTGGTGGAGACAATGGTTGTTTAAGTTCTAGCACTTTTCTACTTAGGTTATTGAGTCCTCTTGAGGAAATGATAGAAAAGCACTGAATTTGGAGTCAGAAGATGTGGATTCAAGTGTTGACTGTCACTTTTTGGTTGTGTAGCTTTGGGGAAGTCACAACTTTCTCAGCTTTAATTTCCTCATCTTTAAAATGGGGTTTTATAATACTGATATTATCTATCTTACAGGTTTATTTAGGGGGAAAACTGTTGAATGAATTTTATATTCTTTGAAAACATAAAGGGCTAGATCAGTGTGAACTATCATCATCATCAATATCGTCCTTTTTCATTAGAGATGCAGAATGACTACAGTTAGGGAAATAGCTGCAAGAAAAGTGCATTCAAGCTTTGCAAAAGGCCCTCTTAGCATCTCATCCCATATCTTAACTCTCTAACCCCCCAACTCCCAGTTGAGCTTTTAGGACTTCTTGGCCTTTCCATCTGCCCTGCAGCTGAAGCTTCTTTCATGTGCTATTTCTCTCAATTCTAGTGTAAGCTCTTTGAGAATAGGGACTGTTTCATTTCTCTTATTTGTATTTCCAGTGCTTGGCGCTTGGTAAACATGTAATAATTTCTTTTTCACTTATTCATTCATAAATTAAAAGTCAGTTTTTGGATGAGTCAAGGACACTCAGTATCCCAGGAGTCCTACAAGGGTAACTAATTGTTTTCCCTAAGAAGGGATTCTGATGAATCCCAATGCTTCTTTTAAAAAGAATTTTATACCATCTTTTGTCAATGCATCTTTTACAAACACACATTTAAAATCTATTGAACAGGATTTCATTTTATTGCAAGGTCCTTTTTATTATCTGTATTCTTACTTGTTCCATAGGCAGAAATTATTTTTGGATGCTTATAAAAGTCTCTCTTCTGTTTCCTGTATAAGTGAAGTTCTGTTGATTGGCCAAGAATAGGTCCCAGGCCAAACCCCAATTAGTCATTGTTTGGGTCCTGATTGATTCAGAGTTAATGTAATTAGCAATCATTTCTCTTTGGGCCAGAAACCTTGAGGGATTTACCCTCCCAGATTTGTTGGTTTAGATTTTTTTTTTGACTAGGTAAAAGAAGCCATTCTTTGCCTCAATTGCTACCTAGCCTTGACCACCAATGTGTATCATACAAACTGACCTGTTTAAAAAGGACCCTAGCTTAAAAAGGACAAGGTCTCCCACTACATCCAGGGCTTCTGGTTATCTTGATCTTTTATCTGACCACTGGATCCAGATGGCTCTGGAGGGGAAAGTGAGGCAGGTGACTGCACAGCTCTCCCTCACTTAAATTCACTTCACTTTATTAATATGTCCTGGTCATGGTCCTCTTGTGAATATAAGAAACAAGTGTCTTAGCAAGAACTCCATGAAACTGCAGGTGAGTCAGAACACATTTTTATTTTATTAACATTTTATTAACATTCTTGCAAGAGTGGATATCCAAAAAAATGGGCACATCTGTTAAGACAAATAAGCAACCTTTTATTTCCTATTCCTGTTTTGCATTTCCCTCCCTTTGCTCCACTGACTGGGTACCAAAGGATTTGGAGTCTTATCTGGAGCAACTAAACTCCCAACATTTGGAGCCCTCCTTCTCCTTATTTTAAGCCAGTTCCAACCAGTTTTAACTATGCCAGTTTCTGTCAGATATCCACACCTTAATAAGTGTTCAAAGGGTGGCAGCAGGTTTTTAGTGCTCTGTGGTAGAATTTAGTTATTAGGTATATTCACATTATCAGAGGATGGGTCGTCTTTGTGAGTATCTTAGAGGAAAATTTCCTCCAATACTTCATTATGGTTTTGGGACTGGTTTTGGGTTCCCAAAGACTATGACAGCAGAGTCCAAGCTCTGGTATATCCAATAAAGCTGAGAAGCTTCAAACAGAAGTCCAGAGAAAATGTGTATTCATTATTTAACCACTAGCTTATTGAGGGAATGATGATTTGAGAGTGGACTACTTGGTTATGAATGTGTATGGGGAAGGGGAGGAAAAAACGAAGTGAGAGGTATGCAGGTACACAGAAACTATGAAACATTTATTAAATTTTCTGTTCCTTGCATATGAAACTCCATCTTCTACCTCAAAGGTGTTCACTGGCTATCTCCCATACTACAATACTCTCCTTCCTCAATTCTACCTTCTGGCTTTCTTTAAATTTCTGCAAGGTGTTTCTCAGTCCTGCTTAAACTTAGTGCCTTTCCTTTGAGCCATATCTTGTGTCCACATTATTGTTTCTGTAGAAAATGTGCTTAATTAAAAATTTGTTGGATGTACATTTTGGTTTTGTTTTTGAAAATCCATTTGTTCACAGCTTTCTCAGTTTGTGGCTTTCTCAGTTCATGACTGGTAGTTTGCATGTTGTCTTCCCATTAGATTTTGAGTACCATAGTACTGATACATAGTAGGTTCTTAATAAATAACTTGGCTCAACACAAGGGTCATGATTCTGCATCTGTGGAGGAAAAATCTGAAATGATTTCATGATTTAAAAAAAAATATTGAAGGATATATATTCATTAATGGTGAGCCAGTGGGTCCCACCACTTGGATGAAAGGTCCAAACTACAGATAAAGATTTAGATAATCTGGGATTTAGTTGTTTGAAAACAATTTTAAATTTCTGTTTCACTAGTGGCAATCCAGTCCTTTACTCCTTCCCTTTCCCCAGACTCTGGAACACATAGGGCTTTGAAGTGAAGGGTTGGCAGTTATGCTGTAACTGTTTACCAGACAAAATCAAAGAATTTCAAACCTGAATTCAAATCAGAGCATTTGCCTGCTGGGTACTCCTCATTAACAGGGCCTCTGATTCCAAGCTGCTAGCAGGCTAGGAGAGAGAGTGTGGAAAAAAATGGTGTATTTTATTGGCAGGTCAGAGCCAAACAGTAGTGATTGGAGAGGAGGCACAGTATTGTAGGGAGCTGGAGTGAAAGAAAGCTGCTGGTCCTGGGCCACAAGGAAAGCTATTTAGGGCATAGGCAGAGCAAGCAGAGTTCTTGGGATTGTGCCCTCTTTCTATCACAGATCCTCCCTCCTTTTTAGGAATGATAATGCCTTGCAGGGTTTGAGTTGGGGAATAAAGCTGTTATGAGAAGCAACTAAACCCTCCCTGGAATTCTTTTTTCCCCATCTGTAAAATTTGTGGATTGGATTAGATAATCATTAAATTCCATTTCAACTTTATCTTTCAGTGTTTTATCTATCTATCTATCCATCTTTGATTTCTAAAATTATTTCTGATATACACAACTTTCTATAAGGTGTTTATCTCCTGTTATTTATCCTTTCAAAGGTATTTATTTGCATTTTGACTGGAGAGAGAACCTTAACCTAAGGGAATTAGAAGTAATTAGTCACCAGCTAGGTGATTAGAGTCAATAATGTGATTTGGCAGTCAAAAGAGCTAATGTGATCTAGGTTGAATTTTTCAGAATGTAGGAGGTGATGGATGGTCCCTGATCCAATACCCCATTCAGATCCCACTTAAAAGAACATGTCCAATTCCCAGTGCTGGATTTTAGGAGCAATAAACAAACTAATACATTCAGAAAAGGATGGCTATAATGATAGAAAGATTTGAAACTGACATATTCTGCCTAAAAAAGTATCTTGGGGATGGAGAGCAAGCAAGGACAGATAAGCAATAGTTAAATCAAATATTTAAAAGGTTGTCATGGGTAAGAGAGATTAGACTTGGTTTTCTTAGCCCCAAAAGGGAAAATTGGGATCAATAGGTAAAAGTTATAGGGAAGCATATTTTAGCTTAATGAAAAACTTTATAACAATGAGAGTTGGCTAAAAGTGGAATGGATTATTTTGGTAGGTAGTAAGTTCCTTATCTATGGAGGTCTTCAAATGCAAACTGGATAATTATTTTTTAAAGAATGCTGTAGAGAAGAATCCTGTTTCAAGTTTTGAACTGGATTGGAAGATTAATAATGTTTCTTCTAACTCAGATTCTATGATTCTGTGATTCTTGGGAACAAATCTCTAATGGTGGAAATAGTGACAAGTCAACAAGTTAAATCAATTAGAACTTGTTTAGTAAGGGTATACTATGTTGCTAAGCACCATTTTTTATGGTTTAAAAAAAAAGGCAAAAAAAAAAAAAAAGACAATCTCTGCTCTAGAGTTTGTAATCTAATAAAACCTAGATAAGAATTGGGAGAAATCTTTGGGTATTGAGGGGAATTTTCTTGAACACAAATCACCTAGTAGATAACCATAGACTTTACTTATCAATAAGGGTGGTTCACACCTGTAAAACAATGATAACATTTGTACTAATCATCTCATAAAGTTGTAAGGAAAACACTTTTTGTAATATGAAGTAGGAAATAAATGTGAGCTATTATTGTTATCTTTTTGAATATATGGGGAGGAAATGAACCAGGAGGGACCCAAAAGAAGATAAGATCCACTTTTTTTCCCCCCTAGGAAAATAGTACCTGCTTCCTTAAATGGATCTGTAACTACCAGTTCATTTAAAAAAAAATTTCTCTTGTGGAACATTTACCCATGGCAGAACATCCAGAGAGTAAGTCTGACTTCATAAAATCTGAAATCAATTTACTTGTCACTAGCAATAAACTAATTTCTAATGAAGCAGTTAAGAGAGAAAAAAAGCTTATTCTCTTTCTTAGCCACATATCACTCATCTTCAAAAGTGGTCATATTTGAATCTACAGTGTCATTCAGGTTTTTAAATAGTCAGGAAGCTCTGAGTTAGGGTCAAGGCAAGGATGTTCTGGTCTGGGCAATTGCTCTTCCAGTTGTTCCTCTATATTTTAATTTATAAGAAACTTATTTCTCATCTTAATAGGTCAGGTTGCTGGCAGTGGTATGATTACAAATGATGAAAGGTCACAGATTAATCTGGATAGACCCCTGTCTGTATGTTTCGGGATTTCTAATGATAACTGGGATCTACAGAGTAAGTCCCTTCACACAACCCAAGGGATGGAAGGTCATGGCAGTATGAATCTTTATGTACTGCTCTATCTGCAATTGTTTATTTTCGACTGTTTTTCCACAACAGAGAATTAGAAAGTACAGAAGATATGTTGAACTTGATGAACTCCTTCCTATCCATATACTTCTTCCTTCTAAAATGATTTTTCATTCTTACTGTGATATCCATTTACTCTACACAGCTTCAATGTCCTCCCAGGCTATCATTTTTATCTCTTTGAAATCTTGACTCTAAAACTAACTAGTTCAATAAGTCTTCTGTTGTTAGTGTTCTTTCTTCTTTAAAATAATAATAGTTCTCTCTGAGAGAGAGGGTTTCTCGGAGAGGTTTTCTGAAGGCAGCTTTAGTTTCAGCTAATCACTCCAAATACATCCAGGTGGTAAAAGTTCTGATCTTTTATTGTGTCCTTCAATATAGCCCGGTTAGCTGAGGCCTATCTCTCTGCTTGGTTCCAAGAGCTCTTGCAGCTTTGTCCTTGGCTTCTGCCTCTGCTTTCTTCAGCCTCCAGCCAGCACCAAGGTGGAAGATGCAATGAATCTCTCTTGCCTCAAAGAGAGGGCTTGTGGACTTCCTCCCAGAGTGCTCCTCTCTGACCCCTGGGAATGTTCCCAAGTAACTCTCTCGAGTGGCTCACTTGGAGCTGTATTTATGCTGCTTCTCCGAGAGTGGGATTGTGGGATATCTCCCAGCATGCTCTCTCAAGGGAGGTGTGAATTCAAATATCTCCTTCTAAATCTGCCCATGGCCTACACCATCTTTCATCTTTGCTGAATCCATTTTGGGTTATCCCCTACAGTGTTCTACCTCATGGTGTCTTTCCTCTCACTCTTTCCCCCATGCTTCTTGGTGTCCCAGTTAATTGTGAATTCCACTAGGGAATTTGCCTTTTCCATTGTTAATTGTTAAAACTCCTTTCCTTGCTAACTATATGTTCTACCAAATCGATTTCATATTTATCACTCCTTGTGCCTGTTTTACTTCTGTGCTTTGTCTATAATCTCTTCTCATAAATAAATTTACATTTTGGCAAAGGAAAAAGCCATTATGTATTTGTCACATGACAGAATCCCAACATTTGTTGACTATACCAATCTCATCATTTGGTGCTGAACACCAATTACATCATCAATATCAACACTAACATGGTTTCTTGAAAGGTATGCCCTTGAAAGGGATTTGACTTGTTGTTCCATCTTTGTGATTTTCCAGATCAGAATACCCTTCTGTGACTACCACTTCCAATAAGTATTGTCTCTTCCCAAACAATGTAAACTTCTTGAGGGCAAAGGTTTTCTAGTTTTTGTATTTGAATCTCTAGCATTTAAGATAGTGCTTGGCACATAATAAATGCTTTTTTCATTGTCACTAAATTATTTTATGCAGATGATTTCCTTAATTTTACATACAATCCTAATCTCTTTTCTGAGCTCCCTTTTTGTATTACCCACTTGCCCTTTGGACATTTTCATGAGTTTATCCTTGAAAATCTCAAATTCAACATGTCCAAGATGGAACTTAAATCTACCTTTCTTAAACCTACCTTTCCTGCAAATTTCTCTAGTTCTAATGGCAGCAAAGCTAACTTTTCAAGCTACTAATGTTCACTACCTCAAAATCAGCTTTGACTCTTTCCTTCATTTATAATATCCAATCAGTTTTCAAGCCTTGTCAATTCTATTCTCTCTAGGCTGTGAAAATGAGTTGGGGACAAGGTATGTTCATTTGCAACACTGACTCTTTGCAGAACTGGGCATTTTATCTCTTCCCTCCATGCATTTTAATCCTTATTTTTTTCCTCACAGTTATAAGGCATACCCTTATTGAGTGTGTGTCTATGATGTTTCTCTTTGCTCCCAAACTTCTGGAGTCAATTGAAGTCTTTGGTAATAGGATCAGTTCTAACTTATTCTTTTAGTTTAAAGCCAGAGCATTTTAAAATAACTCTTTAGAGGCATGTGCTAGAGGGAAAAAATACTTCTGGGCTTTTTTTCTTTCAGTTATGAAATAACCTATTTCCCTTCAAAGTTTTGGCCATGAGGTCAAATACTGGAATTTCTCAGCATAGATACCAAATTCTTTTAAAACAAAGAGCAGAGATATTCCTAGTTAGTGCCCTCAGACTCAAGTATATCTCCCCTTGGATCTGAATTTCTTTGTTTTTGCCATTTCCCTGGGGAACTTATTCTAAATTGAGCATTTAAATGATCTTCTTATTTAATCTCTGAAGGTTACACTAAACCTAGTCATTATCCGTTTTAAAACTATTAGTCCAATAACTATCAAAATATCTCTGGGGTCTGGGTTTCCCAATTTTTTCAATTCAAGTCTTTTTTGTTCTCCTTTGCAGTTGAGTAGATAGGAAAAAGGAAGCAGACAAAGTGAAGCCCAGGTTTGGGAGTGGGCAGGGAGACACAGGGGTATACTTTATACTCACATTCCTGGTTTTTCAAATTTAAATATAATTGGCAAAGATTGAAAAGGCTATGAGTTTAGTCTTATATAAACACAAGAAAAAAATTTTCATTAAAGAGAAGATTAAAAACCGACAAGGTAGGTCTTCTTAGTGAGTTCCTATCATTGTAGTCTTTAAATGGTGGCCAGATGTCACCCTGCAGAGATATTGAGAAATGGATTTCTCCTTTCAGGTAGAGGGTAGATCCCTTCCTCTTCTGAGATACTATAAGTCTATGAATGCTAGTACTAGTTTCCTCAAATGTTGTTGAGGGAAAAAGCTCTTTGTAAACACAGTATAAATGTGCATTATTATGTGTAACGAGAGGCATGCTGGTAGATGTGCAACTACTGACTATCCAGAAAATGTACATCTGATACAATTTTTTTTCCTGAGGCAATTGGGGTTAAGTAATTTGCCCAGGGTCACACAACTAGGAAGTGTTAAGTGTCTGAGGACAGATTTGAACTCAGGTCCTCCTGACTTCAGAGTTGGTGCTCTATCCCCTACATCACCTAGCGGCCCCCATCTGATACACTTTTAAGTTTAATCTACATTAATACATTCTTTTTTTTTCCCCCATCTACATTGACTTTTTTTCCCATCACTTTTTAAAATTCAAACAATCAGCAAAACAATAAATGAAGCTCTGATTTGTGACATTGCTGATTCCTGAGGTGTAAAGATTCACACTGAAAATTTAACAATTGTATCTCTTGGGCAGGTATATTCCCCACCATCATGATTGTTCTAAATGACGTGATCTCAAAAAACTCATCATTCTGTAGGATGAATTCAATTCTGTAATTCATATCTCCTCAAATCATTTCCCATCCTGGCTGCAAGACTTCATCATGCCCCTGTTCCAGGTTATCTTCATCCCTTACTTTTCAGCTTTTTTTTTTTTTTTTGATGTGTTATCTTCTTTTATAAAAATGTGAGATCTTTGCGTCCCCAGTGTTTAGTATAGTGCCTGGCACATCGTAGGTATTTAATAAATGTTTATTGAATGACTGATGCTCTTGATTATAATCCATCTGTCAGAAAGAATTGGGTTCTTTCTGTGGTTCTATGGCTTACTACTTACACGACTTTGAGTAAATTATTTAAATTCTCTAAACTTTACGCTTTTGATTTGTAAAATTAAAGGATAAGACTGAATAACCTGTGAGATTTCTTTCAATTTTCAATCAATCAATATTAAGTATTTACTAGTGCCAGATATTGTGGCCAAAATATAAAAATTATGACTTCAAGGAATTCAGTCTACTAAGGAAGACAACAAACAAACATTTACAAATAAGTTGTAGGCAGGATAAATAGGAAATAATTAAAAGAGGGAAAGCAATACAATTAAGAAATTGGAGAAGAACTCTTGTAGAAAGTGAGATTTTAGTAGGCACTTAAAGGAAGCCAGAGAGATCAATAGTTAGAGCTGAGGGAGAGCATTCCAGGAATGGGAGAGAGCCTAAGAAAATGCCTGAAATGAAGAGATGCAAGGTCTTTTGAGTGGAAAAGCCATTGAATTGACAATTTATGGAAGGGAGGGGGGAATAAGATGTAAGAATACTAGAAAAGTAAAATGGAGTTAGGTTATGAAGAATTTTGAATGCCAGAATATTCTGTATTTGCTCCTGGAGACAATAGGAAGCCACTAGAATTTATTGAGTTGGGGAAGAGTAGGGAGAGAGTATGATCACATCAGCATTTTAGGAAAATCATTGTAGTGTCTGAAAGGAGGATGTACTGGAGTGGAGAGAGATGGGAGGCAGGCAGAGCCACAAGCAGGCTATTACAATAGGCCAGGTGTGAGGTGATGAAGGCCTAGAATAATAGCAATGTCAAAACAGAGAAGGAAATATGGTTGCGAGATGTTACACAGGTGAAATAAATCAATAGGCTTTGGCAGTGGCTTGGATATAGGGAATGATAGATAATGAGTCCAGAATGATTCCTAGGTTGTAAACCTGGGACTGGGAAGATATAGTGCCGCCCTTGACAATAAGGGGAATTAGGAGGCAGGGAGGCTTTAAGGGGAAAGATAATGAGTTCAGTTTTGGATATGTTGAGTTTTGGATGTCTACTGTTCACCAGTTTAAGATGTCTAAAAGAGACTTGGAGATGAGAGATTGGAATTCAGTAGAGAAGTTAGAACAGGAAAGATAGATCTGAGACTTTTCAACATAGAGATGCAGATTAAATCCATGGAACTGATGTAGAGAAGTAATGTAGAAGGAGAAGAGGGCTCAGGACAGAACACGGAGGAATATTTACAACTAAAGGACATAATCTGGAGGAGAATTCAGCAAAGGAGACAAAGAAGGAGAGATAATATAATAAATACCAAAAGGTCCCAAAAATCTAGAGAAAAGATAATGTCAAAGAGAGATCAAAAAGAATGAGAAAAGATCATTGAATTTAACAGTTAAGATTTCATCATTAAATTTGGAGAGAGCAGTTTTGGTGGAATTTGATGGATTGCAAGGGGTTAAGAGAGTGAGAGGAAAGAATTCTTTCTGGTAGAGGAACCTACTATATATGGCCTTTTCAAATTTTGCCATAAAGGGTAGAAAAGAGATAGTATGATAGTGGGAATAAGATAAAATGAAGGTTTCATTTAATTAATTCCTAGTTTCATTTAATTAATTAGCTTCAATTAACATTTACAAAGAGATATAGTAAGAACAGAAGTATAAATACTTTTTCCCAACGCCTCAGGAGCACACTATTACCTAATACCACCTCTGTGGGCTGAGACTTAACAGTTTCTATAACATATCTATCCTACCAAGTTCATGTCCAAATGAGACATCATTACTGAGTGTATCTTGTCTCAGCTACCACTGGACTGGATCCAAAAGGTCATTTCTTGGAGTTGCTGAGTTGGCTGCAAATTCCAGCATAGTCAACTATCAGACTTGTAAGCTCTTGGGTTCCTGGACTCTGATATCACTTGCTTTAACCTTTTACTATTCACAAAATCATAATCTTTAGTGTTCTTCACCTAAAATGAAAAAAAAAGCAACAATAACAACAATAATAATAGCAAAACCAATTACCCGATATAAAGAACCAAGGTCCATATATATATTTCTGACATCTCTGGCCTCAGGGAATTCCCAGTTTAATGAAGAGAGACAATATGCAAATAAGTATATACAAACAAGATTTATTCAGGATAAATTAGAGGTACTCTCAGGAGAACTTGAAGGAAGTTAAGAAATCCAGGAGTCAGAAGGGAGGAGGAAAAGAATTCCAGGCTCAGGGAACAACCAATGAAAATGCATGAATCAAGGAGATGCAATGTTTTGTGCAAAGAAGAGTGAGGAAGCCTTCATCAGTGGTTCACAGAATCCATGGAGGTAGTAGAGTGGAGGGAAGTATGGTACAAAAAGACCGGAAAGGTAGGAAGTGGACAGATTATGAAAGGCTTTAAAAGCCAGAGGATTTTCTATTTGATCCTGGAGGCAATAGGAATCCACTGGAATTTATTGAATAGGGGTGAGGGGTGGGGATGTCATCAATCACAGATGATCCTAATTGTAATCTCAGATCATTTATTCCAATTTATACTTGAATAAGTATCCTTCCTATATGATATCTAACAGTGTTCTTTGCCTAAAGACCTAAAATGATGGGGAACCACTTCTTTCTGAGACAGTGCATGCTGTTTCTGGATGACTTAAATGGTAGAAAGTATTTCCTTATACTGTTCCCAAATTTGTTTCTTTTAGCTTTCATCTATTATTATTCCTGGTTTTACCTTTTGGGACCAAACTAAATAAGCCCAATACTTTGTCCTCATGACAACTTTTCAAATATTCGAAGCTATTGTGTTTGCTCTATTTTTTCTTTAAATAACTCTAGTTCTTTTAACTGATCCTTATATGGTATAATCTGGAGGTCCTTCACTATATTGGTTTTTTCCCTCTGGATAATACTCAGCTTATAAATGATCTTCCTAAAATGTGGTGTCTAGAAATGAAGACAATATTACATGTGTAATCAGACCATGACACAGTACAGTAGAATCATTACATCTCTTATCCTGGACACCTATAGGAATGATAAGTATTCAGTAAGTATATGCTGATTGCTTTCTGACACCCTTTGAATCACATGCAGATAAAACACTAACTACAGGTCAAAGGAGATTAATTCTAAGGTTTCTTTGAAAACTTAAATATTCCAGTCTAGAAATCAGGTCAAGAGTGGCCTGAAGATGAGACATGTCACCAAGAATATTTGAGAGAAATATTTCCCCAGGGTGCACACTCTCTGCCAACAAGATTTGCTAGGAGGGTAGGGAGGAAAAGAGGGAAAGAAAAAGGCAGGATGAGGGATAGGGAAAGCACACACCATTCAGCTTCTTTTCTATTCGTTGCCATGGAGCTGAATCAGGCACTGATACCTCAGAGGTGCAGGCTTTCTTTTGAGTGAAATAAAAGAGGAAGAAAGATGAGCAGCTGAGGGAATGGGACTCTTGTTTAAATGCAAATATCATGGAAAGGAAGCAATTATGGCAAGGGAACTTAGGAAAAATATAGTAAAGAAAATGAATTTGGGTTTGTCTGATAAAAATCTCTTTTTCCCTTATACTTACCTCGTATGTGATGATCCTCAGTTCAGTCTTCTGCAAAAGTGGGTAACTAGAAGCCATTGGTCATCAATAGAGTTTCTACTCTTTCTTGAGAAGATTCTTAAAAGCCAAGATATGGAGATATTTTGTGATGGGGAGAGGCAAATATAGAAACAGAAGGTTAAAAGTTGTTCATACTGCAATTTAAAATGTCAGAAATGGAGGCTGATTTTCAGGTTATATAGTATAGTAAAAGAATCTGAGTGTAGACATCAGTAGACCTAGGTTTCAGTCTTGGCTTTACCTTGATTGTTTGATCTTGGTCTAATCTCTTCATCATGTCGAGCCTCAATTTCTCCATATTTAAAATGTGGATGATACCAGTATTACAATTTCTATTGCACATAGTTATCATGAAGATCTGATGAGATGTTTGTAAAAAGCTTTTTGTATTCTGTAGCTTATATAGAAATATCAGCTTTTATGGCTGTCTTTGACCAATCTGAAGTTAAGATTGATGTCCAACCAGGCTGGATTAATGCAATCTGAAAAAGTATTTGGCCAGGTTTTGTAAAGAAAACAAAAGGGAAAGAAAGGGGAAGGAGGCTTAGACCTAATGTTTCCTTTTCCTAGAAAACCAACTATATTGCTAAGTCAGCACCATCATAGCATACCTGTATATTTCTCATAAAAAGCTATCCCGGGTCTGGATAGACATTTAATAAATACATCACGAATGATTGATTTCTGATATAAAATTAATCACATGTATTTCATATATACGCCATGCCATTTATAGAGCATAGACTGGGGTCACAGAAAAGCATTTGATTCAGGAATCAGAAAACCAGAGTAAGTCCCAATAATGTGATTTTGAACAAAGCACTTTCCCACTTTTGGAAATATTTCCTTCTTGGTAAAATAAAGATGATCATCCTATTTCATAGGATTGCTATGTAATAAAATAAGGTAATTTATCTATAATCCAATAAAATAGGAACTATTTTATAAATGAAAACTGTGATTATTATTTTCTATCTCAGGGTTCTTACCCTTTTCTTCAAATGTCATTTTTAGATATTTGGATATTTGAATCCTATTTGGCACTATGGGAGTTTTGAACTAATATCAGGGCATTCTTAAGCACTGACTTTGTAGAAATCTAAGCAGATAAACATAGGGAATTAGTTCCAAGATACAGTCTTGGTATTTTCATTTCCTCTCTCCTATTCATTTCTTCAGGATCTGCTTGACTTTTTTATTTTAGTCCTTTTTGGAAAGTGAAAGAATTTTGTTCATACTGCAAACTGATTCCAATTTATCTATTGAGCTTTGGGACCACCGATTATTTATGACTTCTCTCTTATAGAACAGCTGGATCCCCCGGGAGGCCTATGGGGGCAGGAGGGGTCCCTTCCTGATATCTCTGAATGGATGTAAATGGCTTCATTAGGTTGGGACCATTTGAGAGGCTCAGCAGGATAATGTGTTTGTCTCTGGTGTTCTGGGTTTTCAATTGCTGTCTGGGTTGTCGGGCTGACTGTTTTTTCTTTATCGCTGCAGCCAGATAGAAACAAACATGGATGGAATTTCAAAGCTATAAGGAATCTGAGAGACCATTTCATTTAACCATTTCCTCCTCCTCCTTAACACACACACACACACACACACACACACACTCTCTCTCTCTCTCTCTCTCTCTCTCTCTCTCTCTCTCTCTCTCTCTGTCTGTCTCTGTCATTAGTCTTAGAGAGAGGAAATGACTTACCCAAGTCATTATATAACTAGTAAGTAGCAGTGGCATGAGTCCTAGCCCAGCATTCCTTCTAGTTGACCTGCTGCCTCCCATGCACATTTGGTTGTTGTTGTTGTTGTTGTTCTTCTTCTTCTTCTTCTTCTTCTTCTTCTTCTTCTTTTTCTTTCTTCTTCTTTCTTCTTCTTTTTTTGACTTCTGGGATTTATGAGGAATTACAGTCACAAAAATGACTATATCCATTATATATCCCAAACTACTTCTTTTGCTCATTTTAATATATTTCCTGATATGCATTTCTTCTTTGCCCCCACCTCCGCCCCTGACCTTGCTATGACTAATGATCAGGAACTCATCTAAAACTGGCAACTAGGTGAAGAAGAAAGGGGTGGAGGAGGGAGCAACTAACTTACAGCTGCCTCGGGAAGGTATGAAAAACACCGAAGAGATTTAAAAAAAAAAAGATAAAACATAGGACATTGTAGGAAGAAGAGAAATCTCTCTATGTGCTTGATCCTCCTCTTGAATGCACTATTGATGAACAAGTCATGGGAGAGTGATAGGGTTCTAGCCGGCCCAGCCAATTAATCAGCTGCAACAGGAAACTGTTAGAGTAGTCCCAACCAGCACTAGAGTGCTACTTGAAGAAAAGAAGTGGTTAGAGTTCCAAGTTTCCTCAAATGAAAGAACCTTGCCCTCCAAGATGGACAGTATTAGTATGCTTGCTAGTTCTGATGGAAATAGACAATGACTGGTTTGAATATCAGTAGTTAAACTGTGTTTCTGTAACTATGCATTTGGGATTCTCCTATTGGGTGAATAAAAAGCTACCCTATGTCTGGGAGGAGCCTTGGTCCCATAGCAACCATAGTAGTTTTTAATATATTTTATTTAATTTCTTTTGCTATTATGGTAGCTAGTTGGCACAGTGATAAAGTATTGTATCTAGAGACAAAGAAGATGAGTTTGAATCCAGCCTTAGACACTGTGTGAAACTGAGCAAATCACTTAATATCTACCTCATGTTACTTAATTACTTAATGTCTACCTCAGTCTCCTCAACTATAAAATGTGAATAATAATAGCATCTATTATCCAGGTTTGTTGTAAGGATCAAATGAGATATTATTTGTAAAGAACTTAGCATGGTATCTGGCACATAATTAGTACCTAATAAATGCCTATTCCCTTACCACCTCCATGTGATTGGGGTACTAAGTCAAGAGTCTGTCTTCACATAGACTATTCTGTAGATAAAGAATTCTTTATTTTTATTTTTTTATTTTATGTAAGATTCTTTTATTATTTTTTTTCACTTAAAAGTATTTTATTTTTTCCAATTACATGTAAAGACAATTTTCAACATTCAGTTTTGTGAGATTTTAAGTTCTAATTTTTCTCCTTTCCTTCTTTTCCTCTCCCTTCCCCAAGAGAGAAAGCAAACTAATAGAGATTATATATGTACAATTATTTTTAACATATTTTCATATTAGTCATCTTGTGAAAGAAAAACCAAAACAAAAGGGAAAACCACAAGGGAAAAAAAAGATAAAAAAATGAAAACAGTAAGCTTCAATCCACATTCAATCTCCATAGTTCTTTCTCTGAATGTGAACAGCCTTTTCTATCCCAAATCTATTGGAATTGTCTTGTATCACCACAGAGATGAGAAGAGCTAAGTTTGTCATAGTTGATCATCACACAATCTTGCTGTTACTGTGTACAATATTCTTCTGGTTCTACTCACTTCCATCAGTTCATGTGATATACAAAGAATTCTTAACCATTTTTTGTGTTATGTACCGCTTTGACAGGTGATAAATTTCAGAATGCTTTTAAATGAATAAAATAAAATACATAGGATTATAAAAGAAATCAATTATATTGAAATACAGTTAATACATATTAAAAACAAGTTCACATACCCACTTTATGAACCCCTGTTCTAAACTAACAGGACTTTCAGTGCCATCTACAGATCTATGAGAACCTCAGAATTTGTGGTTTTTACCCTAGTGTTTTCTAGTGTTAAATGCTAGAGTGAGCTTGAAATTGCCAGAATTTTGTGTTATTTAATAAGTATAGGCAAATTAGCAGAAGTGAACTTTAGTGGTTAAATGAATAATATTAAAAATCAGAGCCAGAACTGGTGAGAGTACAAAATTCTCTCCAAGATGCTAACGTCCCAGGGGATTTACTTCCTGGTCTTCACCCCCTAGTTATTGCCATTTGATCCCTCCTGTATTATCTCCAGCTCTCTTCCTTAGCCTCTAAGCTATCATATTGCTGGGTATCATGTTCATCATCTCTCTTCTCCAGGTGCTTTCCTGCCATCCATGCTTTTTATCCCATTATTCCTGCCCTGGCTTGGGGACCCACAACAAAAGGGACACCTTGGATGTCACACCAAATGTGGACCACTGCTTTTCTACATTCATACCCTCGTACATTCCCAGCCTTTCCTTTCCCACATTTCTACTGCCTTCTCTGTAGTTTTCCTCCAAAGTATGTGTGTGCATGTGTGCATGTGTGTGTGTTATGAAAAGTCATTGGATTTAGAGTCAAAAGACCTCAGTTCAAGTTCCAACCTCATCATTTTCTAACTGTATGATTTTATGTGGGTCACTTTACTTCTCTATGTTTCCTTATCTTTAAAATGAGTTAGATTAGTTTGCCCATAAGATCCTGTTCAGCTCTAAATTTATCATCTAAATTTAGAACTCTAAATCTAGATTTATTCCTCTCACTTTCCTTCTCTTTTGGTGCTCACTGAAACCTAGCTTTTTCCTGACAACACCACATCTCCTGGCACTCTCTCTAAAAACCAGCAGCAAATTCTTTCACATAGATTTCACTTTGATCTTCAAACCTTTTCTCTGCCATTATTACTCAGCAACCACTTTAAAAAAGTTTACTCTATCCTGTACCAATCCTTGTCACTGTCATCTGTGAATTGTTAGGTTACCCTTTCTCATCTCCAATAAGTTTGGAATCTGGATCACAACCATGTTCTCCACCCCAAGCCCTACCCCTTTGCACATTCTGGCTTTTTTCTGGCTTTCACTGATTGGCCAACAATAGGTCCCAGCCCAAGCCTTACTTGCTCATTGCTTTGTACTGTCAGAAACTATGAGGGTCTTCCCTTCCAAGACTGATTCTTTTGTTAAGTCAAAGTAGGCCATCTTCTGCTTCAATTCCTACCTAGCCATTGATTATTGAATTGGCACTGCTTCAGACAAAGTGAGACCTGGGGAACACTTTAGCTTAAAAGGCCCAGGTCTCCCACTGCATCTGGGGCCATCACCAGCTGTCCTGACTATGTTTTACCACCAGACTCCAAAGACTCTGAAGGAGAGAATGAGGCTGATGACTTTGCACAGCCCTGCCTAAATCAAATCCAACTCACCTGCAAGTCAACACATCCAATATCATTGGTCCTCTTTGAGAACAAAGGATGAATAAAACAATTCTGGCTTTATAGTATCTCAACTTCTATGTCTCAGTTTTTTGCCTAACTAAAACATGGAGAGATGTGGTCATACCTTGGGTAATCTCCCCCATCCCAACCTCTGCTCAATTGATTTGGCCCTAGCAAAATAAAATATTTGGATGAATTTGTGTTTTGGTTACACTGGTGAAGATGGCAACTCATCTATGACTTATTTCATTGTAGTGCATGTCTTTCCATAAAATGTCCTTAGAGGAGCTATCCAACATGTGAGAGAACCTTTCTTGTTTTCTTAAAGCTGTGTGGTTCCAAGTGTAATTTTGGGCTGCCATTTACTTCTACTCATGGATCTGTGGTCTCTTTGATGGGGATAACATATTTACTTCAATGATGAAGATTAACTGTCTAATGCATGCAACTCTTCCATGAGTTTATAAGGCAACTTCTCTAATTCTGAAATTTCAAAGATATCAAGCTATTTGTCAGTTATACCCTTTCTTTCCCCATATGACCAGTCCATTTTCTTCTGAGATTAACTTTTTCTTGATAACATCCTTTGTACTTTTTTTTTTTTTTTTTTTTTTGCCATTCCTTGCATTATAGACTTCCCGTGGAGAACCATTTTCAGTCATCCTAAATTATGTCTTGTTACTGGTTCCAGATGGCTCTGGAGGAGATAGTGAGGCTGCTGATTTTACATAGCCCTACCTCATTAAATCAAATTCCCTTGTATGTCAAGACACAATCTTCCTGATACCATTAGTCCTCTTCAAGAACAAAGGAAGAACAAGAATTTCTGAGGAGGAGTAGTTATCCCACTGGGGACTGGCAAGCTCCAGTTGGGCAAGATTACTTTTCCCTCCCTCCCCTTCTTCTCTTTCCCTCCCCTCCTTCCTTTTCTCCTTCCTTCCTTCCTTCCTTCCTTCCTTCCTTCCTTCCTTCCTTCCTTCCTTCCTTCCTTCCTTCCTTCCTTCCTTTCTTCCTTCCTTTTTTTCTTCCTTCCTTTCCTTCTTCCTTCCTTCCCTTCTTTTCTTCCTTCCTCTCTTTCCCTCTGTCTACATGGGGAATCATGTAGGTGCTCTGCCCAAAGGAAAGTGAATTTCTTGAAATAGAGCTCTGGAAACATCAGGCTTTAGTAAGACTCATTGGAATTCAAATGAAACTACTTGAATATGCCTTAAACTCAAATCACTTTGGCTTTCATTGATTGTCAATAAGTCCCAGTCCAACTCTCAGTTGATCATTGTTTGGATTTTAATGGTTCAGAGTTAAATAGCAATTGTTTCTGTCCTTTCCAGAAACTCTTGAGAATCTTTCTCTCCCAGATTATTTTTGGATTGATAAATACAGCAATCTTTTGTCTCAGTTCTTACCTAATCCTTAATCATTTTTAATAGCTTTTTATTTACAAGTTATATGCATAAGTAATTTTACAGCATTGACAATTGCCAAACCTTTTGTTCCAATTTTTCCCTTCCCCCAGATGACAGGATGACCAATACATGTTAAATATATTAAAGTATAAATTAAATACAAAAATAAGTATACATGTCCAAACTGTTATTTTGCTACAAAAAGAATCGGACTCTGACATATTGTACAATTAGCCTGTGAAGGAAATCAAAAATGAAGGCAGACAAAAATATAGGGATTGGGAATTCAATGTAATGGTTTTTAGTCATCTCCCAGAGTTCTTTTGCTGGGTGTAGCTGGTTCAGTTCATTACTGCTCCATTGGAACTGATTTGGTTCATCTCATTGCTGAAGATGGCCAGGTCCCTCAGAATTGATCATCATATAGTATTGTTGTTGAAGTATATAATGATCTCCTGGCCCTGCTCGTTTCACTCAGCATCAGTTCGTGTAAGTCTCTCCAGGCCTTTCTGAAATTATCCTGTTGCTAACCCTTAATCATTACATGTATATGGCCTCAGATAAACTGAAATCTGGGAAAAACCTTAATTTAGAAAGTCCAAAATCACCCACTTCATCCTGAACTATCTCCTTTTGTCTTGACTTGTTTTACTGAACTTTGATGACTTTGAAGGAGAGAGTGAGGTGACAACTTTAGTAGTTTAGTTTAGTAGTTTAGACAGAACTATAGTTCTGTCTCACTTAAATCTAATATATGTGCAAATCAAGATATTAATCTCATGATGTCATTGGTCTTCTTTGAGAATGAAGAACCAACAAGAGAAGTTATGGAAGTAAGCTAGTGAAGACTTAGTAACTGATTGGACATGGGAGAGGGAAAAGTCAAGGATGCTTTGGGTTTGTAGATCTTGGTGACTATGTTAACTAGGAACATGATAGTATCTTTAATAGCAATAGGGAAATTAGAAACCTCATCTCGTCACCCTTTCCAGTCATGATTGTTCCTTCTTTCATATTCTTGATATAGTAAGCCAGAAGGAAGAATAGCCACGCTCTGTTTTCCACTACCACTTCTAGAAAGCTCATTTTCTGTCATCACTAAACAATCTCTCTTCTTTTGATGTTTACTCTATCCATCTATATCAAAGCAACCTATATTGTTGTCACCTATTGGCCTCCAGGTCATTTTCTGTAGAGGGCCGGAACTCTGGAGAAGTATATTTGAAACAAGGATGTGAAGACTGAGTTAGCACCCTGGATACTTTAGAATCAGCACCCTGGATACTTTAAAATCTGCTGGACTCAGCATAAGCAAAAGCCCTTGGTCTTTATTCTTTGTCGAAGTCAGAGGAATGGCCACACAAATCCCCCCAGGAGTCACTCTAGTTTGTTTTACTCCACCTTCTAATCCCTCCTCCCAATCTCTCTATAAAAGAGCCAGCACAGAATAGTGGGGTGGGCTCAATAAAGGAAGACTTTGAAAGAACTTCTACATTCCAGCCTTCCTTCCAATCAGTAGATAGAGAAACCTGAGGAAATGTTGACTGTCCAAAGCTAAATTAAAGAGCACGCTGATGAGATTTCAGATGGTTAGCATATTTAGAATGGGACATCATGTTCCATGGGAATTCAACTGAAGAGAAGCTGCAGATGGAGAGTAGAGAATTAATTGGAGGGTTCAGATCCAGCCCTTTAAAAAAGAAAGCTTTGGGAAGAGTTGAATACTCTACCATTTGTAACAGGCAGGCTTGACTCAGTTTAGATTAACTAGGTTCTGTTTAGGAATAAAATGAGACACTTGTGTAGATTACTCAACAGGTAACAAAAGGAAGTTTACTTAGCCATAGATAAAAGCTTATTCAAAAAGGATACTGTGGTACTTACTTCCCTTCCTCTCAACTATGGAAAGGAATCTGGTCAGCAGAGGAGGATGGGATGGCCCTGCAGGTCTTGTTATTGGAACATTCATCAAGTCTGAAGGGTACTGTGTGTACTAATACCTTAGGAGTTATAACCCTAGGTGACCAGAAAGCCATGCTAATATGGCCAGAGGCCACTAGAAAGCTGAATTAAAGGAGACACAACTTAAACTTTAAGATAGAATTACTGCCTTTCATAGGAAAAGCTAGTCTAACTCAAAAGGGGAAAGAGGGAAGGGGGGAGAGTTGGGCATGGGAGGAAGCCTGGGAGATGGTGATCCCATCACATCACTCCTTCTCAGTGACTGTCTCCTTCTCCCTAGCCTTGGGTGTCCTTGAAGGAGCTGTCCTAGTTCTCTTCAGAAATCCAAGTCAAGCTCAACTTGTACCTTTCAAGTAAGCAGAATTAGGTTGACTTTTACTACAATTCTCAGGATGGCATGATGCCCTAATTCTGGGATTTATTGCTTGAAAAGCACAAACCAATCTCAGATGAGTACCTGTGAACAGCCTCCTTTCCCCTAACACTACAGGGATGACTCGGGAGAGGAGAGAAATATGAGTAAACACAAGGTCTTGCCCCTCAGCCTCAACTTTTCTCTGCTGCATTCAATTCCAGTGGGTTAGCCCTGGCTCTTTTCACGGCTAAGTATGGGCTTGTTTCCACACATACTAACTTCCTTGCTGTTGACTGGCACTCATGTGTGGTACAGAGGAACAGTGTGCCTCATCTGCTTCCCCTCCTCTCAGTTGTTTTCCATCTCTCCTTCACCACCTGTGTTCTCCACTCCTTGACTCTGCAGATCTTCAATCTTTCTACAGAAAATCTGACAGAAGGACATTTGGACTTTATGTTTCAGATGTCTTAAAGAATGCACTAGGGATTCCTTCACCCTTTTGGCTCAGCTACAGTCATATGTCTCATGACTGTTTCCTGGCAGAGAGCACAGAACAGTGTTCAACTGGATCCCTAAAGGTGAATAACTTCCCTTTTGGAGATTATTCACAAAGCAAGCTGGGGTATGCTTGCATCTGGTCCCTAGACTTTAATTACAAGAGCCCCGATGGCAAATTGAGAATAAAGAAAGCTACAGAGTCACTTCCAAGCATGTGAGAATCCAGAGAAGACACTCTAGGGAAGAAGAGTTGTCAGTGAGCTCAGGATGGGGTTCCAGGTTTGGATGTGAATAGCTAAAGCTATCCTCTCAAAGGACAATGACAAGTATATTGTTGAGAGTTTTAAAATGCCGTCCAATGGTATATGGGTGCAATAGAACATATCTATATCCCTTTTCCTCTGCTGATTTGATTTCACAAATAAAGTCTTGGAAATGAGATACATTTGTTCATTTAATAAACATTAATTAAGAAAGTAGAAATGAGTAAACTAGTTGGGATGGGGATGGAGATATTATGGTTCTGCCTTCAAAAACCTTCAAGAAAATCTAGGTCAACTCTTTCTCTCTTTTCAGTTGGGGAAAGCAAGGTCTAGAGAATCTGTCTAATGTCACACAGTGAGTTAGTAGCAAATTCAGAAGCATAGTTCATGCATCTTTATCACTAAGCCAATGACCACTTATATGATTTTATGCTTTCTTTCTCCTTTTCTCTGGTTTTTAAAATTACTAGGATTTTCAGACATGTTATACATCAGTCTTTCTATAATAACTATTCTCTCACACCTGGGGAACTGGAAGGAATAGGAAGTAAAAAGATCCTTCACTAGCTGAAGATTCCATAGATAATCTCTCTCCATATTCTTATAGTCACATGCATATGCTGAAAGATGAGCTGAGATCCACTCTGCACAAGCTGGTTACTAATGCCAGAGACACAGCGGGAGTTGGCATTGTTTTGACAGTATAAAAAGGCACTGAAACTTAAATGGCCTAAATTTAACATTCCATCTCTGTGAGCTGTCACTCAGAAACCTTGCTGAAAACCATTGATCTGACATTAGTTCCTTCACTGGAAGACAGATCAATGGGAAAGCCACAGCTGAGCAGGAGGAAAAATCCACCATCCATACATATTGCATTTCCTCATAGCCCAGCATGGTAGGAAATTTATTTAAAATACCTCTCTTTGTCTTGAAGATACTCTTATTTTACTCCCCTTCCATCCCTCACCTGGTTTCCTACCTGGAGTCAAATTTACTAGGGGAAATTTTTCTTTAGCAAGCAGTTGTGCATGAGCACACATACACACACACACACACATACAAACATACATACATGCACACACATATACACACACATCCACACTCTCACACATGCACATACACACACATTCACATACACACTCACACCCACACCCACACTCTCACACATGCACATACACACACACTCACACCCACACTCACACATGCACACACACACACACACACACACACACAGTTTGTTTTTTCTTTCTGGAACTTGAGAGGTAAATTCAATCAATTCTCTTTTAATCATTTCCTTTGCTTCTGCTTTTTCCCATCTAGGAAATGAAAACTAGATTCTAGTCATGGCTTTACTACTACCTCATATAATCTTGTACAAGACACTTTCACTGAACCTTAGTTTCCACATCTGCAAATTGGGGAGTTGAACTAGATGATTTCTAAGGACCCTGTCTATGTTGAAGGTTCCCTCTGGTTGCAATAGTCTATGTTCTAATGCTTATAGATAGGTCCTTCTAGGTCCAACATGTATTGATAATGGGAGCCTTCAGTGGAATGACTTTTCCAGTGTAGAGGCCTAGAGGTCACCCTGGGTTTTTGAAGGCCAATCCAATGAAGTAAAAGCTCTGACAGGGCATACCAAGTTGGAAAGCCTTTGAGCACAGGTCCAGTAATACACTGTATGTTGGCTGTGCCTTGCTAGGTTGGCAGAATTTTTGGAACATTAAGTAGGGAAAGTGATTGTCTTCTACACAGAAACAAGAGTGCACATAAATAAAAAGATGGAGAATGTTCTCTTTTTATCATAGAGTGATTCCTTATCAGAAATTCTCCCTGCTCTAAATGGCTCCAGAACTTTTCACTATCTGTCTCCCAGGCCTAGAATGCTCTTCTTGTTCATGTCTGCCTTCTCTGCTTCTTGGCTTCCTCCAAATCCTACTAAAATCCTACTTCCTACAGAAAGCCTTTCCCAACTCCTCTTAACCTAGTACCTTCTTTCTGTTGATTATTTCCAATTTATCCGTGTTTTGTGATTTTTAGTTCGGATTTGCTCCAATAAAGAACACTCTCGAGTTAAAGTAAAAGTAAAATTTATTTAAACAGGTAAAGGAATAAAACAGGATTTAGACCCACACGGACAGCAAATGATTAAACATAACAAAAAGAAAAGTATTAAGCCTAACAATATTAAATGGAATAATGAGAAATACATCACCAATTCATTGGAACCGTTGATCTCACACAAACTGGGAGCCCCGGAACAGCCTGATCAACATGAACTGGGAAAGTCCCACGCGAAGTGTCCTTCCATGAGTGAAGCTCAGCTTTGCAGCGGGACTTAGACTTATTATATGTTCTTTAAACAAAGAAGGCATTGGGCCAATTCTGTTGTATAAGCCTTTTTGGCATAAATTGGGGTTGCAAGACTAGAGTTCATTTATTATAAGACATGTCCTTATTGACATAACCCAAAGCTCGATCTTGGTGTATAAGGTTAATTAAATAGCTCATATTTGGGAGGGAGCCACTCCTCTTCAAACATAAGCAGTACCAGGGATGGCTAGTCCTTAGAGATAATGCCAAGAATATGCAGAGTTCAAGGATCAGTCAAATAAGGCCTAGTCATGTCCAATGCTCAGGCCTATTATTTTGGAATGATATTATATAAAAGAAATTCTATTTTCTTATTTAATCCGTTACATAGCTTGTTTGTATATCACTGTTTACATGCCATCTTCCTTATTAAAGCAAGGGATTATTTGTGTGCGTGTAAATGTGTGTGTGTGTATAAATGTGTGAGTGTGTGTGTGTGTGAGTGAGAGTGTTTGTGAGTGTGTGTGTCTCCAGTGCTTAGCATAGTCCCTGGCATCCAAATGGTTATTGACCGAGTGGCAGAGATTCCTTACTTTATAGTCTTAGAATTTGGATATGGAAGTGATTTGGAAATCATCTAGACCAATTCATTTATAGAAAAGGAAAGTAACAGAGAGATAAGGTAACTTCTCTACTTCTCTACGGCTGAATTGGTAGTAAGTAGTGGCAAAATCAGTATTTGAATACAAATTATCAGATTCTAACTTGGTTGTTTTTTCATGTACTGTCTCAGTCTTCAAAGCATTAGGTATGTACAAATTTGTCTTGAAATTAGCAGTGCAAGTATGGTGGTCAATTATGAGTAACTTAGTTATTCTCAGCAATACATTGACCCAAGACATGATGAAAAATGTAGTCTACCTCTAGTGAAAGAACTGATGGAGTCTGGATGCAGAACAAAGCATAATTTTTTTCACTTTATTTTTTTCATTTTTTTTGGGGGGGGGGCGGATTTCTGCATTTTCTTTTACATTGAAATTTCTTTCAATTAAAAAAAAATTAATTACATATTACATTTACATTACATAATTATATGTAATTAATTACATATTACAATTAATATGGAAATGTTTTGCACGATTGCACATATATGACATCAAATTGCTTACATTTTAGGGAAGAGAATTTGAAATTCAACATTTTAAAAAATGAATGTTAAACTTGTTTTTACATGTAATTGGGAAAAAATAAAATATTTAACTCAGAATTAAAAAAAAAGGTGTTCAGCTTCACATCTGGTTATAGGATTTCTATCTTGTTCTTCTGTTGATACAGCAACAGAACTTGCTACACAGAATCAATAGTTTAGCAGAGCATTGTGTTTTGATAGGGCATTGTATTCTAGCCTTATTCATTCTTGAGAATGATAAACCAACTAGATTCTGATATCTGGGGTATACAAGTTGCTAAATCTTATTTCTGCTACCATAACTTCTCTCTCGTATCCATTCCATTCTCACTCTTCATGCAGCCACCAACTTGGTTCAGTCCCTCATCACCTCACTTCAGGACTATTCAATAATATCCTAATTAATCTCTCTTGTTGAGGCAATTGGGGATTTTAATAGGGCAATTGGGACTTGCCCAGAGTTATACAGCTAGTAAGTGTTAAGTGTCTGAGAGCAGATTTGAATTCAGGTCCCTCTTGACTTCAGTACTGGTGCTCTATCACACAGCACCATCTAGCTGCCCCTAATTAATCTCTTAATTAAGTCACTTCTCCAAGTCAATTCATCCTATATTCAAATGAAAAAATGATTTTCTTTAAGGGTAGATTTGACCAAGTCCTTCATCTACTTAATAACCTGAAATGATTCCCTATCGCCTCTAGGAGCAAATACTAACTCCTTTATTATTTAAAGTCATTTGTAAATTGCCCCCAAGCTTTGTTTTTCAGCTTAATTCTGTATTACCATTTTTCACATATTCTGTGGTCTAGTTGAATCTGGTGTTGCTCACATAGAAATAAATCTATTTCCCCTCTCTTTGCCTTTGAATTGATTTATTCTGTATGGATTTATGCATTTACACATTGTTTCTTCCTGATAGAATCTAAGCTCATTGATATCTCTATGCAAGCAGAGAGCCTTCTCTTCCTGAGACATGGATGAATTGAGGAGCCAATGGCAGAAGGCATCAAAATGATGTTGTCTGGCACATGATTGCCATTGGATAAGTGCCTGCTGATTGATTGATCTTACATTCTTAAAAATATTTTCACATAATATGTTATCATTAGAGATTATAGAGGAAGTTCCAGGAATATCAAGTTATTACCATTACTCTTAGGACCTGATGAAGATGGCCAGGGACCCAGTGCTCTCTGCCCTTTCTCACCACCACCAGTACCAACTGCTAACTGATTGCTGCTGACAGCAAGAGCTTTGGGAGTGGTAGTGTCTCCAAAATCACTGACTTATCTCTTATAGCCACCATCCCAGGAGCATCCCCTATGGAGAGGCAACTTAGTATCTGCTTCTGCAGGGGCTACAGCTACAACCACATATATTGAAGACTGAAAAAGTAAGGTCTTGTCATCAAAGTCCTTGGGACTGTCAAATTGTTTAACATCTGAAGTTGATATAATTTCATCTGTGGAAATGACATTTAAAAAGAGACTTTACTTTCAATTGCTATTGTACTCTAAAGACCAAGATACTTTTCCATCCACAAAATCTTCTTTTTTTGATCCTCTTGTTCCTTTATTCTAACATCAAACTTGCTTTGCCAAGCCTCAGCCTTGAATTACTCCCACCATCTGTTGCCTTTGCTCCTACTCATTTATTGCTGAATGAAGTTGGAGAAAATTATGAAATTGTGTTAATTGAGTCCACTATAAATTTATATTACTTGATCTCATTTGAGCTCTCAATATGTCAAGGTAATCTTTTTATACTGTCTTAATTGACGCATTCATTACAAAACTTTTCCAAACCTTTTCTTCTATCTTCAAATCTTTCATGGATCTCCCTCCCTTCACTCTCTCAGCTTGCCTCATATTTTACTCAAAAAACCCAAAGGCATTAGCTGAGAGTTCTTTCTTCTCCCTTCCTCCCCATCTTATATCATTCATATGCCTTCTACCACTATCTTTTCCTTCATTCTTGTCTCACATGAAGAAGTGGCCTTTTACCATCACAAGTGATCTCATTCCATCATTATTTGTCCTTTGTTCTTGAAGAGGACCATGATATTGGGAGGTGATGCTGACATGCAAGTGAATTGGATTTGAGGGAGGGAAGGTTGTACAAGGTCATCTGCCTCACTTTACTCTCCAGAACCATCTGTGTTCAGTGGCAAGATATAGATCAAGATGACTGGAGATGGTTCTAGATGTCTTCAATATATAAATGATGATAGGATATAAAAACAATTTTCTTAAAAAAAAAGGCAAGTTATTTAACATCCCTACAAAAATGCTCCAAATACTAGTAAATGGAAATGAAAATAAAATCGAGGTTCCAAATGATGCCTATCAAGTGGGCAAAGATGACAGAAAAACAAAAACAAAAATTGTTGGAGAGACAGTAGGAAGACAGGCCCACAAATGTATTATAGGCAGAATTGTCATCTCTGTCAGCTCTATTCTTTGTAATCTTCAATTTCCCCTTATCTATTGGCTGCTTCTCTACCACCTATAAAAATATTCATTTCTCTTCATCCTAAAACAAACAAACAAAAGCAAGCTCTACTTGATCCATTTATCCTTCCTATCATTCCATAGCTCTCCTTCTATTTGATTTCTAAACCAATTGCTTAACTTTTTGTATTCATCTACAATTAGTGCCTCTTTTTTCCTTTCCTCTTAATTTCTTCTTAGTTCTCTTGAAGTCTGGCTTCTGATCTCATTATTCAACTAGAATCATTCTCTCCATCATTACCAGTGGTCTCTTAGTTGCCACATCTAATATCATTTTTCTCCATCCTTATCCTTCTTGACTTTTCTTTGGCCTTTTACACATCACAACAACCTCTTTTCCTTGACTTCTCTCCTCTCTAAGTTTTCTCTGACACTATTCTAGCTTGATTTTTCTCCTGTGTTTTAAGCATTCCGTCTCAGGATCCTTTGTTGGATTTTTGTTCAGGTCATATCTGTTATACATTACTGTCCCCTTGGGCTTTGTTCTGGATCATCTTCTTTCTTTATACTATTTCACTTGGTGATGTCATCAACTCCCATGGATTCAATTTCATCTATATGAGAATGAGTTTTAGATCTACTTTATTTGTTCATCTCTAACCACTCTTTTAACTTCCAGTCTCAAATCAATCAATAAACATTTATTAAGTACCCACTATATGACAGGCACTATGTTAAATACACATATGGCTATTATCATATGACTATGATAATATCTCTATTATCACTAGAGATATGCCATATCTCTAAAAGCCTATTGGACACCTCAAATTGGATAACTCAGAGGCATCTTAAACTCAATGTGTCTAAAACTGAATTCATTATCTTCTTTCTTCACTGCTGTTTCCCTCTCTAACCATCCTGATTCCTAGTTTCCCTATTATTGTCCAGGATATCCTCATCCTGAGAGTCACCCAGTCACACTTAGGTATCATAGTTGCTCATTCTCTCATCACCTCCTGTTCCCCATTTCCATATGCAATCTATTTCTTAATTTTGTCAATTTTACTCATGGAATATCTTTCATCTATATCTATTCCATTCCTGTGAAACTGCACCCTCCCTAGTATAAACTTACACTAGACTTATCCCTCACACCTGGATTATTGCAATAGTCTTTCAGCTGATGTTCCTGCCAAAATCTCTCTACACCTATCTATCCTGAATTAAGTTGTCAAATTAATCTTTCTAAAAGGCAAGTATGACCAAAATCATTCCCTATTTAATAATCTTTAGTGGCTTCCTATTACTATAAGGATCATGTATAAAATTTGATGTTTTGCTTTCAAAGCTCTTCATAACCTGCCACTCCCAACTTTCCAGTTATAGCAAGTCCCCATGTATAGTGAGGGCTGTCTTCTCCCAACATGTATCATGGGTGTGTCATTTTGTAGCTTGAAGGGAGGCAGAGTAGACATGTCTAGTTTCTTCTCCTTCCTCTCCCCACTTTGTTCTCCAAAAAAGAATTAAATTGCCAGGAGGGGAAGTAGAAAGTTGGGGCCAGAGGCCACTCAGCTCTCCTTAGAGAGAGGGAATTCCAGGCCAGAATTTTATCTATTTATTCCCTTAAATATTGTTAACCTAGGGAATGAGGTTTTCAGGTACAATCTAACTTTTGATTGCAGTTTCAATAGTGGGGGAAGGAAGATATAGCCAAGTCTTGATCCCTCTTCCCACCAACTATCAGTTTCACAATGAACATATAGTAATTAAACAATAAATCAATTTATCCAAATTGGTAGCAAAATAGAAGTCAAAGTAAGAGAATAAAGAAAGAAGGACTTTTCCCATTGGGAGAGGTAACTCAGGACAACCAAGAGAGAAAGTCCTAGATCGCACTCAAGGGGAAGGTCCTCAAAGGCAACCTGGGAACAAGGACATGAGAGAGATTGACAGCTCCTACCATGTCTTTCCAGAATCTTTTTCTTAACCCAGAGTGGAGCTGAGCTGCTCCATCTTTCCTCTCAAAATTGGAAGCCAGAAGCATCTGGACTGTAACAGGGCTCGAAGAGACTAGAAACTTGAAGAGAATTTGAAAAAGATCCCTCTATCCTGTTCTTGCCAGCTTGACGCCCCCCTCAAGACAGGTATGAGACATTGGTCCACTATGAGCTTTGGGACTTGAGTTACATGATCTTCTTAGGTCCTGTTCACCCTCATATGCTCTTTGATCCAGTGATACTGGCCTCCTTGTGTTCCTCACATAAGTTACTCTATTTCCTGATTCTGTGAATTTTCACCTGAGATTCAGTTCAGTCATTTTTCAATTGTGTCCAACTCTTTGTTACCTAGAGAGAGTTGGACACAAGATAGCACAGTGGACAGAGTTCCAGCTGTGAAGTTAGGAGGACCTAAGTTCAAATCTGACCTCAGACTCTTAGCCATTCCTAGTTGTGTGAGTCTGGGCAAGTCATTTAACCTCAATTGTTCCACCAAAAAAAACTTACTAAAGTGGTTTGCTGGTTCCTTCCCCAGGTCCTTTTATAGATGAGGAAACTGAGATAAATAGGTTAAGTGACTTGGCCAAAGTCATCCATCTAATAAGTGTTTGAGACCAGATTGGAACTCAGGAAGATAAATCTTCCTGATTTCAGGCCTAACACTCTTTCTGCTGCCCCACCTAGCTGCTTCTTTAACTGGGGTACCCTATTCCTAAAATTTTCTCCCTCCTCATCTTTCCCTCTGCTTCCTTCTAGTCTGAGCTAATATTCTACTTTCTCTAAGAAGCTATTCCTGTTCTCCATTAATGCTAGTGTCTTCTCTCTTTAATTATTTCCAATTTATTTTGTATGTACTTTATTCACACATAGTTGTTTGCATGTTGTCTCCTTCATTAAATTATGAGCTTCTTGAGAACAGAGATTGCTTTTTGCCTTTCTTTGTATTCTTAGTTTTTATCATAGTACCTAGCACATAGTAGGCACTTAATAAATATTTGACTGACACATCTCATTTGCAGCTGAAATATTCATGTATTCCCATTAGCATGTGAGCTCCTTGAGAATAGGAACTGTCTTTTTTTAATCTGCATCCACAGTACTTTGCACAAAGACCTTAATATATGCTCTTTCATTAATTTATTCATAGAAATGTTTCTTGGGGACATTGCTTTCCTATTTTAATGACATTTCCTCTTTTGATAATATCAGCTTTTACTAATTATCATGTTTCCAGGATTGCTTTAAGAGCCTAAGACAAAAATACTAACAGAAAAAAAAAATGTTTCACCCTCAGAAAATATCACAGAATCACAATATGTTAGAACTGGAAAGAATGTGAGATATCATCTAGTGCAATTTATTCTTCCTAGTGAAATGTTAAATTCCTCTGTAGATAAAGGGTGGATGGGAGGAGAGGGAGCAGGGAAAGCCCATTATTAAGAAGTGATGAAATCTTATATTTAGATTGTCAAATTGCTCCCACTTTTGCCACTCTACTCCTACAAGATTTTATTTATGTTTTAGGATACTAAAAAGAACACAATACTATAAATAAATTCCAGGCATTTTATTTATTTTTTGGTTTTGCTTTTTACTGTGGCTCTGCCACTTACTAACTGTGTGAACTAAGGAATTTAACAACCTCTCTAGGTCTCAGTTTCCTCACTGACAGAATGAAGACATTGGATTGGATGATCTTTCCTTTTAGAGCTCTGTCCAGCTTTAAAATTTATAACTTTATAAGATATGATAAAAAGTTCTATGTAGGGCTCTCTAGCTAATATAATCATCTATTAGGAAATAATGGTTTTGTTATTGTTCTGAATGTTAGTTGGACAATAATTTGCCCTGTAATTCTTTTTAGTGAGTATGTTGTATCTTTTCCCTTCCCCCCACTTTATAGAATGAAAGTTTCTTGAGGGAAAGGATTATCTTACTGAGCACCTAGCAAAATGACTGACACAAATAGATACTTTATAAATGAATATTCATTAATATTGTGGATCAATTTTATTTAATTTGTTTATAAAATATTTCCTTAATTTATTTATGAAATTTCATTATTTTATTTCAGTTATCATCTTCATTGACCTCTTTGTAATATTTGACATTGTTAACTATCCTCTTCTCCAAGATAATTTTTATTTCCTGGGTTTTCCTGACATTACTCTCTCTTGATTTTCTTTCTTGCTTGCTGACAGTCTTTCTCCATCCCTTTTACAGGCTTATTTTCAATACTGTAATTTTAACCTTAGATGTTTCTCAAGGCTCTGAAATAGTGTCTTCTCTCTTTTCCCTTTAACTTCCATTGATTTACCAATTATTTCTATTCAAAAGAGTTACAGAGATCTATATCTGTCACCCATATTGATAAGTATCATCTATCTATCTATCTATCATCTATCTATCTCTAGAGCTTCAGAACCACATAATCAACTACTTATTGTATATTTCAAACTGTATGCTCCATAGACATTTCAAACTTAACAATCCAAAACAGAGTTCATTATTACCACTCCTACATTCTCTTCTCCCAGACTTACCTATTTATTTTGAAAACATCATCATTCTTTTGATCTTCCAGGTTTATAACCTCAGTTATTCTGATCTCCTCTCTCCCTCACCCCACATATTCAGTCATTACCTTTTATATAATACCTGTAGACAACAGATCTCTATTCTGTCTTGATTTTCTTCATTTGAATGTTTAGTGAATTGGTAGTATTTTCTGAATAGAGGTTTTCAATTACCTCCAAACTATAACTGGCATGTGGCAAAGCAGTGATATGCTGGTAAATGTTTAACAATCTGCCCTTTGAAATAAATCTTAAATAAAACAACCTGCATTCTCAACATTTTCTTCATTATTTTAAGTCTAGGCAGTTAACAGAACTATAAATCAAATCCTAATTTGTAGCATTTGCTGATTTCTGAGATGTAAATGCTTACATTGAAAATTTAATAATCGTCTCTTGTGAGACGGGTTGAACTGGTTCTAGCATACCTGGGCAAGTTCACCTGACAAATTAGTATGCTGGAAAGGGCACTGCACTTGAAGCTGGAAGATCTAAATTTAAGTTCCAGCTCTGACACTTATTAGCTGAATGACCTTGGAAAAGTCCCTCTAAACTCACTAAATTTTAGCCTTCTTGACTGAAAAGCAGAGATAATACTCTTGGATTACCCATATCAAAAGACTGCCATGACAAAATTGTTTGATAAACTGTAAACTGGTCTAGACATGGGACCTGCTATTATCAAAAGGAAAAGAAAAAGGCAAAAACAATCAATTATCTCTTGTCTTTTCAGGATATAATCTATGACTCTACCAATACTTGAAATGGTACTCTTAATAGGCACTTAATTGATGGTTTTGAATGAATTAATGATTTGGGGAAGTTTACCCTTGGCAATGACATGGAGTTTTTCTCTTTGGGGTGGGGTGGGGGTTGGATAATGGTGAGTTTGTGTGTGGGCCCAAGTATTCTTAGCTAATGAATTCAAAGGCACAGACTGGGGCTTACAAAAGGCAGCAGTCTCCCAGAATAGTTTCTAAGGAACATTTCATTGACTTAAATCCCATCTCAGATCTGCCCTCTGTGATCAAATTAATGAGGAGGAGCACACACACAAAGTTCCTTGGTGTAGGATAAAAAAGACATCACACTCAACAGGAGCAGCAAGGGAGGATAAAAGCAATAAATGATTGAAGTTTTTCTGTGATTCACAGTCTGCACATAATCTTTGCAAGAAGGTTGTATTTTTTCCTTCTTTGGCGGTAGAATGCAGGAACAGGGAAGAAATTGATATCTGAGTGAGTATATTATAATGAGTTGATTGTACAAAGGAAAGGACTGTGACTCTTGCCAATTTGTTTAGTCTAATCCATCAAATAGTTTTATGCACTGTTTACTCCTTTGCTGAAGCTTTCAAGTTGGCTGGGCATGAAATGAGTAAAGGAAGGATTTAGGACCCATGCCAGTAGGAGCCATACTACTTCTTTCATGATGCCTTCCCAGATCTCTCCTCTTGGAAGAACTATCCTGCTTCATCTGATCAAATAGTACTGTGTATTCTCAAATACACAGTATTTAAGCTTATGCACTTATTCTCACCTCCAATAAAGTTCTAATCTGTATTTTGTCTAATCATTCCCTACCAACTAAACTAAAACCTCCAGTGTGGATGGAAATCCTTTCTTTTCTTTATGTCTCTCCTGATATTTAGCACAGAATATTGCATATATCAGATACTTAATAAATATCTATTGAATGAAAAAAAAGGAACAAATAACCTGCTACACTTCTAGGGGAGGAGAGAAGAATAAAAGGGAATGGAACGAATAGTAACCATCTGAATCCCTGAAAATATTATCTCTTGGACTAGTGTCTTGGGAATTGGTCTGCTCTGTCAAGGTCTTCTGATTCTGAGCCATTAAGAGGTTAAGAGATTGTCCTGATTTATACCTTGCCACTGGACCCAGATGGCTGTGGAAGAGTGAGGCTGGTGGCTTTGCACAGCCCTGCTTCACTTAAATCCAATTCACTTACAGGTCAAGACATCATATTTCTGATGTCATTGTTCTTCTTTGAGAATGAAGGACAAACAACAATCAGTGAGTAGCTGCACCACTGAGGACCCAACTAGCCAGTTCCATTTGCACAACTCCTTCCTTCCTTTCTTCCTTCCTTCCTTCCTTCTTTCCTTCCTTCCTTCCTTCCTTCCTTCCTTCCTTCCTTCCTTCCTTCCTTCCTTCCTTCCTTCCTACGTTCCTTCCTTCCTTCCCTCCTTTGTTCATTTGTTTGTTCCCTCCTTCCTTCCTTACCTCCCTCCCTTCCTTCCTTCCTTCCTACGTTCCTTCCTTCCTTCCTTCCCTCCTTTGTTCATTTGTTTGTTCCCTCCTTCCTTCCTTCCCTCCCTCCCTCCCTTCCTTCCTTCCTTCCTTCCTTCCTTCCTTCCTTCATTCCTTTGTTCATTTGTTTGTTCCCTCCTCCCTCCCTCCCTCCCTCCCTTCCTTCCTTCCTTCCTTCCTTCCTTTCTTCCTTCCTTCCTTCCTTCTTTCCTTCCTTCCTTCCTTCCTTCCTTCCTTCCTTCCTTCCTTCCTTCCTTCCTTCCTTCCTTCCTTCCTTCCTTCTTTCCCTCCCTTATTCTTTCCTTCCTTTTTTCTTTTTCTCCCTCCTCTCCTTCTGTCCACATAGGGAATTATATCCTTACCTGTAGGTACTTTGTCCAAAGAAATATAAATTTTGATTACTGAAATCTTACAAGATATCTTGGGGTTTACATTCTAGATTTCTTTATAAGGATCATGCCTTAAACCAGAATCACTCTGGCTGTCATTGATTGGTTAATAATAGATCCCAGTCCAAGCTTCACCTGCTTATCATTTGGACTCTGGAGGTTCAGAGTTAATGTAAATAACAATTGTTTATGTTTCTGCCAGAAATCTTGAGGATTTTCCCCTCTCAGATTCATTTTTTTTGACCAGGTAAAAGAGGACATCTTTTGGATTATTTTTTATCCAGTGTTAATCACTGAATGGGTGTTGTCTCAAACAAACTGAGAGCATGTTAAAGCCTTAGCTTAAAAAGGCCAAGGTTTCTGCATCTGGGGCCATGTCCAGTCATCCTGATTTATATTTTGGTAGTTTCTTTTTTCTTTTTCTTTTTTCTTTTTTTGCTGAGGCAATTGGCATTAAGTGACTTGTTTTAAGGTCACACAGCTAAGAATTGTTAAGTGTCTGAGGCCAGATTTGAACTCAGATCCTCCTGACTTCAGGGCTGGTAGTCTATCCACTGCACTACCTAGCTGCCCCCTTTTTGGTAATTTCTTTTTTTAATCCTGATTTATATCTTGTCACTGCATCCAGATGTGAGAGTGAGGCTGTAACTTTGTACAATCCTACCTTACTTAAATCTAATTCACTTGCAAGTCATGATATTTTTTTTTATGTCATGGTCCTCTTTGAGAACAAAGAATAAACAACAAGAGGATATATGTCAGGTTTAGGTAGTTATATCACATAGATAACAACAGTAAAAGTCAGGAAAGACTACTGAATGGGGCTCTTAAACCCCCAATTTCTAAAATGTCATGATTCTATGGATGAACCAGTCTTCTTTGTTTCCAGAAATAGAGATATGAGAATATCACCATATTTTGCCCTAATCAGACCTTATTTGGAGTATCCCGTTCAGTTCTGGGAGCCACTGTTTAAGAAGGATAATAATAAGTTGAAAATTTTTTAGAGGTTGACATCCAAGGATGAGCTGGAGCCAGCTTTAATTTCTGATAGCAGATTACTAAATTTAAGTATGAGCATTTATACTTTGGAAATCAACATGCTTCAAGACTTGATTTATTGTTTTAAAATTTTATATATTAGGTTTAAAAAAGTTATAGAAAAATGTGTAATACAGATTGTATTTAAAAGTATGTCATGCATAGAGTTTTTTTTATTGGAAAGTCAGTTGTTAAACATCTACCAGCATACTCTTGAAATCAAGCAAGATAATTAAAAGTCTTAAGTCCACAAATAGGAACACTGACTGAAAAGAACAGAAGTTTGCCCTGTGGAAGAGAAATATCATCAGGGCCATTATACCTGTCTTGGAACATTTGAAAGGCTATGTCACTGGAATGGGGATTAAACTTGTTATGTTCATTTCCAGGAGACAATTCATTTACAAGGAGCAATGAGTGAAAGATACTAAAAGGCAGATTTAAGTTTGATACCAGGAGAAAAATTCCTGAAAATAAAAGCTAACATTTATGTAGTGCCTACTCCATATTAGGAGGCCCTTCACAAATATTTCATTTGATTCTCACAACAATCCTGGGAGGTAAGTGCAATTATTATCTCTATTTTACAAATGAAGAAACTGAGGCAGAGGTTAAAGTGACTTGCCTAAGATCACATCAGCTAGTATTTGAGGCTGGATTTGAGCACTATTGGAGTCTTCCTGACTCCAGACCTGGAGTTCTACCCATTATACTACCTAGCTGCCTAAATATTACAACTGTCCCAAAGTGGAAAGTTCTGCTTCTAGAGGTAGTGGTTTTTTTCTTCTTGGAGATCTTTAAATATGGGCACTTCTTTTTTTGTGTATGGCTTGGACTGGATGGCTACTGTGGTATTTGCTAACTTTTCAAACTCCATGCTTATGATGGTGGTGGTAGGAGAATTTTAACTCCTTAAATTTGTATTTCTGCTGAGGCTGCCTGCTACAGTGAAAAAGACGCTAAAATAGATTTTGGGAAGCCTTGATTTCTAGTCAGTTTTGCTACTAGCTAGCTGTGTGATCCTGAGCAGGTCACTAAATTTCTCAGACTTCTACACCTTTCACCTCTGTGTTGCTGTGGACTGGAATAGCTTTCAGGTTCTTTTCAAATTTAACATTCTATGGGCTAAGGTCTTTCACAGTTATTGCCTTTTTTCTTCTATGTCCTAACATCATTTCTGGTTCTAATACCCTAGATTCCAAGTTCCAAGTTCTATAACATATTATGATTCTGTGGTTCTATCTTTTTAAAAAATTTTTAATAGCTTTTTATTTACAAGTTATATGCATGGATAATTTTACAGCATTGACAATTGCCAACCTTTTGTTCCAATTTTTCCCCTCCTTCCTCCCACCTCCTCCCCTAGATGGCAGGATGACCAATATATGTTAAATATATTAAAGTATAAATTAAATACAAAATAAGTATACATGTCCAAACCATTATTTTGCTGTACAAAAAGAATTGGACTCTGAAATATTGTACAATTAGTTTGTGAAGGAAATCAAAAAATGCAGGTGGGCATAAATATAGGGATTGGGAATTCAATGTAATGGTTCTTAGTCATCTCCAGAGTTCTTTCACTGGGTGTAGCTGGTTCAGTTCATTACTGCTCCATTAGTACTGATTTGGTTCATCTCATTGCTGGAGATGGCCAGGTCCATCAGAATTGATCATCATATAGTATTGTTGTTGAAGTATATAATGATCTCCTGGTCCTGCTCATTTCACTCAGCATTAGTTCATGTAAGTCTCTCCAGGCCTTTCTGAAATCATCCTGCTGGTCATTTCTTACCGAACAATAATATTCCATAATATTCATATATGTGGTTCTATCTTTAAGGCATGTTGCTCAGGAAGATCTGAATGGAGTCTATGTGAAGTGACTTACTGTCTAGATTAATAGTGCCAAACTAAAAAGGAAAACAGGTCACTAAACCATACAAAAGGATCTTCATGGTTACATATTGACTCAGAGAAGTACATAGTAATATTATTTAGCATTTTATTTAAAAACACTATGTTTATTGTATTTGTATTTATTTTGCTATTGTTGTTTACTTTGTTATTGTATTTTTTTTGTTTCCCAATCATATTTTAATTTGATTTGCTACACTCAAGAGAAAGAGAGCTTGGTTTGACACTGTTGGTTTAATGGCAAGTGACCCAGATTTCATTTTAGCACTTAGGCTTCTCAAATAAAAATACTACTTTAATAGCTGTTTGAAAATACAATAAGCTCCTGAGGTAGATAGGACAAATTTCATTATTCTCTTCCTTTTATATATATTTAGCATGGTTAAATGACTTGTACAGAAGAGTTTAGCAAAGGCCAAACTCAAAAGCAGGTCTCTTAACTACAAGGTTAGTGATGTCTCTACCATGTCACTCAATTATTCTCTCAGAAAGTTTCTCAAACATATGCTTTGTGGCTATCCTTGGGCTTTGTACCATGGGATCAACTAGAGAAGAAAATATTTGACCTTGAGGACCTTACAATTTAGGGGAGAGAAGAGAAAGTGGAGGAAGTGAAATATGATTCTTTGACTCTTCCCTTTTTGGTAAATTAGGGTCTCTGGGCATGAGGATTAAGAGAAACTGGATCCTACTGGAACAATCCAAAAGCAATGACATTAAAAAAGAAAAGGTGAAGGTTTCTAGGTGAAATTGGCATAATAGTATCAACATCCCCTTAATACAACAATCAGTTTTAGCCTATTACCTTATGTCAGAGGTTTGGAAATTTCACAATAGTTTCAAAGTCATCAGTTCTTCCTTTCTCATGAGGACACAAAATATTATCTAATAATTCTAAGTTATATGAACCAGGTGAAAACAGTGAAAGGAAAAAAACAGATTAAGATTCATATGTTTAATTTTTGTTAAAATTTTTTTTCTTATAAAACCTTTCCCTGAAGTCACATCACATGAAGTTTTGAAAACTTAGGTCAAGAGAATAATGACTAAGGGATAATTAAAGGTAGTGGATAAAGCATCAGCCCTAGAGTCAGGAGGACCTGAATTCAAATTCGACCTCAGATGCTTGATTCTTATTAGTTGTGTGACCCTGAGTAAGTTATTTAACCTTGATTGCCTTGCAAAAAAATTTAATTGATTCTGGTCTCTAGATACTGTCTCCTTCTAAAAAAGAACTTGCTGAGTTCTCAGCTCTTCAACTCTAACTGATTTCTTTTAGGTCCTTATGCTATAGACTAAGTTACTTTGCATGCTGCTATGCACAATCAAGGCAGGCAGTTAAGTTAGTTTAATGCAGTTAAACTGATTTTCCTCCCAGTCTCATATATATTAGCAGAGCTATGGTGTACTGAGCAGAACACTGGAGAAGATATGCCTTCTAATGTAAGTTCTGTCATTGATTTAGCTGTAGAACTGAGCAAAAAACTTTTTGGATTTGAATTTTCTTATCTATAAGATGAAGGGGTTTCATTATATGATATTTAAAGGTCTGTGATTTTGTGATCTTTGATTCTAAATAAACAACTATTTCATAGAGTTGTTTCTTGAATTGATCTTCATTGTTTCCAGAATAAAACCTTGAGCTATATGGAAATTTTCCATACAAGATGATGACTTCTAGAAGTCATTAGGTTCATATGTTGGCTTCTAGGTAGTACTAATTTGGAATTCATTTTTAAAAGTCTTTTTGTTGTTCATTAAAAACTTTTTGCTGTTGTTCAGTCATACTGACCAACCCTTTTTCACCCATTTTAGATTTCCTTGACAAAGATATTGGAGTGGTCTGCCATTTTTTCTTCCAGTGAATCCAGTGATTTTTAAAACCTCTAGGTCCAGAAATTTCACCAGCTTTATCATATTTACATGCTGCTTCTTTATATTTTACCTCAGTTTCCCTGTCTTGTATTTTCTTCTCTTTAGTTCTCCATGAAAATGAAGTTGTTTGAACATCAAATTTCTGGGAGGACATAAACGGGTTTCACGGATGAGCAGGCACAAAAGATTTATGATTAGCATTATTGGAAAGAACATCCAAATCCATGAAATCAAAGCTCTATGTGGGTATTAATAAAATTGTCTCAGTTCAAACTGGTTATATTTAACTGTAGGAAAAATGACAATTAGAGTTTTCTTTCTTCTGCCTTTATTTTCTAACTTCTTCCAAAATGTTTCTTGATGGTGATCAACACATTCATTGTAATAGGAAAGTCCCAGGGAATGTGCTCAAGTTCAAGCAGATAGTCTTAAAAGGATAAATTCTAACAGGTTGCTGGTAGGAAACAAGGATGATCAAAGAAACATTAATCTTGGTGCAAACTGAGTTCTGGGGATTAAAAACAGAGAGGGTAAGCCAACTACCAAGTTCTCTTTTTGTGTTACAAGACCATTGAATCGTGACTATGATGAGGAAGCAATTCACAAACACCATATTTCTTGGCCTTTATAGTGAAATTTAAGAGCTATGTGCTCAAATACTCACATAGAGCTTTGATTTCATGGATTTGGATGTTCTTTCCAATAATGCTAATCATAAATCTTTTGTGCCTGCTCATCTGTGAAACCCGTTTATGTCCTCCCAGAAATTTGATGGAGCTTCTGTTAATGTGTGGGGACTTTCAATCAATTATTCCAGAGGTGTCAAACCCACACAGGCTTCAATACTACAGAACCAGATAAAATGGAATCAGCAATTAACTAACTAAATAAAAAGACAATACAATGTAGATGATGATGATTTATGATTTTTCAAGTCAATATGTTACTTCAAAGATCTCTTTCTATTTGAGTTTAATGTAACTGGTTCAGTCAACAAACTTTTTTTTCCTTCTAAACATATTTCCACAATTATCATGCTGCACAAGAAAAATAAGATCAAAAAGGAAAAAAAAGTGAGAAAAAAGTAAGCAAGCAACAACCACCACAAAATGGTGAAAATATTATGTTGTGATCCACATTCAGTCTTCACAGTCCTCTTTCTGGATGCAGATGGCTCTTTCCATCACAAGTCTACTGGAATTAGTTTGAATATCTCATTGTTGAAAAGAGTCAAGTCCATCACAGTTGATCATCACATAATCTTTCAACAAGCATTTACTAAGCTATGTACCAGCACTCATTTCTCACCCAGTTGATTTCCTTAGGGACTTTATCATACCCCAGTATGCTCATTATTGGGATAACCTCATCATTTGGTAAGATTTCATCCACCTTGGTATTCTATCTCAACACTACTCTCTGATTGAGAACAGGGCCATGAACTCATAAATTCAATTTAATTCAATATATATTTATTAAGGACCTACTATGTAAGAGGTATTGTGTGAAGCACTAGGGATTCAAAAACAGACAAAAAACAGTCTCTGACCTCAATAAGTTTGCAATCTAGAGGCCAGTAGGTGGTATAGTGAATAGAGTTCTGGAGTCAGGAAGACCTGAGTTCAAATAAGGCTTTAGATGCCTGACAGTTACAGCAATCTAAGACGTGTGTGTGTGTGTGTGTGTGTGTGTGTGTGTGTGTGTGTGTGTACACAATGTCTCTCCCATCCTGCTGCTTGACCTTGAGGACATTCCCTGGGACTCTTTTTTACAATGAATGTGTTTATCACTATCAAGATATATTTTAGAAGAAGTTAGAAAATAAAGGCAAAAGAACGAAGACACTAATCGCCCATCTTTCAGTTTTACAGTTTGACGTAACCAGTTGGAACCAAAGCAATTTTCTCTAAGAGAAAAGAGAAGAAAAAAATAGTCTAACTTATTTATTTGTTTGGGATTTATTATTTATTTGGTTTACATATGCTCAAACAACTTTTTCATGGAGAACTAAGGAGAAGAAATATAGTATATATATGCACATATTTATACACACACAAAGTAAGTTATAATAGAGAGAATAAATAGGAAATAATTAATAGAGGAAAGGCACAGGAATTAAAAGATATTTAGAGAAGTCTTCCTACAGAAGGTGGGAATTTATTTGGAATTTAACGGAAGCCAGAGAAGTCAATTTGTCAGAATGGGGGATGGAGAGTGTTCCAGGCCTGGGGGAGAACTAGAGAAAATATCAGAAGCTGACAGATAAAGTGTTCTGTTTGTAGAACTGCCAGGAGGCCAGTGGCACTGATTTGAAGAATATCTACAGAGGAGTAAGAAGACTGGAAAGGTAGGAGAAGGTTAGGTCAAAAAGGACTTTCAATGCCAAATACAGCATTTTTCATTTGTTCCTAGAGGCAATAGGGAGCTACAAGAATTTATTGAGCAGAATGCCATGATCAAACCTACATTTTAGGAAAATCACATTCGTACCCAAATGGAGAATGGATTGGAATGAGAAGAGACTTGAAATAGGCAAACCTTCTACCAGCAGCGTATTGTAATAATCCAGGGGTGAAGTGATGAGGACCTGCACCAGAATAGTATCAGTGTCACAGGAAAGAAGGAAGCATATTCAAAAGATGTTGCAAAGGTAAAATTGACAGGCGTTGGCAATGACTTAGATCTGGGGAGTATGAGAGCGATAAATCCAGGATGATTCCTAAATTGTGAGTGTGAGGGGCTGAGACCATGGTGTTATCCTCTCCACAAGGGTAGGGAACATCTGTCCTGGAGGCCTTGTAGGGCTCATATGATTCTTTGGTCTGACCTTGCCAAAGCAACTGCAGGTAAAAACAACTTCTCACTGCTTGAGTTCTTTAAATTGATAATTTTGAATGAATTATGTTATAAATATCCAAATGGTCTTTGGCAGAAAAAAAGGTTCCCTATCTCTGTCTACAATAATAGGGAAGGTAGTGGAATGAGAAAGGGAATGGAGGGTTTTAGAGGAAAAGCAACGAGCTCTATTTTGGAGTTTAAGATATTTACTGGACATCTAGTTCAAGATGTTTGAAAGTCAGTTGGAGATGTCAGATTAGAAGTCAGCAGAGAGATTATGATTGGAAAAATAGATTTTGATTGCATAGAGATGGTAACTAAATCCATGGTGAGCTAATAAGATCAAATAAGATCAAGAAGTAGTGTAGAGAAAGAGAGAGAAGAAAAGAGTAGCCAGAAAAGAACCCCTCTGGAAAACCAGAGGAAAACCAGAGTGGTAACCCAAAAACCTTTAGAAAAGATAGTATCAAAGAGGAGAGAGTGAACCGAACTGTCAAGGGCTGCAGAGAAGTCAAGGACTATCAGGATTGATAAAAAGCTATTGGATTTGGCAACTAAGAGATCACTGGTAACTTTGGAGAGAACAGTATTGGTTGGGTTAAGAAGAGAAACAAGAGAAAATGGAAGCTGCTGGAATTCACAGGAGATGTTGGAATTCATGGGAGATGTTGGAATACATGGGAGCCATCTGACAGTGGCTGCTGGAGATCCAAACCAGAATGGATCTCCTCTTGTGAGAGGATGATACAAGGAGACTGAGAAGCAGTTGCTTCTTTGATTTAGAGGCTGTTGCGTTTTCTGACCTCTCTCTTCTTCCCTCTGCCTCCAATTTATCTCATTCCCAGTCTGCAACACCTGTGTCAGCAAAGGCTGTTCTGCAACTCCTTCAGATGCTATGATCCACAGCTGTGGAGGCTCTTGGAAAATTGACCTGTCTCTTAACAGGAAGCACCTATTGTAAACAGTCTTTTTTTTTTTTAAGTTTAGTTATAAAGGGCAGAAGAAAAATAGGATAATAATAGAGATGGCAACATCAAGTGACATCTTTTTCAGGATGGAGGAGATTTGGAATGTTTGTAAATAGTAGGGAATGAGCTACTAGATGGAGAGATTAAAAATAAGAAAAAGAGTGGGAATTATAGAAGAATAAATTACTGGAGGAGATAGTATGGGACTATTGGAACAGGTAAAGGGATTAGTCTTGGTAAGGACAAAGGTCATTTTGTCATGTGGAAGAGGAGAAAGTGGAGGAAAGTATCTGAGTGATGGGAGATGAGGAAAAGAGGAGAAAAGGGAGTTCATGGAGAATATCCTCAATTTTTTTCTATAAAACATGAGGCAAGATTCTTAACTTGAAAGAATGGGAGGAGGGAGAGCCATAGGAGATTTGAGGAGGGATGAAAAATATTGGAAGAGTTGCTGTGGAAAGTGGGATAATGAGTTGTTAAGGGAGTTATAGCAGGATTGCTTAGCAGTAGGGAAGGCCCAGTTGAAGTTATTAATATTAATATATAGTGGACTAAGTTAGAAGGGTTGTGTGATTTTCTCCATTTTTGTTCAGTAGGTGCAAAAGCCGCAAATAGTGACAATAATCTAAGGCTAAGGCTTGACTGGGCATATTTGGTGTTATGATAAAGGGTCTAATGATTCAGGAGAAAAGGACAGTGTAGAGTTTAATTGGTTTGTCAAGGAAACAACATGGGGAGAAGAAGAGTGTACAGCTCATGAAGAGGGGAAGGTTTAGGAGAGAATTAAGAGGGCAAGGGATTGGAGGTCATGGTTCTATTTTTCTTCTATCCTTTATAGCTAAACTCTTCAAAAAGGTTGTCTACAATAGATGTTTCCATTTTCTTTCCTCTCTTCTTAACATAACACTGTTCTTTTCAAAGTTACCAATGATCTCTTAGTTTCCAGGTCCAATAGTAGGGTTATATAGGGGAAAGCAGGAAGAGAGTTGAAAAGCCAAGAGGCTACAGTTGATAAAAGGACTTCAGAATTCTTATACATGGAGATGGTACATTTGTAGGTAATGGCAACATTGAGAGTATGACCACTTTGTGTGTGGCTGAAATAAGATGGAAAGTAGCTCACTGGACTTGAATAGGTTGAGAAACTGGGTATTTAAGGTAGTTAAGAGAGAAACAATATGTATGCTGAAGTCTCCTAGTATGAGGGCAAGAATTAGGAAGGAGATAAAAATCATGAGCCAGGTAAACTCTTGGAGGAAGTCAGGGGATGATTCCAGGATCTATAGACAACAGCTACCAGAATTTCAATTGTATGGTAGATATGAATTGCCTGAACCTCAAAGTAAGAGTGAAGGGGAAAAGGGGAAAACCTGGAATTGACAATGAGGAGCAAGGAGTATTCCAACTCCCTTGATCCGATCAGTAGGTGAAGTAGAATTAATGAAGATATAACCAGTGTTGGAAAGGGTATCCAGGGAGATTATTGAGGGAATTGCGGGAACTAACTAGAAGTGTGGTCGGTTGTATAGTAATACTACTTAGGTAGGGAGTGTAAGGAAATAATAAAGAGGAAATAGGAATTAAAAGTTTTAAGAGTAACATAGAAGCTATTTGCAAAAGAACTGCCTCCTAAATTAATTAAGGCCACATCTAGAGACTATGTGCTAAATTAGGACAAGCCAGCTAGGTCCCAATATAATGGCCCCTCAGAACCACTAACAACCCTTTAGTCTGTAAGCTGCAGATGATTAGTAAAACCAGAGAAACATTATGATAATTAAAGAATCTTAAATTGGCACTAATAATTTTGAGATTATATTGATTGTTAGTGGAAAACACTAGGTGGTCTGGAAAAGTTGGATCGTTCCCTCTCCCTCCCCAACCCTTTAAGATGGGGGCTCTAAAACTGTCCCTAAAATATTTCTTTTATCTTCTACAAGTCCAGGATATTTGGGGGTTCTCAATATTTGACTCTGTTATCTTCACTCTTCCCTGTCTCTTCCCCTTACTGTCTGCTTCCCTTTAACACTCCAGGCCTAGGACATTCTATCACTAATACTCATGATATTTGCCTCTGTATTCTCCATGCGTTATTAAAGTGCAATGAATATGTTAATCCCCACTTTTTGCCAACATATTCTTTTCCTGAAAGTATCCAAAGACTTGGGAATTTCACTTTTTTTAAATGTTAAACATGGTAAAAAATATATGTTAAATCTAATGAATTTATACATATTTATACAATTATCTTGCTGCACAAGAAAAATAAAATCAAAAAGGAAAAAATGAGAAAGAAAATAAAATGCAAAAAAAAACAAAAGGGAAATACATGTGTATCCATTCAGTTTCCACAGCCCTTCTGGGTGTAATAGCCTCTTATCACAAGATCATTGAACTGGTCTGAATCACTATTGGAGAAGAGCCAGTCCTTAGAATTAATATCATATAACTTTTGTTATGTACAATGATTTTTTAATTAAAGCTTTTTATTTTCAAAAATATGCATGGATAATTTTTCAAATTGACCTTTGTGTTTGATTTTCTTCTCCTTCCCTTTACCCCTTCCCTAGATGGGCAATCCAAATATATGTTATTGTTAAACCAAATATGTAAATATTTATAAATTTTTGCTGCACAAGAAAAAAATCAAATCAAAAAAGGAAAGTAAATGAGTAAGAAAACAAAATGCAAGTGAAACAAAATACTAGCAACAAAAAAAAAGAGGAGAATATTATGTTGGATCCATACCAGTTCCAAGTCCTTTTGATGTAGATATCCTTCTTATCACAAGATTTGGAACTGGATTAGTTATCTCATTGTTTGAAAGAGTCAGTTTCCAGAATTGATTGTCATATAATCTTCGGTATAAATGATCTCCTGGTTCTGTATTTCACTTTAGCATCATTTGGTTCTCCAGGCCTCTCTGAAATCATCCTGCTGATCATTTCTTATAAAACAATGATGGGGAATGTTCATGACCCAACAAGGGGCTAATTTTTTTAAATAACTTTTTATTGACAGAACCCATGCCAGGGTAATTTTTTACAACATTATCCCTTGCACTCACTTCTGTTCTGATTTTTCCTCCCCTTCCACCCCTTCCCCAGATGGAAGGAGTTAATGTTAAAAGGTTATGGTATATCTTAGATATGTGCAGAACCAACAGTTCTTTGCCACAGGAGAATTTGGATTCAGGGATAAATAACCTGGGAGGAAAACAAAATGCAAGAGTTTAATTCAATTCCCGTGTTCTTCTTTGGTGTAGCTACTGTGTCCATTCTTGATCAATTGAAACTGAGTTAGATCTTTCTTTGCGAAGAAATACTTCCATCAGAATACATCCTCAAAAGTATCGTTGTTGAGGTATATAATGGTCTCCTGGTTCTGCTTATTTCACTTAGCACTTCAAAGTCTTCCAAGCCTCTCTGTTTCATCCTGCTGGTATTTCTTCAGAACAATAATATTCCAAAATTCATATACCACAATTTACCCAGCCATTCTCCAATTGATGGGCATCCACTCAGTTTCCAGCTTCTGGCCACTACAAACAGGGCTGCCACAAACATTTTGGCACATATAGGTCCTTTTCCCTTCTTTAGTATCTCTTTGGGGTATAAGCCCATAAACACTGTGGATGGGTATGCATAGTTTGATAACTTTTTGAGCATAATTCCAAATTCTTCAGAATGGCTGGATGTGTCCACAATTCCACCAACAATGTATCAGTGTCCCTGTTTTCCAAGGGGCTCATTTGTGGTCCCCTTCCTTTAGGAATGAACTGAGGGCACCAGAACTAGGACTAATGGTTCATTATTGCATCTCTCCGTGGATGAGCAGAGAGTTATGAACCCACTGAGAAGAAGAAGGGATAAGGAACTCCTTGTCACCCTCTTGAGTAGAGGGTTGTAATAGGACACCTTCCCCTCCTCACCACCCGTAATTTTTTTTCAGCTTTTTTTATTTTTGTTAAGGACACCAGCATTCTTCTAGTCAGTCAGTGAATGAGCAAGGGAAAGAAGGTTGAGAATAAGTATTTACATAGTATCAGTTATGTGCCAGGCACTATGCTAAAGGATGTACAAGTATTATCTCATTTGATCTTCACAGCAAATCCTCAGGATAGATGCTGTTATTGTCCCTATTTTACAGGTGAGGCAAAACAGATTCCTTAATATGCCCAGAGTCACACAGCTACTACCTGTCTGAGGCTTGATTTGAACTCAGATTTTCCTCACTTGACTTCCAGCACTCAATCCACTATTTCTCCTAGCTGCCTAACTAATCGCTTATTAAGTATTTACTATGTGAAGACAACACACAACAGAAAGATGAAGAGAACAGAGACAAGAAGGGAGAAGAAGGTCCATGATGGAGATATCCAAAGAAGGGCACCCAAATGGGAAATGAAGCCTTTCAGTTACCCAGATTCATAAACTCATAGCATTTCTGACTCTTCCTTCTTCCTTGCCACCTGTTCATTTAATTACTGTCTTATGGATTTTGTCTCCATGCTGTTTTTCATATTCTTCTCTTTTCTTCCAGTTGTATGGTCAAAACTCTGGGTTAGGCCCTTATTACTTCTCCCTCTAGTATTTCTTCTCCAGATGACTTTCGAATTCATCTCCATGAGATTTTTTCCACCATGCCCCCAAGTACCCCAAGGCTATTTCATCCCCATGCCCTTTTCAACTATTTAATATGATGTAAGCTCTTTGAGGGCAGGGACTCTCTTTTTCTTCTACTTGTACTGGTATTTTCAGCACTTAGCAATTGCCTATCACATTCTAAGTATTTAATAAATGGATTTTGACAACTGTAATAGTTTCCTTATTGATCTCCCAGTCTCAAATTTCCCCTCAACTCCCCCAATCTTCAGCATAGTTGCTAGGTGATTTCATACTCCCTCCTTAATAAGCACTTAGCATAGTGCCTGGCACACAGTAGGTACTTAATACATGTTTATTGATTAATTGGAACTGGAATTGCTTAGGATTTAAATCACTTCATTACTTGTCTCGTCTTCTCTCTAATTCTTTTTTCACATTAGTCTTCGAGTATTCTATGGTCCAGGCGTATTAGTCTTATTGCTGTTTTTCACACATGAATTCCATTTCCCCTCTCTGGGGAAGGGTTTGCATAGGCTATTTTTCTATACCAGGACTTTATTCTTCCCACCTACATATCTTGAGCTCAGCTCATGAAGGTTTTCATGATTTTCCAGCTGCTGATGCTTCCCACCAAAAAACAAAAATCCAAACAAAAAACAACCTTGTAATTACTTTGTATGTATTTGTATTTACTAATCTCTACATGTTTTGTCACTCATGCAGGAATCCCTGACAAGGTATTTGTGAAACTGTGGAAGATCTGTGTCTTGTTCTAGATTGAGGCTTCCAGAATCAGTTTAGGACAGGTTGCCTTGTCGTCTATGTCCTTGGGAGGTCAAGGTCTATCATGGGATTTAACTGATATCTATATCCTGGGCACTGAAGGTCTGGTAGCTGGAGGTTGGGGGTGGTGGTGGTGAGAAACAGGACAGTCATTAACATGTCCACAGGTCTATGATGTGAACCCTCTTGTGTGAGGCCCTAGCTAATTTCCCAGTTTTACAGACATTTGCCAGGACCCAATTTCCCATTGTTCTTTATGAATTCAACATTCTAGTCAATTTCGCATATGCCTTTTTTTTTTTTAAATCACCACATCATCACTACAATACCTAAATTTACTCTGCCCTTCTACCTCTCCCAACAGAAGCATTTAATTATGTGTCAATTCATTTGGGGGAGATGTTGGTAAAATTCCTTCAAAATGATGAATTTTCATGCAAAAATATTGGATGCAGCTGGTCACGAGCAGCTGCCTAGTTTTGTTTTAGCCACCAAGCTTACCAAGAGCTAATAAACACAGCTTCTCAGCTAAGAACTCCTAACCCACGGAGATTTTCCCTGCTTTTCAAGTACAAAGATATTAGATAGGTTGGCTGTTTAAAGTGAAAAGTCAGCAGCCTCCCATTCATTCATTCTGCAAAACAATAGTGGCCTCTAGTGTCCAATAACAGGACTACAGGTTTTAAATTCTCAAGTTCCAGGGTGTGAAGGATACCTGTTCATAGATAGGAGGTGGAAGGGCCCTAAAAATACAGACCTTTGGATCTAGAAATGAACCTTTAGGTCTCAAAACATAGAATGTTCTAAGAGATCTTACAGATAGATCTTCTAGTTCAGATTAATTATAAAGAGAAAAGGGAGGTCCGGATTGGAAATGTAATGTGTGATGAAAGTCCAGTAGCAAGTTAGGGGACTGATCAACAATTAGAACATATATCTCCTATCTCCTAGTACATGCTCTTTCTTGTTTTTTTTTTTAATTTAAATTAACTTTTCCATTTAACAAGCATTTCTTTTTCTTCTCCCTCCCATCATCTTTCCCTTAGCTGAAAAATAAAAAAGGAAAAGCCTTAAAAACAAATGTATATAATAAAACAAATGCCTACATTGAACATATCCACAAATATGTCTCAGTCTGTACCTAGAATCCATCACCTATCATGGTTTTATCTTCTGTCTTCAGTAATCATGGGGGATCGTTCAGTTGAGAATATAGGGTTCTGGGTCATGGCATAGTCCTAATAGTGACATACAGCTGAAATGTATGATGATTATAAAATGTCAGAATTGTAAGAGACCTTAGACATCAGGTGGTACAACTCCTTCATCCTTTCCCATACACTGACACAGTCTGTATACACAAGTTTACGCATGAAAATTTACTTGGGAAATGAAGGGTTTGAACTAGATATCTCAAAAGTCTCCTCCAGTTCTAAAATCCTATGATCAAATCAATATATGATGCTACAGGGATCCTTATGGATAGTTTCCATGTCTGTTTCTATTTGAATTTTGACACTACTGGCATAGATAAATTGGAGGTTAGGGAATGGACACTGTAGTTCCAATTTGGAAGTTTTATAATAAGTCTACTTGAGAAATTACCAAGACCTAAACAGTGATAGTGACTAAGTAAATGGAGACAAGGAAAACGATGCAATAAATGAGTTGTAGGTATAATGAGGGATCAAAAATGACTCCAGATTGTAATCTGAGTGACTGGGAGGAGAAATAGGAATTTGGAGAGGAGGCAGGTTTGGGGAAAAAGATAATGAATTCTGTTTTAGACATGTTGAATCTGAGATGCTTATGGGACATTAGTGTGTGTGTTAAGAGAGAGGTTATAGGGAAAGAAGATAAGAGGGCTTAGGAGGAAAGCCTTGGGAGACTCCCAAAGTTAGGGGAACTTGGATGATTATCCAGCAAAAGAGACAGAAGGAGAGGTCAACTATGTAGGAAAGAACAGTGTTATAAAAATCCAGAGTGGAAAGAATATCCAGGAAGTGGTAGGGAGATAGATCAACAATTTCATATGATTTAGAGAAGTCAAGTATAAGAAAAGACCACTGAATTTAGTAACTAAAATTGGAAGATCTCCACTATTGTGTCAAGAACTCAATATTTGACAAAAACTATTGGGAAAACTGGAAAATAGTCTTACTGAAAGTAGTTTGAATGGGAAGTAGAATTTGAGCATAGTCCAGCATCTCCCATTGTATCCAAGATAAACTCAAAAAGGGCACATGATTTAGATATAAATGGTGACATCATAAGCAAATTAGAGAAACATTGAAGAAATTACCTATCAGATCTATAGATGGGAAAAGAGTTACCAAGAGTATACCAAGAGTATACCAAGCAAGAGACAGAGAAGTACATAGAAAGTTAAAATGATAATTTTGATTTGTTGTTTAGTTGCATCCAACTCTTTGTGATCTCATTTTGGGGTTTTCTTGGAAAAGATACTAGAGTGGTTTGTCATTTTCCTTTTCAGCTCATTTAATAAATGAGGCAGAGTTATGTGACCTGCCTGGGATCACAAGATAAGTATCTGAGGTCAGATTTTAATTCATGAAGATCTTCCTGCTTCTAAGCCCATTACCCTATCCACTATGCCAGCTGATTGTCCTTAATATGTAAAATTAAAAAATATTTTGTACAAAAAATTAAATGAAGCCAAAATAAGAAGAGAGTAGATTGAGGCTTGATAGAAGAAAAAAAATCAGTCTTTTTTTTTTTTTTAAACTCAAGTCAGCATAGTGAGCCAGATAGAGAAATCTCCAAATACTGAAGATAAGATCTAACCAGGAAATATTTTAAGGAATGGATTAGATTGAGAAGAGAAGAGAGTAATAATTGCTATAAGAAAGGTACTTTAAAAATAAGATTTTATTGATATCTTTTGTTTTTTACATTTTTACAGTTTTCCAATTCTTTTTCCTTCTCCAGAGAGCCATTCCATATAACAAATTATATTTTTAAAGACAGAAAAGAGGAAAAAATCGGCATAACTGATCAGTACATTGAAAAAGTCTGACAATCTGTCCAATGTGTAACACCTATGAACAGCCCATTTCTTCAAAGATGTGTGATGGGAATATTCTTGCATATATCTTCTAAGAAATGAACTTTTAAAATCCTATGAAATTATAGAACTTTGAAGATTATTTAGCATTTTGTTTGTTAGTTTTTAAAAACTGTGTTATTTCTCCAAATGTCTGAGTTAAAACGGCAGGAAGCATTCCTCTCTAATGTAAATCCTTCATTTTATAGAAGAATCCTAGGGAGGGGAAAGTTTCCAAACCTCATGACTTCTTTCCTCTCTTATCCTCTGTTCTGTTTTAAACATTATGCATTATTCTGATTCCTGAAGGGACAATACTGACATTAATTTACATATATTGTGCTCTACGGTTCACAAAGCACTTGTATTTAAAACCACCCTGTGAGGTCAGCATTGCAAGTATTCCTTCCATTATACAGATGAGGAAACTGAGAAGTTAAGCCACTTGCTCATAGTCACAAGATAAATAAAATATCAGAGCTGGGATTCAAACCGAGGCCTCTAATTCCAAAGTGCTTTTTATAACTGTCTTTTCATTTGTTAGTAAAATACCAATTTGAAAAGGGGAATGAACTAAGAAAAAAAAATTGGCTCTGATGAAATTATTGACTAATGTACACAAGCAAGGCTAATTAACATGTGTGGAACAGACTAGATACAGCCTCAGTGAACATATTCCAAGCAAAATTGGGCAAGCTGTTAGAGGAAGGCATTCATTCTAAGGTACAACTGTTAGACAGATGGGTGGTTAGGGGAAGCTTTTCTAAATGTTACTATGTGTCACAGGATATGGAGAAATGTAAAGATAAAACATGAATTCTAAATTCATGGAGAATAGAAAATGGTCAATACAATTTAAGGAAGAAAGAAAAAAATGAGATTCCAAAAGTTACCAAAAATCTCAAAACAACATGGATGAAAGTACTCTCAAAGGGAGGTAGCCCACTGAGTAATTAGGATACTGGTCCAGGAATCAAAAGAAATTGATTTTTTCCTCTTAGCTCAGCCAGTGAGTTGTGTCTTAATTTTGCACAAATCAATTTCTCTTTCTGGGTCTTTATCTCATCTGTGAAATGAAAGGGATGGATTAGGTCATCTTCAATGTCCAATCCAACCATAAGATTTCTTGATTCTGGATCACCTAGTTCAACTTCTATATTTTTATAAAAAAGGAGATTGTGGTCCAAGGGGAGGGAGGGAGTAAAAGGTCCATCTGGAACACTTGGGATTAGAACTCTTGACTTTGTGTTTGGAAGAGAGATTAAAATAATTCTACAGAATTGGAAAAGTAGAATCAATAGGAGGAAGTTATATGTAGGCAGATGTCAAGTGACCCATAAGAGCTCTCTAACAACTAAAGATGTCAGTGAATGGAATGGGATACCTTGGAAAATGGAGTGTTTTCTATTACTTCAAGTATTTAAGCTTAGACTAAAGAACCATTTGTGGAGTCACTGCCAATCATCCTGGTCCACGTCTTGCCACAGGATTCTGAAGGACTCTGGAAGAGAGTGAGGCTGATGATTTTGCACAGCTCTGCCTTACTCAAATCCAACGCACTTGCAAGTCAAGACATTGTCTTCTTCATGTCATTTGTCCTCTTTGAGAATGAAGGATGAAAAATAACAAGATGACCATTTATTAAGAATATTATAGAAAGGATTTACTTAAAGAAAATTTATAAAATATCTACTCTGTGCAAAGCACTGGTGAAAATCATTCAATGTGTTTAGCTTTTCTGTTCTTAGACATGCATGGCTTAATCTTTGAGACAAGCACACTGGGAATACTCTTTCTTGTATTTTAAATCATATTGCCTGGGCATTGTGGTGTGATAGAGCATTAAAAGTCTGGGGATTCTGATTCTAGTCTTAAGCCTATCATTAGTTCATTAGCTTGACTTTAGACAAGTCACTTAAACCTCCAGTCAATAAAACCTTTTACTACTGCCAGTTTTTCCAAGCCAAATTGGACTATTTGACATTTTCTGCTTTAGAACTTCCTCTTTACTTACTGTTTGACAAAAATTGCTGGGAAAATTGGAAACTAATATGGCAGAAACTAGGCATTGATTCACACTTAACACCGTACACCAAGATAAGGTCAAAATGGGTTTATGACCTAGGCATAAAGGATGAGATTATAAATAAATTAGAGGAACAAAGGATAGTTTACCTCTCAGACCTGTGGAAGAGGAAGGAATTTATGACCAAAGAAGAACTAGACATCATTACTGATCACAAAATAGAAAATTTTGATTATACCAAACTGAAAAGTTTTTGTACAAACAAAACTAATGCAGACAAGATTAGAAGGGAAGCAATACACTGGGAAAATGTTTTTTACAGTCAAAGGTTCTGATAAAAGACTCATTTCCAAAATATATAGAGAATTGACTCTAATTTATAAGAAATCAAGCCATTCTCCAATTGATAAATGGTCAAAGGATATGAACAGACAATTCTCAGATGAAGAAATTGAAACTATTTCTAGCCATACGAAAAGATGCTCCAAGTCATTATTAATCAGAGAAATGCAAATTAAGACAACTCAGATACCACTACATACTTGTCAGACTGGCTAGAATGACAGGGAAAGATAATGTGGAATGTTGGAGGGGATGTGGGAAAACAGGGACACTGATACATTTTGGTGGAATTGTGAATACATCCAACCATTCTGGAGAGCGATTTGGAACTATGCTCAAAAAGTTATCAAACTGTGCATACCCTTTGATCCAGCAGTGTTACTACTGGGCTTATATCCCAAAGAGATCATAAAGAAGGGAAAGGGACCTGTATGTGCACGAATGTTTGTGGCAGCCCTCTTTATAGTGGCCAGAAACTGGAAACTGAGTGGATGCCCATCAGTTGGAGAATGGCTGAATAACTTGTGGTATAGGAATATTATGGAATATTATTGTTCTGTAAGAAATGACCAGCAGGATGATTTCAGAAAGGCCTGGAGAGACTTATACAAACAGATGCTGAGTGAAATGAGCAGGGCCAAGAGATCATTATATACTTCAACAACAATACTATATGATGACCAATTCTGATGGACCTGGCCATCCTCAGCAATGAGATGAACCAAGTCAGTTCCAATGGAGCAGTAATGAACTGAACCAGATATGCCCAGCGAAAGAACTCTGGGAGATGACTAAAATCCATTACATTGAATTCCCAGTCCCTATATTTTTGCCTACCCTCATTTTTTATTTCCTTCACAGGCTAATTGTACAATATTTCAATCTGATTCTTTTTGTACAGCAAAATAACGGTTTGGTCATGTATACTTATTGTGTATCTAATTTATATTTTAATATATTTAACATCTACTGGTCATCCTGCCATCTGGGGGAGGGGGTGGGGGAAAGGAGGGGAAAAATTGGAATAAGAGGTTTGGCAATTGTCAGTGCTGTAAAGTTACCCATACATATAGCCTGTAAATAAAAGGCTATTAAAATTAAAAAAAAAAAAAGAAAAAGAAAAAAAATAGAACTTCCTCTTTGCTCATTTTCCCCATCCATGGAATACCCTCTGCTTGTTGGAATGCTCTCTATTCTTGAAAATCTAGTTCAAATACTTCCTCCAGGAAGCCTCCATGGTGATCCTAAAGCAGAGTGATCTATTCCCATTGGAACCTTAGGTAACATTTGGTACCTCTCTCATTTTTGAGTTCTAAAAGTATTCATATTCATATTATAAAAGTGACACATTCTAATTTTTGCATCTCTTCCATCCCAGAGCAACTATTTTGCGTATTAGGTATTTAATAAACTTCGAACTGAAATGTAAAGGTTAAGCTAGATGGCATCATGATGTAGGGCTATCAGAGGTTGCAGGTTAAAAATCTAAGTCATATCATTTAAACTTTTTGGATCTCAGTTACCTCATCTATATAATGAGAAGGTTGGACCAGAAGACTTCTAAGGATCTTTCTAGCTCTAGATCTATGAGCTTATATTCCTAAATTCAGCATTGTTGGGTAATAAAATTTGTTTCCATTATCCCCTGAAATCTTTCTTTGATGATGTCTCATAAATTATTTCTTTTACATGCTTCTCATTTTTTTTTTTTTCATTTTGTGTGCTCCTATAGTATGACAGTTTGAAATATGAGATCTTTGGTTTTAGAGCTGACCATGTTGTTCCATGGTATAGGGGCAAGAAGATATTCCTCTTCGTGCCCATGAAACACATACCTTACCTAGACCTAATGATGAATTCAAATAGGATTTCAAGATGGCAATGAAGTATAATTAACATCCATGCCAACACTTGTTTGCTCTGGACACATTCCATGATTACTGAATAAAAATAGCAATGGTCCTGGAGTTAGGAGTTGCATTCTTTTTTTTTAATTACAGTTTTTTATTGGCAGAACATATGCATGGGTAATTTTTCAACATTGACCCTTGTTAAACACTTCTGTTCCAACTTTTCCCTTCCGTCCCTCCACTTCCTCCCCTAGATGACAAGCAGTCTCATACATGTTAAACCATGTTAAAGTATATGCTAAATACAATATATGTGTACAAGAAAAATCAGATTTAGAAAAGCAAAAATAATCTGGGAAGGAAAACAAAAATGCAAGCAGTCCACATTCATTTCCCAGTGTTCTTTCGCTGGGTGTAGCTGATTCTGTTCATCACTGATCAACTGGAACTGAATTGGATCCTCTCACTGCCGAAGATAGCCATTTCCATCAGAATTTGTGGTGATCTTTTAAAATAATAATGGTTCTCTCTGAGAGCAGGTTTCTTGGGGAGATTTTCTGGAGGCAGCCTTAGTTTCAGTTAAAAGTAAATAATCACTCAGGGTGCTAAAAGTTCTTTTATTGTCTCCAATATAGTCCCCTTAGTTTTCTTAGAGGCCTCTCTCTCTCCTTATTTCCAAGAGCTCTTGCAGCTTTGTCCCTTGCTTCTGCCTCTGCTTTCTTCAGCCTCTAGCCAGCACCTCCTTGCCTGGGGCTGGGAAGCTTTCTGAAGAGCTTTTCAGACCAGCGTTGGTCTCAGTGGGGGAAGTGCAGGAGCCCAGCCACCACAGCTGTGTGAGATGAAGTGAATCTGGTTGCGCTTCCGAGAGAGGACTTCTCCTGCACTGACCTGACGCTCCCCTCTCAATGTTTTCAGCTCAACTCCCGTGACTGAGCCTCTGTCCACTTCTTATATATGATCTCCCAAAGGTTAACTCCTCTTCTGAGAGAATGGGATTATGGGTTTCCTCCTGGAGTGCTCTCTGGCCCTAAAAGCTTCAAGGGAGGTGTGAATTTGGATATCTCATACTAAACTCTGAAATCTCCCAAACGCGTGACCTGAGTACTTAAATACTTCTTCCTTATATGAGCTCTCTAAAGGTGTGAACACAAGCATTGTTTCTATCAGTTGTGCTTAGGACCTTGTTTCTTCTGGCCCATAACATCTCCTTGTAGGATCAGATTAATCATGCATACTGAACCATGCTAAATTAGATAATTATTGTCTCTATCAACTCTAATGACTTAACAATTTGTAAAGATTCCAACAAGAATTGATCCTCATATAGTATTGTTGTTGAAGTGTATAATCTCCTGGTTCTGCTCATTTCACTTAGCATCAGTTCATGTAAGTCTCCAGGAATTCTTGCCCTGACCCTAGCCATAACTTTAGAAGATAGCTTCTCTTTTCAAGTAACCCTTTAAATACTTCCTTTCTAAAATAATTTTACTACCTTAGAGTTTCTTTTTTTAAGTGAAGATAAAATTAGCATATTTGAAAAGCACTTTAGAAATAATTTATTGAAATATTTCAATAATCAATATTTATATGAATTATAGAAAGATTACATATATACATATATACTGGGAAGTACCCAATATATAATCATTCATTATTGAGTTCTCTGTCATGAGAATTATTCAAATGGAAGATGGACTGACTTTTCAGGGAAGTTGTAGAGAGAATTCATGCTTCAATTTCAGGTTTACCTAGGTAACCTCTATATTTTTCAGTGTAAAGAATGATGTTAAATGAATAGTGGACCACACAGAATCTGGAGAGGCTTGCTTGGGTTCAAATCCTATCACTGACATTAACTGTGGATCATCAGCAAGCCTCAATATTCACCTTCAAAATGACATTAATTATACCTCATTATCAGAAGTTTGCTAGTAAATGTTTAAGAACTAGCTCTCCAAAAACACACAATATATTTTTGAGATAAATCTGCATTTTAACATTTTTTCCACCATTTTCTTAAATTTAGAAAGTCAACAAAACAATAAATCTAGCCATGATTTGCTAATATTCAAGATATAAATGCTCACACGGAGAATTTAACAGTTGATGCTCATGAGATGGATGCCTCCAGCATACCCTTGCCTGTGGGGACTCAAGTGAGATAATGGACATTAAGTGCTTTATTGTTTAGTAGTGTTCAACTTTTCATGATCCCATGGACCATAGTGCACCAATACTGCCGTGGGATTTTTTTGGCAAAAATATTGCAGTGGTTTGTCACTTCCTTCTCCAGTAGGTTTGAGGCAAACAGAGGTAAAGTGATTTGTCCCGGTCATATAGCCAGTAAGTATCTGAGGTTAGATTTGAACTGAGGTCTTCCTAACTCTAAGCCCAATGCTCTATCCACTGAGCCACCTGGCTGCTTCTGCATAAAGTGCTTTATCAGTTTTAAATATATAATGCCAGCTATTATTATCTTCCCTCAATTTTGTCAGCATCACAGTGTAGTAGATGTCTTTGGATTTACATAGGGGAAAGGCAATGGATCTGGCTGGAATAGCATAAAGAACCCAATTTATGACTTTTCAAAGTGGGAATAAATAGTAATAATAATAGGAATCTAAAATAGGCCACTTTGGAATACATTTGATTGATCACCAGCAATATATAATTTAGGCATAAATTGCCTAAGTCGAACAGCTTATTTCACAGGAAGCCTCTCGAAGAAAGTATCTTTTCTTTGTATATCAGTGCATTCATTTGGAAAATGAAGGAACTGTAGAATCAAATTGCTAAGGTACTTTATATGTTCTAAGGTCCCATCTGGTTCTGACATTCTATGTTCTCCCTCACCCCCAGACAATTGGGGTTAAGTGACACTCCTAGGGTCATATAGCTCGTACATGTTAAGTATCTGGAGCCAAGAACATAAGTCCTCCTGACTCCAGAGATGGTGCTCTAACCACTGGGTCACCTCATTCTATGTTTTAAAGTCACTTAGAACCCTCACATTCTGTTTTTCTAAAGTCCCTTCTGCTTCTGGAGGTATAAAAATTCTCCAACAGCACTTTGGCTAGGGACCAATTATTCCCCAGAGGGATTTTAATAAAAAAAAATCTGATTCACCAGTATCTAGGACACTTTAATCCTGCTATTTGTTGATACAAAGTCAAAATGAAGACAAAACAAAGGGTTGCCAACTGTTAAGATGACTAAACCACGTGTAACAGTTGGATCCTCTAAGCAGATGGATAGACATATGTATATTTACATATATATTTCTAATCAATTGAGTCCCAGTGAAAACATTAAAATATAAGAGCCTGATGAGAATCTGTCACATTATGGAGGTTTAGCACGATCCTTTTTCAGTTTTACACTTCTATATTTTGATCCATCAGGATCTGTGACATCAGTATGGATTCTAACAATACAAATCACAAGTCATCCATACTCTCTTGTCTTATGTGGCTTTTATCAGATCCTGTAAATCTTCCACAGGGGGTTCACCCCAAATGGTGGAAGCCTTCTGGATTTCTTTTACATTGTGTTACTGATGAGGCAATGCCATCCATTAATTTTTTGCTCTTTTTTTGTTCACGTTTCATTGATAATGTCTTGTAGATTGAGCTTCCTACACTGTTCTTTGTTGGCAGTGTACTTCAGCCTACTTATCAACAATTCTTCCATGTCTCACAATACACTTGAGAGTATCACTGCAAGAATACCACCAAAAAATATGGGCCTTGACAAAGGAATGACTGGACAAATGGTAGAATATGAAAGTAAAGGATCATTATTGCAACACAAGGAGTGATAAATATATTAGAGAAACATGGGTAATTTTGTATGAGAAGAAAAGCAAAGTGAGCTGGAAAAATACATACAATAACTAAATACAAAATAAATACAATAAATACAATAACTAAAAACTATAATAAATAATTCAGGTCACACTTTGGTTGCTCAATGGTTAGAGCTTCTAGCCTGCCATAAATAACACAAGTTCAAATGTGGTCTCAGATTTTTTTTTTTTTTTTTGTCTGAGGCAGTTACTGTCCCTTGTTTATACATTTTTGAAGGCTAGTCATATGTCCAGCCCCTCTCAGATACATTCTAGTTGTGTGAACTGATCAACTGATCAAGTCACTTGATTTGTTTGCCTCAATTTCCTCAGTTGTAAAATGGGGACAAAAATAGTATCTAACTTACATGGTTGTGAAGATCAAAATGAGATATTACTAAAGTGCTTAGGCAAACAGTAAGTACTTAAAAAGGCTTGTCTCCTATCTCTGTATCCTATTACATCTGTATCCTCTTGGCAAGGAGAACAAATGTTTACTAAGGCAATTTCTACACTTTGAGGGAATTAAGATAAGTGATTAATTGTGGGAAATGAACTACATTGACTCCATCTCGTGATTCGATTCTGGAGCTATAATTCAGTTCCCTTACTATTTAATTATGGATCTAGTATGACCCGTGAGAAAAAAATATTCAATTGTGGGAGTTGGGAGAAAACTTTATTACACTAGGGATTGAACCTAGCCCTCCATGGCTGAAAGCTGGATCACTTCTACTTGTTGCTCACAGACCCTTAATTAAGGACTTAGTTAATTGATCAGACTTGGTCAGATCCAAAGATTGATGCAGTTTCCTCACAATTATACATATTAAGCAATGTATAACTCTTTATCTGAAAACTGACCCCTTACTGGTTAATTGTTTTCTTGTTCCTTTCACCAAATACACTGGGAGGAGTGAGATACCTCTTTTTCTGATTTCAGGGTATTGTATCTGTTTTCTTTCCTTTCCAAATTGGAAAGTCCCTAATCTTTTCTTCAATTAGAAATCAGATTGCCTAATGTTGTATTGTTTCCCTTTAATTAACTGGTCTTGTTTTTAATGTATAAAAATCTCCCCTTGTGCTTGGGGTCCAATGCCAAAGCTGAGAAAGTCTACTGGTCCTGATTTGTTGGGCAATTGGCATGCACTGCTTAAAAAATCTGCATGCTAGGAAACTCAAACTTTTGTTTCCTCCGTCATTTCATCTTCACCTTCCATAGTTCTTTTGGTGTCCACATTATAGTGATTTCACTTGGTTAAACTTCTTTAAGAAAGGACAGTCTATATCAATGTTCTTGAATCACTCTCCATTTTTCTGTTAATGGTACATTTAAATAGGTTGGTTAGAGTTCTTTTGTTTGGCAACTTTATTTATCTTAATGTTTTTGATCTTTATTCTGAAAAGTCAGTACTCTGACAACATGTCAGAGCAGTTTGGCCTCACCCACTCATTGTGCCCTTCATTTTAATAAGACCTCTACTTCTAGGGGCCTTTCAGTTTCTGACATTCATGAAGGCCTGGTTCCTTCCTGGCCATTCTTTTTAGTACTGATTGCATTTTTATTCATTCATCTTTCTCTCTTCCCCACCCATCCTCCATTCTGGAGGTGAGTCTTGTTCCCCCCTTACCATTTCCAGATCCTTCATCTGCTACCATCTCTTTTGAAATTTATACTAGTCAGATAAATCACCCAATACAAATCCTGGTAGCAGTTAATTATTAGCACCCAGATCATTCTGCTTCCTTTTGTAAAGAATTCAGTGTCTCTTTACCCCAACTTCTCCCCAAAGTAGGAGATTTTGAGATACATGTTGATATTCTCTCAAGCACAAACACCCTGGCCTTCTAGTTCCTTAATTTTTTCAGATTCCATGACCTTTTTTTTCATTCTATTTAGTCATAACCTTAATCTTCCCACATCCCATCATCCAAAAATGTTCTACTTTCATGATCAAGAATTCCGAAATTTCCCATTCTTATTTTCTTTTTATTCTTACTATGACTTCTAGGCTCTTCATCCCTCAGTATACTCCCAGAACATCATCCGTGCTCTGGCTTCATTTTGTGACTCTCTAATTCACCAGTTCAAATTTAGCCTTTTCTCTATTCTTGCTGCCCTTGTCACCCCCTAGTATCACCAGAAGCAGATTGAAATGTAATTGGGAAATGACTACAAAATAAATGAAAAAACTAAGTTAACATGCAGCCTAAAGGGATCCTTTTATGTATAGTTTATTGACTTCATTTCTATTTGTCTGACATCACTGGTCTACAAGACTTAGGCTACTCCTGAGTCCTATTTTCTACATTTTTTTTTTTTAAATCATAAAAGCAAAGAGATACACTAGGTCTGGAGTCAGGAGGACCTGAATTCAAATCTAGTCCTCAGACATGTACTAGTTATGTGATCCTGGGCCAAGTTATTTAATCTGTTTGCTTCAGGTTCCTCATCTATAAAATGGGCATAATAGCAGCACCTAAGTTGTAGCAAATGAGATATTTATAAAGTACTTAGTGATATATATGACACAGTAAGTGCTATATAAATTCTTTATTCTTCCCTAGATTGAATTTTGTATTCATATAAACAAACATTAAAGTACAGGGTGTACTGTACAGCCCTTCTTATCCTCTGCAAAGGATGGTGATGTTTAAGCTATAATTCTTTTACAATAAGGTTGGGACTGGCAAGAAAAATGTGTTAAAAATTAGACTTGGAATCAAGTAAACTTGGACTCAAATCTGTTATTAGATATTTGTTAGGTAAATCACAACTTTTTGAGTCTTTTACCCTCATTTGGAAAATGGGAATAATGTCTTTAATTACAATTTAAATCCAAACATACACTGACTAGATAATCTCTAATGGCTCTTTCATCTTTAAATCTATGAAGATGAGTTTCATGCTTTTGAAACAAATAATCATCTAGGTTTCTGCATTATATGACTTAGCGTTTGACAAAATGACATTTCTCATTTCTTTGGGCTACATAATCATCTTTGCTAATTCCATTGCTTCCCCCAGGATAGCAATCATCCCCCAGGATGAGCCATCATTCCAAAACTTGAGAGTTTTTTCATCATCTGGTTTTATGGCAAGAACATGCATATTGATAAGATTGAATCCCCATGAAGATGTTCACTTGGGACAAAGAGCTTCCATTCAGAATCTCAATAGTTGTTTGTAAATGATCTAATAATTTAAGGCATTTTTAAAAAAGAATTCTCTGCCACCTTTTCTGCCACAATCATTACAGAAGCAAATAGAATTGTTGAGGTCAAATGACACTTTTGGGCTCTCACAGCTAAAGAATTGGTTACCTAATGGCCAGACCATTGGTATCAAGTCTCCTGATTTTCAGAAAACAATCACAGCCTATTTCCAGGACCAAGTATAAAGCTTTCACAGCATAGTAGAATATGCTAGAGTTTGCACTAACTGGAGGGCAGGAAGATATGAGCCATATACCCCTCGCCCCAAACAGGAGACAAGCTCAGTGCTTATTACACAACTATACCACCCCTTCACTATCATAGTAGTACTTCCCATACTCTCCAAATCATTCCTTCCTGCTTCCTGCCTCCCCCCCCCCCCCAATTGCTCTTCCAGTGATTATAAACAAGTTAGTTCCAAATATTTTTTTTTTTTAGTGCCAATCCAGGAAGGGACCTCAACACCTGTAGCAGCTGTGCAAGTTACATCAGGAAAATATCCTCCCCCATCATATATCCCACTCTTTACCTTATGACTCCAGCAAGCTTCCTTCTTCTAGGTGACCTCTAAACTTCAGGAAAGTAATAGGCAAGAATAGTCAGAACCACACAAGTAGATATGCATGGATTGTAATGTTCATAGATCAGCTCATTGTATTCTTTTTTCCTCCAAACCAACCCTTCTTTTGAACCTCCTTATTTATTCTGATAGCTCCATTATCCTTTTCAGTATACAAGGTTCCTAATCTTATTGTTACATGTTCCTCAAAATTATCAAGGATCTCATAATAGCCACATTGACAGCTTTTCCTCAGTCTTCATTCTTAACCTTTTTGTAGTGTCTGATACTATCGAATATTCTCTCCTCCTCCATGTTTACTTTCTGGGTTGTTGAAAATGATGTTACCTATAAAATTTCTTTTATGCAAACAAAAATTTTGAGAAACAAAATTTCTAACTTGTTGATTTTTTTTCAGAGTTTCAGTGGATTCTGAACTCATATTTCTTAAAAATATCAGAATACTAATATCATCTGATTAATTTGTAAAAACTGACATCAGGGACAGTGGGAACTTACTATCCAAATTTGGATAAAAACCTTTCTGTAATTGGTAGATGGAACTGAAAAATGACTAAAATGACTTAGTAAATAGAACCAATAATGCATTTTCTTCTACTTGGATCTACATATCTTTGTGAGGTATCTTTTTCTAATTATGCCAATCAGTTACAAATAAAATTCAACTCAGAACCAAATCTCTGAATTGCTATACAAGATTTCCCAGAAATAATGCACTATATTAAATTGCTTTGCTCATTAATGTCATTTTTAGAAGCAAGTTTGTATCATTAAATATTTCTTCTATCCTTAATGTTAATTATGGTTATATTTTATAATACACATTTTCAATACAATAGCATATAGAATTTATATATAAGCAAATATACATTGGAGATTCAAGCCCAATTTTTTTTAATTGATGGGGTACATGATTAAAAATGTTGGGAGATTACTGTTTTAAGCTGATGCTTGAGGAAGAAAGATGATTCACTCAATGATACACAATGGAGATTCAAACTCAGCTCTTCAAAATAAAGAGATCTCAAAATAGATGTTTTAAGGTACATGTTGCTTTAGTCTATGTACATATGAAAGTTTAATCTGAAATCTAAATTTGAACTGATAAACTTGATAGTTCATTTTGTTATTGCATGTTATTACAGGGGCTAAATAAATTGTATTTATTTTTCTTTCAGGGTTATAGATACTGCTACTACATGACTTACGTGAGGAATTAGCCAAACATTTATTGGGTTTGACCTCTTTTTTAAAATAAAAGAACACCTTCAAGAAATATGGTCTGGCTCAACTGTCAATGCATTATTGATCTATGCTCAGGCTACTGAAGCTGATTAACCTGTTCATGTAAAAAGAAACAAAAAATTATTACAAACTCATTGGAATAGTATGATGTGGCAACTAAAAAAAGTTTTGTCCATATCTGTGATTTCATTGGTGTAAGGAATTCCATGTAGAAACTTCTAGTGATACAGATCTGCAACTTGTTTGTTAACTTAAAATCTTGTCTGGGGAGTACTAAGGGCTTAAGGATCTTGCCTATGGCATAAATGTGTGAAAGGAAGCATTTGAGCCAGGTGTTCCGAACTCCCAGGCCAGCTCATTGTCCATTCTGCTACACTGTCTCTGGATGTGATCTTCAACTTCATTAATTTAAGTATAGATGCTCAGACTGAGGCAGTATTGTTATACTCAGAAATCATCTAATCAATGTAAGAGCACTGATTGGAATGGTGTGCAGACTTGAAACTAGTCTTTCAACCATTTATGAAAGTAACTGGAGATTAGTCTTTAAAATGTTAATATAATGATGCAGCATTCCCTTGGAGGTATTCCCCTTACAGGCACTTTCACAAGTAGACTGAGTCCCACAAAGTTTATGTGCTACCTTGGATTTTTGGGGGCAAGTCCCAGCAGTTTATCTGTGCCATCTTTCTCCAACTCTCAAGAGGTTTTTCAAGTTCTGTCCTCAGATTTATAAGATCCTTTGGAAATATTCACTCATACTCATGAGCATTCAAACCGAGTTTTCCTTTAACAATCAGCCAGAATTACAAATTATATAATGATGATGATGATGACAATGACAGTGCTTTAAAGTATAAACAAGGTTTTACAAATATCTCATTTTATCTTTTTTTTTGTTTGTTTTTTTTGTTTTTTGTTTTTATCTCATTTTATCTTAAAAGTAACTGGAGGATTTTGGATTGGAGGACTTGAGAAGTATGAGAAATGGAGAGACAGACAGACAGACATACAGAGACAGAGTGAGACAGTGACAAAGAGATGGAGAGATACACAGAAAAAGCATTTAAATAACTACTATGTGCCTGGCACTGTGCTAAACATTTCATAAACATCTCATTTGATCTCACAATAATCTTGTGAAGTACATACTGTTATTATTCCTCCCCTATTTCACAGGTGAGGAAAATGAGACAAACAGAAGTTGTGACTTGCCGATGATCACAGAGTTTGGATTTGAATTCAGGTTTTCCTGATTTCAAGCCCTGAACTCTATTCCTTGTGCCCTTGCTGCCCCAAGTATCTCTAAATATTGGCACTTGCAAAAAAAAAAAATGACTTTTATTACTTCAATGTAAGTAGGTATACACTTTCCCATGTGCTGTCATCACCTTTCAGTGTTCAAACATGAGGTCTGGTGATCACCTACAATGCAGTTGAACTTGAAAGTATTATCAAAATGCTCCTAATTTCTTCTATCCATTCCCTGAAAGGCTGAAAAATTTCCAAATTCCCAGTTTAAGAGGAAATGGAATGATTTTACAGATGGTTCCTTTGAGCTAGAGGGAGTAGAAAGGTCAGCTGGAACAAATCCTTTGTTTTACAGCTTAATAAATTGAGGTCCAGCTGGGTTGACTTGCCAAAATTCATTTAGGAGGCTAACAGCTGAGGTAGGATGTAATTCTGGGTCTTGCAAATCCTGGTAAATCCTCTTTTCTCTAGACTACATTGTCTCCATTAATTATGAATAAAAGAATATAAGAGAACTAGATAGATTTGGAGTCAGAAATTTAAGTTTTAAAACTCTGCTCTGCTACCTTCCTTGCTATATATGATTGCTAATTTTTTTTTTTTTTTTTTTTTTTTTAGTTTCATGGTTTCCTTGTCTTTACAAAAAATACTTGCTTTAACTATCTTAGAGCAAAGTTTCAAGGTAAAGTGCCATGTAAATCTTTAAAAATCAATGTTTTGGACACAAGAAACATAGGAATGTTTTTCTTGACTATGCACATTTGTTACAACGGGTTTCGCCCCAACTCAATGCTTCAGAGGGAAGTGGGAAATATATATTAAAAAAATTAAAAAGATCTATATATTAATGTGGGTTCTTACTTTAACAGCAGTCTGTTAGGGAGGAAGTGGAAGTAACATTTAGTGAACAATAACATAAAATTATACACACAGAGCCACTAGGATTAATAAAAAGTGAAAAGCTGAGGTCTGAACTTGCTTCGATTTCCCATTCATTGCTCTACCTACTTCCTGCTCCTTGTCTCTAACACTAATGGAGAAATGACCAAAAATTTTTCTAATGGTTTGAGAATTGCTTAAGGGCACTGCTAGGGAGTAATTCACATAACTGGTGTATATTGGACTTGAATACAGGTCTTACTAACTACAGGACCATCTATCCACTACAACATACTGTTTTTCCTAATAATAATAGAAATTAAAATTAGAAGAACTTTGAAGTATCAACTGGCAATCAAATTGGCAAAAACAAGTACAATGCTGCCAGGGTCCTAGGGAGAAAAGGATTTTGTTGCACTGTTAGTGGGACTGTAGAAATATATGCAAGCTTTTTGGAAAATAGTTATGAAACTGAACAAATCGTCTGACTCAGAAATCCCACTGGGACTACATGTATTTCTAAAGATATTATTAAAACATAAAAAGTGCTTATCTACATAAAAATATGCCCAGTTGGATAATTTGTAATAGTAAAAAACCTAAAATACACCCAAAGCCTAGGGAACGGTTTGCTGAATTGTGATAAATCAAAGTAATCGAATACTTTACTGCCATAAAAAATTACTATGAATAATTTTTAAAAATATAGAAAGATGATGTGAAATGATGAAAAACAGCAATATATAAACAATGATATACGTTAAAGGCAATTATTAATACATATACAAAAAGCCCAAACAAAACAAGTACATCGATTGGAGGTTAGATGGGGATACAGAAGAAATAAATTGAAAAATAGTTTGGAACTCATTTATTTGGGGCTCAGCTTCATATTGTTTATTTGTATGTATTGAGACTTATTACTTAGTAATAACCAATTAATTAAAAGTAATTCTTTATCTAGGCAGGTAACAAACAAATGAGCAAGGGACCTAAGACTAGGACACTAAAACATGACAAAATTTTGTAAAAGCAACATTTTTGTTGTAACAATACAACAAAAAGTCCTATGTCACAAATTGAGCAGTAAATAAACTGAACTAATATTTTCTTGAAAGACAATGATATATTTTCTGATTTTAATAAAAAGAGCAAATGCTTAATTTTTTAATAAAATTTATTTTGTGTGCTTGCCATTGATAGAGAACATTTTGGTTGTTCATAAATCACAATACAATTTAAAAATTACAAATGCCCATGATGAAACTATTTTAGAAATATTATATAATTGCATTTTTATATTATTTAAAAAATCAAGGCAGGCTAAAAAGATAAATATACCACAGTGATTGTCCAAAAACTGTAGCTCTAGTTCAGAAAGTTAAGAATTTTACAAAAAAGTTAAAACCCGACAATATATGAATAATAAATATGAATAATAATAATAAAAAACATGGTTTCTTCTTCCTGAAAACATGTACTAAACAATATAAGTTAATTTGCATAACATTTGCCAGATCAAATACTTGATATCAGTAATGTGATGATTGAACCTCAATATAATATTGGAAAATTCCAAAATAAAACCTTATTTGCCTGAGATGCAACGTAGCTGGCAATGATTTGAATTTGAGCTGGAGATATGAATCCAAGTTCCTTATAATTTTGTGCAATGTATATTCATGGAATCAATTGATAAAGCTAGAGGGGGGGAGGATTTAAAGGAGAAGGATGTCTGAAATAACTCTGCTGAAATACTTACAGTAACTTACTGTGTAACTCTAGGTCATTCACAATTATCCAGCCCCAATTTCTTCAAAATGATGTTACTCTTATATACTTTAAAAATATTCTCATATTTCTTGGCTATCCATCATGATGTATGTTTTAATGTGAAACTATACAGAAATAGAATACACCAAATTGGGGTATCATTTTGTTGGACATTAATCATTACAGACCTTATATGAGCACTCTTAAAACACTTCAATTTCTACTGTCAAAATATTCCAATATAAAGTTATTTTCTGTAGCATGGCAGCTGTGTTCCAGAAAATGATGTATTTTTTGATCAAGTTGCATCTTCTTAGGTCAAAACCAGCATTTAGAACATAAAACTTTGTGTGCAAGGGCACCTAAAAAAAAACGCATTAAAAAAAAAAAAACACACCTTCTAACTTTAGGTTAATAGTGGCAAAACAGAAGTGTTCAGAAACTTACAGATGTTCAAAAGCAAAACCTTTTGCTCCATGGCAAAATCTATGGGAAAAATACTTGTAGAAATATCAATTAAGGTCTATCAATTAAGAATACCCAACCTTTCACTAAATTTTCATTAGCTCAGAAATGGATGCCATCATTTCTTTTAATCCTTAGATGCAACTGGTACATGGATCTGATCAACCAAGACTAAGGGAATGATGCATTTTATCAGGTTATTTATTGCATTTTCCGTCCTCCTTCCTCTGAAATCAAATTAAATCCTAATCCAATCTTCTCTAAAAATTCCCCTTAGGAGCCATTATTTCCAAGTATGTTTCAATAACTAGAAGCCAAATGAAAGAAATGTGAGGTACTAAATGGTGTTTTAGTTGCCAAGTTCTTAAAATTATATGGTATACTTTCAGGAATTGAAAAAAATTAATCTGTAGAATGTTTATGAGAGATAATAACACCACATCTCAAACAAGAATTGCAATCTGAATGGTTCATATATATATAGCTGAACCACAAATTCCACATAACAAAATTCATGCTTTAGAGATAATTCCAAGACCAACTGGTATTTTATTTTTATACAGTAATACAACTGGCTCCACTAAAATCCTAATGCTATGGCTTCACCTTGTCATGGAGGTGAGCCTGAATCTTTTTAAAACCATGCCTGGTAGCCCCATAGCAGATTCTACTCAGCTGAAAGGGACCAATGACAGATTATGTATCTATCATTCAGTAAGTCCAGGAAATTTAAGAGACTTATCATCAAAAGGCTGGCTTTCTTTGGCCATAGAAACTATGAGTTGATAGAAGATATATAGATATATATATATGTATATATACACACACATCAGTGAAATAACTTGACTTCAAAATATCAAGTAAACATAACACAGACTTTATTATCTTTTTTGTCAAAGATTTATGACTCCTTAGAAAACTTTTGAATTTCTTCTAATTGGTTACTTACACAGCCTTGTCTCCAAATTCAAATAGGAGCAAGGTTGTGGTGGGAAGGAGTGAGAGTAAGGTGATCAGACATGGAAAGACAATCTTCATTACCATATTTAAATGACTAAGGATAGATACTCTATGATCCATATTCTGGAATGGGATTTGTACCACATAATCTTTTTCCAAAGCTCAGAGTATCTGAAAACGAAGGCAAGTCTGAAACCATTATTTAAAAATCTTTATATCTTATGATTTACATCAGAGAAAAGCAGTTGGATATTGTATATATTAAAATAAAACAACAAAGAAAATATTTCTTAGGTGAAATTATCTTTGTGAATGAACCGCTTTGTAAATTACTACTAATTCAATGCACTAAATAATAATAACCTGGTAACCTAAAAGATAAAATATATCTTTCAAATGGGAACAATTTTTTCATAGATTAAAATTGTCCCATTTTATTTGTATATTTTACCTTGTTTATTAAGAAATATACAAAAATGGTTTTTCATATAGGACATGAAATTTCACTATTCCATGTGATTAAGTATCTGGGAAGCCCTCTCCCTGCTTAAATCTTATTTCCTGATGTGGCAGTAGGGCAGATACTAAAACAAAACAACAAAGGCAAAACCTATTTCCTTCCCTAAACTGATAGTGAAAGAGTTAGGGAATAATGTTTTATTGGGACATGTTAAAGATTTTGCTGGTTTTAAGATGATGGCTAAAGGAATTTTAGAACTTGAAAGTGGATTGGAGACTATTTAGTTTGATCCTCTTATTTTTCTGAAGCCCAGAGAGGTAATGTAATTGTTCATTATTATAGAACTAATCAATTGAAAGGCAATGACTAACTTTTAGTCTTCTCACTTCTAGTCTCTTTTTCACTATGCCACATTGGTTTGTAAGATCTTTTCCAGCTTTAAAATTCTAGGAGTCTAGGTCTGAATGAAATTTGGGGAGTTATCAACCAAAGATGAGAAATACCAAAGAAGAAAAAAATTTGCATTCCCTCCCTCCCCATTACATTTGGCAATTTTCATTCTGCACAAAAGCCCAGTAATTTCTGTCTGCCATTGCTGACAAAAACAGGTGTTCTCCTAGATACCTTTCCCTAAGTTCTGAGAAAGATCAAAGTTAACTTTCAGATGGCCCATCTTTGCAGTTAGGGTTGAGTTCAGGTGATCCTACCTCTTCAGATGGATTAGAATGACAGCTGTTATGAGAATCTGTTCCTATGCTTTGAGTTTCTGACTGAAGATGAACAGAAACCTGAACTGCTATCTCCTGGCCCTGCTCATTCAGGGAACCATCTTCTGAATCTCCTTCTGGTGAATTACTACGCCCAATATCTGAAGTGATGACATAGATACCATCTTGGGCACTGAGTGCTGGTCTTTCTTTGATTCTTTCTCCCATGTCATCAGGATCATCCACTCGCACTGCCTCAAACATTTCTTCAACAAATGCCCTACAGTTAAGAATGAGAGGTGGGAGAGGAACACTTCTCGCCAGTTCCTCAATATAGCGGGCAAACTCCATGGTTTTAAACTGTGTAACTTTGGCCAGTTCTAGGGTCTTTGCTGAAGTTATGATGGGAATGCGTTTAGCAATTTCAAAGGCCTTCTGAAGCTTCTCTGCACCTTCTGTCCTAAAAAATTCATTGATGGCTTTCTCAGTCTTTCGAAGGTGGCTACTCATCATGCAGAGACGTGTAATATTCAGGATAAGAGTTATTGTGAAGGCAATCAGGCAAACAATCATGTAGTAGATGCTCATGTCTCCCGAAGTAAAGATAACTCTTAGGGTGACAGAGTAAGAGGCATGGATTGGAGAGGCGACTAGACAAGTATAAAGCCCACGATCAGCAAAGGTTACACTGGTGATATTCAGGTAGTTTTTGAAGATCAACCATTTTCCACCTAGTAACCCAAGAGGAAATTTTTAAACGACATTATGAAATATAATTAAACAAGCAATTTTTTTCAGTAATATCTCATTGAAAAAGTTCATGAAAATATTCTACCCTCCAAAAATGCTATGTTATATAAACCATGGATCTATGAATTCAAAAATCTGGTTGTAAAAGAAGCCTGGCAGAAGACAAATGAAAATTTGACCCCAAACTAACAATGTGATTCCATTAGGCTAGTAATTTCTGTAGCTACTAGATACTTCACTGATCAACCATGAGAATAATTTGTTATTTTCACATTCTTCTGAAACTTAGAAAATTGTTATTGTCTACCAAGGAAAATCATCTGACTTGATAAATCAGAAACTAAGCCCTTTTTTGGGCCATTATCACTGTTTTGACTCAGTTTTCAATAGATTGACATAGTAAAGACTACAGGTGATTTTCTTAAGAGAAAACTTTTGATGATGAAATAGATTTTTTTCATGTCTCAATAATATTGTATTTTTCCAGTTACATGTAAAGTTGATTTTTAATATTCACTTTTATAAGATTTTGAGTTTCATTTTTTTTCTCTCCCACTATCCTTCCCTCTCCCCAAGACAATAAGCAATCTGATACAGGTTATGCAGTCATATTAAGCATATTTCCACAGTTGTCATGTTGTGAAAAAAGAATCAGAAGAAAAAGGTAAAACCACAAGAAAAAAAAAAATAAACCAAAAAAAGGTGAAAATAATATGCTTTGATCTGCATTCAGACACAATAGTTCTTTCTCTGAATATAGATAGCATTTTCCATCATGGATCTTTTTGAAGTGTCTTATCACTACATTGCTGAAGAAAGCTAAGTCTATCACAACTGATCATTGCACAATATTGCAATCACTATGTACAATATTCTCCTGGTTCTGTTCACTTCACTCAGTATCAGATCATGTAAGTCTTTCTAGGCTTTGAAATGGAATTTTTTTTTATTAAAGTAGTTTATAATATTTTAAAAATAGAAATTATATAATTTAAACAAGATTTTAGAGATAATTGTAGAAGTTGTCTATTCCATTATAATCCTAAGCAAGAGCTTTTCCAAGGCAATAGTATCTATCATCCTCTTAAAGACTTTTAGTGATGGGGAAGTCCATTTTATTTCTGGTCAGTTTTCACTGTCAAGAAATTCTATACTGAGTAGAATCTAGCCACCTGTAACTTCTTATGTACTGGTTTTAGCTCTCCTATCCGAGACTGAGAAGAAATCTAACCTCTCTCTTCTACCTAGAAGTCCTTTAAATACTTGATAACAGAAATCATATCCCACCTATATCTTTTCTTTTCAGACTAAATATCTTTAATACATTCAACTGACCTTCCTCTGGTCATGATTTTAAATTTCCTCAACAGTCTAGTCTAATATTTATTCTCTGGACATGTGTTTGTCAATGTCACCAGGAATTAAAACACAAACCAAGTGCCTCTCCAGAAGACACTGAGAATAAGCAGCTTTGTAGGTAAAATAAAAGTTCTGTTTTAATTCTTTACCTAAATATCTAATAAATACAGACATATGATTTATACATACAGAAATCCATGCCTTCACATACAGCAAAGAAACTGAGGATGATTACTAGAGAAAACATGGGAGTGGGGTGGGAAGGTGGTGGGAACAGGACAAGATCAATTTGAAGGCTGAAGGAATTTATAAGAGGGTACTTATTTATTCTGTGAGGCTGGGAAAGGTGGAGAGAGATTGGAATAGCAAACTAAAAGCAACAGGTAGAAATTCAAGAAAAGTAGATTTCAGATTGATACATTAGCAATTCCTAACAATCAGACCTATTTGATAATCCACCAAGTGGCCCTGGGAGAAAATGGCTTCTCCATCCTTAGGAGGTGTTTCTGTAAGAATTTTCTGGGGAAATTTGTGATCTCTAAGATCCCTTACAACTCTGAAAGTAATAAAGTATGACGACTGTGCTACACCTTTTTTCAAAGTCCATAATAATTTTGATTGGCTTTCATAGTTCTCACCTAACTTCTTAATCTCTAGAAAGCACAGACTGTTTTAGATACAAATAAAAGAGTGTGAAAAATTGTTGGAATTGTCTTTAATTTTGTCACAATTTAGCCTGTTAATTTTAAAAATCTTTCTCCATTTCCTTAAGGAAAAAACACATCAAAGAGCATGAAGTTATAAGTATGATCATCATTCCTTTAAAATTCTACTTTTATCCTTTGAACTTTGAGCCTTGCAGGAAGTACCGTATGAATATATGAACTCCATGATTTGAATCCATGTTATTAATAACAGTTTATTTATCAAGTGTTTCTCTAATAATTCTAACTTCTGTCCTTTACTTTCTTATATCAAAAGATTTATGATCCTCACACTAGACTGATATTCTATCTAAGCTAGTCTCATTGAAATTCATAAACTTGAACTAACAATTTCATAGCACAGTCAATAAATGTATCCTGAGCAATGCCAATGGTTTTCAAATCTAGGAAAGATGGGAGTATGACATTTGAACTCCACTTAGGAGTCCTAGTATTTTAGAATTATAAGGAATCTCAGAGAACATCTTAGTTCATTTTAGAGATGAAGATACAGGTCTTTTTTTAGAGAAATAAGTTACTTGCTGAAGATCACATAAGAACAAACAAAAGACTCCTATTCCTAAGTACTTTTTCCACTTGGCAGGTCTACTCCAAAACCGCAACTATATATGAACAAACTTCTCTAACTTTGTGGAAATCAGTTATTCAGAAAAAATTCTGTTTTTTGTAGTGATCATAATATTAATGGAAGACAGTAGGCTAATAAAAGCTTTTCAGGGTCTGATTTGATTATCTGTCTACACTGAGGGTTTTTGTTTGTTTTAGTTTTTTTGCTGAGGCAATTGGGGTTAAGTGACTTGCCCAAGGTGCACAGATAGGAAGTGTTAAAGTGTCCAAGACCAGATCTGAACTCAGGTCTTCCTGACTTCATTGTGTCACCTACCTGCCCCTACATTGAGTTTTTTTTTTTTTTTTCCTTTTTCTTACACTGAGTTCTACAGAAAATTTCATTTCAAATTTTTTTGGCTTAATTCTCCCACAAATATTTATGAACAAATGGAACAAAATTTTCCTTTTTTCTTATTGACCCAGGAGTGGTATTGCTGATGAAAGGGGTATGTACAGCTTTATAGTCCTTTGGCCACAGTTCCAAATTATTCTCCAGAATGTTTGGACTAGTTCACAAGCTCTACCAATAGTGATTTAGTGTTCCTATTTTCTTATGTTCCTTCTAACATTTGTCATTTTTCTATTCTGTCATCTCAGCCAGTCTAATGCATGTGAGATGGTACCTCAGACTTGTTTTAACTTCCATTTCTTTATTAGTTAATAGCATTTTTATATGACTATTGAGAGGCTTTGATTTCTTCCTCTGAAAACTGCTGTTTATATCCATTAAACACTTATTGGAAAATGTATCTCATTTTTATAAATTTAGATCAGTTCTCTAAACATTTGAGAAATGAGAGTTTTATCAGAGAGACATGCTATAAAAATCTCTTCCTCGCTTCCTATCTTACTTCTAATCTTGGCCCCATTGGCTTTGTCTGTGCAAAAACTTTATATATAATCAAAATCATGCATTTTACCTCCTGTGAACATCTCTCTTTTATCTGGTCATAGCCTCTTCCTCTATCCCTTAATTTGCTTATGACATCATTATGTATAAATCTATACCCATTTTGAGCTTATCCTGAAATGTTGGTCTTTGACTAATGTCTGTCAGAACTCTTTCTAGTTTACCTAAACAGCAGTTTTTGTAAGTGAGAGTTATTGCCCCTCAAAGCTGGGATTTTTGGGTTTGTCAATCACTAGATAACTGTGTTCATTTGCTTTTGTATACTATGTATCTAATCTATTTCACTAAACAACTATTCTATTTCTTATCCAGTACCAAACTGTTTTGATGTTTACCACTTTGTAACAGAATTTGACATTTGATATTGTTAGATTACTTTAACTTTTTTTTTTCACTGATCCTCTTGATATTCTTGTCCTTTTGTTACTCCTGAAGTTGAATTTTATTTTTTCTAGCTCTATAAAAGTAATTCTTTGATAGTTCTTTGGAATAATAAGGAATAAGTAAATTAATTTAGGTAGCAGTGTCATTTCTATTATATTGGTTCAGTCTCCTCAGGAACAATTCAAATTTAGATTTGTCTTTTGTTTTCTTGTGTGTCTGTGTACACACACACACACACACACACACACACGTAAATCAAGTTTGCAAGAATATTATAAACTCTTAGGGTAGCTTAGAGATAAATCTAGCTCTTCTTGGTCACCTTCTTGCCTCTCCAGATGGATAAGCCCCTCCACACAGATGAATTATCTTAAAACTCTCAAGGAAAGCCAGTTAAATAATCTCCATAGGCAGTCCACTTCAATGTTTCTTTTTTAGTATACAACATAATTTTTATTCCCTAGCTTTTTCTTCATTTCAAATTATTATAATGGCTTTCTTTTAGACAAATGTATCTTATATGAGGTACATTGTGGAATTTAAAGAGGAAATGCAAACTCTATTCAAGTATATGCTTCAGCAGCTTATTGTATAGCTCCTGAAAATCATATAGGAGTATACCTACCTTCTAGTACCAGGTTCATAATTATTTTACCTAAGGGTCAGGTACTTCTATCTCCCATGTTAGTCTACAGTGAACCACTATAAACTTGGGTACATGTGCTTCTTTCTCCAGGATATTCTTGGGGTTACTAACACTCAGGCTGCCAATTCTAAGGCAACAAGAAACCTATGAACAAGACAAAATAATTTTTACTATTATTTCTGCTACCTAATCTGTGATTTACTAAAGAGACTTTGCCCAGAAGGAAGCATGTCTAGCAATAAAAAGTCTTCCATAAAGAATATTATTGGACTTGCATACTTTTGCTAGGATGAAGAGAATGTATACTTTGTATCCCTGTTCTTCATATTTTTGCTTTTCAAGATTTCATAACTGTTTCAATTATTTTAGGCTTTAACTATATCTACTCAATATACTATTTCAAAATAGGAACCTGAAGGTGAATAGAGTAAAACAGATTAAAGTTTAGCCTACTTACCTCCTCCTTCCTGATCAAGCAACAGCCCTTTGGAATTATACCAAAGAATGTCTTCATAATGGCTGGTGGTGAGAAGACATTCAATCAAAATACTGGTTCCCTCTTTGGCTATGATGAAATCACCATTTGTGTGGGAATTAGATGAGATTTCAAAGGTTGGGTGAAAGGAGACATTGTAAGTAGTATGATTTGTTTCTACTGCTATCGTTCCATTGAATTCTATATCATCCAGGAAAAGTGCAGTAGGGATGATGGCATTCACCAGCAAAATGAAGAAACAAGAGTATGGCTTCATGAGAAATTAGAAAGAACTTTTGCTTTTCATTGAATTTGGAGCCTTAATCAAAAAGCTGAGTAAGAAATTGAAGTATATGTATTGTCATCAGAGGACTGTCATCTATTCCTTGACATGATCATTTCCTGGGGAAAAGATGTATCCCAAATCCCAAGTTTGAAATCTTCAAGTTTAATAGAGATGACCAGGAATTAACCTAGAAGAAAACAATCAAATTTTAGAAGACTCAGATGTATCAATCATTCAACAAATAGTAAATACCTACAATAATAAACAGTGACAAATATAGAGATAAGCCACCAACCTTCAAGAGATGATTGTATAGGGGTGATATGTACCCAGATAAATAAAAAAACAAATGAAAATATGGCAAGGGTGTGAGAATATAAAATACTATAAGATCAGGTAAGAGATTATTTCTTGCTGGAGAAGGGAAAGTTTACAGAAGAAATGTATTTGGAATGGATATTAAATATAGCTATGAAGTTATGAGATAGACATTGGGTAGAAGAGAAGAGGGGGGAATATGAGGGCATTGTGTAGGGATATTGAAAAGCAAGAGCAATGGTATAGTGGAACATGAAATGTGTTATATAAAAGGAAGTAGAGTTTGAGGTAAAATTGAAGGCCAGAGTCATATTGTAGAGTTATTTTATAGCTCTTTGAATACAAAGATTAAGAGTCTTGACTTTATATTCAGTAGGTACCAGGGAATCAAATGAAGGTACAATGACATGACAATTATAAAAGTTTTAGAAATATTAATAAATATGGAATACTTACAGGTGACCCAAACATTTGGTAGTATAAGAAGATGCAAAGGAGGAAGGAAAATGTCACTATAGAAAGACAGCATGGGATAGTAAGAAGATCACTGCCATCCGAAAAGTTGGATTATAAATCTGGTTTTGTCACTACCTGTGTGACAGTGTACAAGTTCTCTCTGGGCCTCAATTTCTTCATCTGCAAAATGAAAGGGTTTAAATACATGTTTTTTAAAGTCTTTTTTCTGATCTAAAGTTATTTCTAAAATTAATAGTGCTGACTGCCTGCTTTGTGACTTTTGATCAGTTTCATCAAGTGAGTTAAATTAAATCTTTAAGGTCCCTTTCTAGTAAAAAGATAAACTATTTAGCATAACAATATTTTATTTGAATCTACACTTTTGCAATCTGTAGTTGTATTAATACAAAGTAAACAGAACTATTTTTCATAACAATAGCAATGAGAAGCAATGAATCATTTAAATATACACATATATATTAAGGATAAATAGTGCAGTAGTTCAGATTGCCTCCTTTGACTTAGGAAGAAAATTGCATACAAAACTTATGCAAGTAGTCACTATTTTCTGAAGTTAGGTTCTTTTCTTCACAAAAATATTAGAAGCATAGACAATATTTTTAGTTTCCCCTTTAATCAGGAGTGAATATATTTAAAACATTTTCAACAGAGAAATATCAAATTCTAAGCTCAAATTTATTTTCCTATCTCAGTTGAACCTCTTCTTTCCTCTGAAGTGTTGTCCTCCCCAACTTCCTTGCCCTTTAGGGACTGGGAACTGGGTAGGAAGCTTGAGCTAAAAATATTAAAGAGAGAAAACCAGAACTGCCTTAGGAAGGAAAATGTCAGTCATCTCCAGATAACCATAACCTGGAATTCAGATGGGGAAAAAAAAGTGATTTGGAGTACATTTATACTATTATTTTAAGTGGCATTTTCAAGAGTTTGACTGTAATGAGATGGTAAATGGTGAAGCAATATAGTACTATGGAAGATACTAAGCAAAAAAGGAGAGGATTCCAATCCTGGCTCTTTCACTTCTTGTGTATCATTTCACTTTTCTTAGCCTCAGCTGTGATGGAGCATTTGGGGGGGGGGGGGGGGGGGGGGAGAAGAGGGGGAAAAATTTGGGGAGGGGGGAGAAGAGGGGCAAATGTTTTCCAAAATTTCTCTTGCTAATGTCCTATATATGTAAATAACTGATTGCATACATACAGCGCTTGCAATTTTTATCTACTTAAAAGAGGTCTCATTTGATTGTCCTAATTCAATAATGCCATTTGCTAATTAAAATGGAGAATGGGAAAGTCTGTTCCCAACTCATCCTCTTAATCCCCCTGACTAGATATATTTCTCCACTTTTCTTGGATTGAAGTTCAAAGCTCTCTCACTTGTACATTTCTATATACTTCCTCTTCTATTTCTATTTCTTTTGTAATTTTCTGCATCTGTATATGATTGTCTTTCTTTCTACTGGACTTTTAAGCTCCAAGGAAGCAGGAGTGATAGTGGAGGTAGAGCATGTTTTATGAGTCTTTGTACACTTTGTGTGTTTATTGCATATAGTAGGTACTTAATATAACCATGGAGCATTAGAACAGGAAAAGACTTCAGATATAATGTGTTTGTATTTCCTTCTATATCTTGCAGTTAACTGAGATAAATTCCTTCCTCTTTTTCTAATAGAAGTCTATTTTAGACCAGTTATAAAATTTTAAAACAGCATAACTAATGAGCCTAAGATGAGCTCATCAATAAAGCATTTCTTATATGCTTAATACAACAAAACACTTAGAATATAATGAAAAATAAAAACACAGTCTCTGCCCTCAAGAAGCTTGAATTCTAATGAGGTAGACAATATTTATAATATATCATAAAATAAGTGAAAAGTGGAAGGCAAGAGGGAAGGTTCTAGTGGGCTTATTGCACAAAGTGGAAGCTGAGCTGAACTTGAGGAGTTAGAAAAGTGAGAACATTCCAGAGGAAAAGACAGGAAAAAGGCATGGAATCTTTGGAATGTCCCTATGAGGACCAGTAAGGAGGTCACTATTCCTCACTTGTAGAATATATTGACTAGAATAAAAAAGTAAGAGGCTCCAAAGAGCTTTAAAAGACAAGAGAATTTTATAATTGATCCTTGAGTTAATAGAAAGCCACCAGAATTTATTGAGTAAGAGTAGAGAAGCAGAGTGGAAGATGGTTTGGAAGAGAGGAAAAAATGAAACATTATCACCCTGAAGGTCATTGCAATAATTCATGAGTGAGGTGATGAGGGGCTGTACCAAAATGATGGCTAAGTGGAAAAGGGGATGTATAGCAGAGTTATTGTGAAGGCAGAAACAATATGTAGCAACAGAATAGATATATGTAGGGTCAAAATGAGGAGTTGAGGATGATGCTGGGGTTGTGATCCTGAGTGACTGGAAGAATGTGAGTGAATGTGGGTGCTCTTAATATTTGCTGTTTAGAATTGAAAAACCAATTTTCTCACATAAATTGTTATAAATGCTGGTTAGTTCCCTATTATTTCAAGAAAGCCTATTTTACCTAACAAACAGCTGAAATAGCCTATATCTGCAATGAAAAATAGTGGAGAAGATTCCACTGCAAAAGTAACAAAAACAAGCAAATTTTGAGTTCTCATCAATCAACATTAATCATAAAATTTGAGAATTAGAAGGAACCTGAAGGGCTACCTAATTTTGTTAAACATTATCCTTTGCAAATTATTACTGGTATATAAAAAGAGTCTTATTTCCTAAAATCTATTATAAAGTTAAAATAAAATTCTTCTTGTTACCTTAGGTCCTTCCCCTCTACCTCTGCTACCTTGGTCCCTGAGAGGCATCAGTTTGAAACTTCAGAGTGAAGAACAATCCACTACCAAAAAATATTTTATCCATCTGTTGTATAATTTGGGTCGAAAATCACCAAACTAGTTTTAATAAGTACTTAATAAATGTCTGATTATTATCCTCAAGCTTAACCTCATGTCTGATTCATGAGCCACCCTCCTCTATTATATCCCTAACAATTTTTCACCCTTCTTCTTGCATATTTTCAGAGACAGGAATCCCATTTTATAAATTGGCAGTCAATTTATAGTGCTGGACAACTCATTGAGAGTTGCAAATTTTTCACAAAATTTGAAAATCTGCCTCCCTGTAACATCTACTCAATGGTTCTATAATTCTCTTTTTAAGAGTTCCACAAAATGAATTTATTCTCTCTGTGACTTATAAACTTTTGAAAAACAATTTCTAAGTTGAAGGCTTTACAGATACTACACATATTTATAAAAATTCTTAAGGCATTGTTTTCATAAATAATCTGGTTTCAAAAAGAAAGTCAAAAGAGTCAGTTTGTAAAAAGTTAAAAGTAACTAAGCTAAACTTAAGTCTGATATGCCAAATTATTCTGAAAATATTTTATCTTACCTGCTCTATGTTAATAGAAGTAAAATAAGTATTCCATTGATTAACAATTAATTTTTTCTTTTAGGCATGATGGAATTAAATATATTTACTAAATATAATATAATCAAATATAATAAAACATTTTAATCCTGGAGAACAATTTGATTAAGTTATAACTGATTGAAAAGATGAAAGAAATCTAAAGATATCATTCTGCATAGATTCTTATTCCTTTTTTTTGCCAACTTAAAAAAAAAATCCCTTTCTGGAAAATGAAAAACAAGGAAGTACTATGACTAATTTCTGTTCTGGTGGCTTAGTAAACACAACTGGTTAGGAAAACTGATGTTTGCAGATATGATTCCAGAAAAATTTACAATTGCCAAGTAGATATTTTTTCAAGATTCTAAATACTTAGGAATGTATTTAGTTATAGGTTTTCACTTAATTCCAACCTCTCCTCATCTCCTGGGTGCAAACATGTCCATGTCTCTTAAAAAAACAACACTTTATCCATCCATCCCTGCTAGCTATCACCTCACATTTCTCTTGTCTTTTGTGGCTCAACTCCTTGAAAAGGCTGTGGACAATAAGAGATGACTCCATCTCCTTTCTTCTCACTTCAACTCCCTATAGTCTGGCTTTCGATTTCATTATTCAACTGGAACAACTCTCTCCAAAGTTAACAGAAATCTATCAAGTCTAATTTCTTTTCAGCCTTTTTCTTTTTTTTTTCTTCAGCCTTTTCTCAGTCTTCTTCCTTCTTGACTTTTCTGTAACAGTCTTTTGAAACTGTTGATCACTTTTTCCTTTATATTCTCTTCTCTCTAGATTTCTGTGACATTACATTATATTTTCCTGTCTGATCATTGCTTAATTATCTTTCCTGGTTATCATACCAGCTAACACAAATCCCACACAGGATTCTTATCTTGAGATCTTTTCTATTTTTCCTCTACACTATCTCTCACTTCATGATCTCACCAGCTCCCATAGATTCAATTGTCATCTTTATATTGATGATTCTGAAATCTACTTATCCAACCCTAACCTTTTTCCTAACATCCAGGGCTAGCATTTTCAACTTGCTTACTGAATATCTCAAGCTGAACTCTAGAAATCTTAAACTCAACATATTTAAAACTGAACTTATCTTTCCTTAAAATCTCCCCCTCATTTTCCTACTACTATTTGAGGGTCCTGCCATCCTCCCAATCCACGAGGCTTTCAACTTAGATGTTATCCTCAATCCCTTATTCTTTCATATCTTTACCCCACCCCACCCCCCAACTTGTCTCTCATCCTTTAACCAATCTGTTGTGTCTTGTCAATTTTTATCTTTTTAACATTTCTCCCATAGGCTCCCCTTTTCCTTCTCACATTGTATCCATCATGGTGCAGGGCCCTCGTTACCTTGGCCTGGACTACTGTTAAAAGCCTACTGTTGATCTGCCTGCCTCAAATCTCTGCCCACTCCAGATCATCCTCCACTTAGCTGTCAAACTGATTTTAGTAAAAACTACAGATCTGATCACATTGCACTCCATCACCCTCTTCTTTATTTATTTATTTTTTTTTAATTTAATAGCCTTTTATTTACAGGTTATATGTATGGGTAACTTTACAGCATTAACAATTGCCAAACCTCTTGTTCCAATTTTTCACCTCTTACCCTCCCACCCCCTCCCCCAGATGGCAGGATGACCAGTAGATGTTAAATATATTAAAACATAAATTAGATACACAATAAGTATACATGACCAAACCGTTATTTTGCTGTACAAAAAGAATCAGACTCTGAAATAATTGTACAATTAGCTTGTGAAGGAAATAAAAAATGCAGGTGGGCATAAATATAGGGATTGGGAATTTAATGTAATGGTTTTTAGTCATCACCCAGAGTTCTTTCTCTGGGCATAGCTGGTTCAGTTCATTATTGCTCCACTGGAAATAATCTGGTTGATCTCACTGCTGAGGATGGCCAGGTCCATCAGAACTGGTCATCATATAGTATTGTTGTTGAAGTATATAACGATCTCCTGGTCCTGCTCATTTCACTCAGCATCAGTTCATGTAAGTCTCTCCAGGCCTTTCTGAAATCATCCTGTTGGTCATTTCTTACAGAACAGTAATATTCCATAATATTCCTATACCACAAGTTATTCAGCCATTCTCCAACCGATGGGTATCCACTCAGTTTCCAGTTTCTAGCCACTACAAAGAGGGTTGCCACAAACATTCGTGCACATACAGGTCCCTTTCCCTTCTTTATGATCTCTTTGGGATATAAACCCAGCAGTAACACTGCTGGATCAAAGGGTATGCACAGTTTGATAACTTTTTGAGCATAGTTCCAAACTACTCTCAAGAATGGTTGGATTCATTCACAACTCCACCAACAATGCATCAATGTCCCAGTTTTCCCGCATCCCCTCCAACAATCATCATTATTTTTTCCTGTCATCTTAGCCAATCTGACAGGTGTGTAGTAGTATCTTAGAGTTGTCTTAATTTGCATTTCTCTGATTAATAATGACTTGGAGCATCTTTTCATATGACTAGAAATAGTTTCAATTTCTTCATCTGAGAATTGTCTGTTCATATCCTTTGACCATTTTTCAATTGGAGAATGGCTTGATTTTTTATAAATTAGAGTTAATTCTCTGTATATTTTGGAAATGAGGCCTTTATCAGAACCTTTGACTGTAAAAATATTTTCCTAGTTTATTGCTTCCCTTCTAATCTTGTCTGAATTAGTTTTGTTTGTACAAAAACTTTTCAGTTTGGTATAGTCGAAATTTTCTATTTTGTCCATCACCCTCTTCTACTCAAACTCCAGAGGCTCCTTATTATCTCTAGGATCAAAGCTCTTCATAACCTGCCTTCTCCACTTCTCCAGCTTTCTTAATACTTTATGCCCCTCCTCCACTTCCCTCCATTTTTAACAATTCAGTGACACTGGTCCACTTCTATTGGAGACTTCATTCCACATCTCTGTGCATTTTCACAGGCTGGTTCTCATGTTTAGATTGCTTTCCCTTCTCATCTCTACATCCTGGCTTCAGGTGTCTGCTGAAATCCCAAGTTCTATAGGAAGTTTTTCCCCCCCTATCTTTCTTTTAGTGACTTTCTTCTGTTTTCTAATTTATTCTGTTTATATTTTGTCCAGTTGTTTTATCTATTGCCTCCCCTATTAGACTGTGAACTTCTTGAGAGCAGGGACTGTCTTACCTTCCTTTATATCCCCAGTGGCTTAGTATGGTATCTGACTCTTAGGTTTTTAATAAATGCTTACTGATTGACTAGCTCAGGCAAGTTTGTACAAAAGAACTGTTATACTATAAGTGATACAACGGACAACGTGGGTCCCAAGAGTCAGGAGGTGCTGAGCTCAAATCCAAATTCACAGACACTTGTTGTGATACTCTGGGCAAATCACTTAACCCTATTTGCCTGTTTCCTCATCCACAAAATGAAATGGAAAAAAAATTTGGCAAACTACTCCAATATCTTTATCAAGAAAACCCCAAATGGGGTCACAGAGAAATGACTTAACTGGCCACAAAAAATGCTTCCCAAAATACCTAATTTCACCCTCATAATTTACAGTTTGGAGGCTTTCAGATGCTGCTTTGAAAAAAAGCATAGAAGACCTTGGTTTAATTTTCCCCTTCTCCCTCTGCACTTGTTTTAAAAAAGTGACTTTAGAAAAGGTTCTCACCTTTCTGAAGGACTATTTCCTCTGTAAAATAAGGAAACTAATAATTCATATTCTATGTAGTTGGGTATTTCACTTTTCTGAGTCCTAGTTTTACCATTTAAAAAATTAGTGTCTGATTGCTTAACTATTCCACAGAATGGTCCAGGGGATCAGTACGTTGTGTTGCCTTATTATGATAGTTCCTTCATATTTTCAAAACATGATCCTTTTAACATTAATGATGGTAATTAGTCTACAATGACACTTTTGAAGTTTTTCTAGGCAAGTTCTCCAAATTCTGATCTGATCAAGTCTGAGGTGAGAAAGTTGCCATTCCAAAATTTCCTCATCTTACACTGGAAAAAAGGTCAACTACTACGTGGGTGACTTTTGACTAATTTTCAAAATATCGTTTGTAAAATAACACAGGACGATGTTGGAAATGGAAGACTAGATCTGGATTTTACTTCCAACTCTGTCACTAACATCCATCATCTGACCAGTTCTGATGGACCTGGCCATCCTCAGCAACGAGATCAACCAAATCATTTCCAATGGAGCAGTAATGAACTGAACCAGCTACGCCCAGAGAAAGAACTCTGGGAGATGACTAAAAACCATTACATTGAATTCCCAATCCCTATATTTATGCCCACCTGCATTTTTGATTTCCTTCACAAGCTAATTGTACAATATTTCAAAGTCTGATTCTTTTTGTACAGCAAAATAACGTTTTGGTCATGTATACTTATTGTGTATCTAATTTATATTTTAATATATTTAACATCTACTGGTCATCCTGCCATCTGGGGGAGGGGGTGGGGGGTAAGAGGTGAAAAATTGGAACAAGAGGTTTGGCAATTGTTAATGCTGTAACGTTACCCATACATATAACCTGTAAATAAAAGGCTATTAAATAAGAATAAAATAAAATAAAATAGCAAATCACAAAGAAAAAAAAAACTAACATCCATCATCATGATTCTGGTTGCTGATTTCATTTAGAAAAAATTAAAGAACTGTATTAGATACAGCATTAAGATTGGGTTCTATGAATGTTATTTTAAAAAATATTTTAAAAACTGCATTTCAATATAATTTATTTCATAATTATTCATATTGTGTATGCATTAAAAAAATACCAAAACAAACAAAAAACCCCAAACATTCTGAATAGGGCTTCATATACCACAATATCAAAAGGATCCATGTCTGGCCTTGGATCTCTAAGGTCATTTCCATTTTTACAAAGAAATCATTCTATCATTAAGATAGTCTGAAGGTAACTTAGGTACATTCTTGAAATAATACAGCAAATATTTATTGAATGTGCAAAGCACAGCATGAGGCCCTGAGAAGATACATCTTCATTCCATTCATACAATCTTTCTTATAAACTTATCAAGTACAAGATACCAAGACAAAGAAAAGTCCCTTCCCACACAGGTTACATTTTAGTTATAAATACATACTCAGGTACTTGATGAACCGTGGGGGGAAGGGGGTTCAAGAATGGCTTTCCATAAGAAGTGACACTTGAAACAAAAGATTCCAAGAAAGGCTAGGGAGAAATGAACTGTGCAATTTATGAGGGGCAGCCTGTGCAGAGAGGCAGGAGCTGCAAGATGAGCTCCTTTAGATGAATTAAATGAATCCATGAATGAATAAAGGCGACCCAGAACTTGCCCAGATTGTGCTCTTTAAAGAAAAGCAACTTCCCATCCCAGTTTTTTGATTAGGCTTTGGGGAGATAGCCTCACCCTTCCAGCAGCCTTAACAAGAGATCACCAATTTCTGTGGCCAGTTAGGTATTCTTCTCAAAGAAATGTTTGATCAGAAGGGGGAAGAAAGGAGAATGAAGACGCGGGAAAGTCAAGAAAAAGACTACAGTTCCAGCTTCCTCTCGCTCCGTCGCTTCTCATAACGCCCCCCGCCACGGGAGGAGGGAACTCGGGGCAGACCAAAGAGAACCAGGCGGGGACTGGTTCTCGGCTCCCTGCCTCAGCATCTATTCCCCCACATCTCCGCTCGCGAGCTCCAGCGGCCGTTACCTCACCGGCTTTAACTGACCTACCCTCCCTCCTCCCAAGCCCCGCTCCCAGCCTCCCAACAGAAACAGACCTACCTGTTCGGGGACAGGCGACAAACGTTCCTTCCGGCAGCCGACTCGGCAGCGCTGCCCTCGGAAGCACTCTTTTAGAAGAAAGGCGGGGTTGGCGGAAGTCGAGGTGGGAGCGGAGGCATTCCCTCTCCGCTGACTCGCTTTGGTGACAATCCACTTCCGGGGCGTCGGGGATTGCTTTGGTCGGCCGCAGCTGCTCTCTATGGTGCGGGGTACCCCGGGGAGGGGGATTGGGGCGGCAAAACTGGGATTGGAGAATAGTAAGAGAGGGAGGGGGCGCGATATGTGGGAGGCAGTAGATGGTGGACGGGAGACCCGCCCCCGTAGGGGTCTGGAGGGGATGGAAGAGAGGCTTGAAGCATCTTGGCCTCGGGAGGCCGGCTGTGCACGTCAAGGCGACGTAAGTGCGTGTGGGGGCGAGGCAGGCAGCTTCGCTTGTGTTTGTGACGCCCATCAGCCTGAGGAGGGTATGCAGCCGGAAAGCAATGGCCGTGTTCCTAGATCCAGAGTTTCCTAGCTGGCACTTCCTTATTTTCCTCCTCCCTCTGCCGCCTTCCGTGGAGAGCATCTTTCCCAGGAGTCCCTACTGTACGGCGGAACACACTAGAACCCGAGACTTTTTCTATAGCGTTCTAATCCTGGTGGCAGACTAGTAGTACCTTAGCTGCGCGGTGTAGCAAGTCCCCTCCTCCAGATTCGGTTTCTGTGTCTTAAAGGCGCAGATGATCTACAAGGGCCCTGGCAACTCTTACATGTTTTTGAATCTATGATGCCCTGAGTCTACTTAGCTTCTATTTTAGAATAACATTTTAAAGCTGAAAGTTCAAATACGGATTTTAACTTTTAAGTATCTGGAGAGTTCCAGAGAAGAGGCGTTATCTCTGTGTTGCGAAGCTCAAGAGACTTGTTGAGAGTAGAAATCACAGGAAGACAACTTGGGTTACCGTACGGAAAAATTGTACAATTAGAATTGTTCAATGATGGGAAGAGCTTTATCACTTTGTCAGTTCTTCATCATTTGACACCTTTAGTAATGAGAAACTTGCGCTTTCTTGAATAGTTTTAATTATTGAATCAGATAAAACTGGGTTAAATGACATTTAAATCTGTGAGATGGATTATAGATCCATTATAGACCTCTAGGCATCAACATGCTTATTGATTATTAGAGCTGATTAGAAGCTTAGAGATATAATTTAACTCTTTCATTTTAAAAATGAGGAAGTTGAGACTCATCAAAACAAGATACTGATATATCAAATAACATAGTAGGCAGAGTGGAGACAAAAGATTGCAGGTCTTTTGAATCTTAGCCAATTGCTTTTGCCTTTACGCCTAACTGCCTTTGTTTGAGTGGGCTTCCAACTGGAAGAACCTGAATCTGTAATTCACAAACTTATCTGTTTGTTTATAGAATTTAATATTGTGCCTTTAATCATTCCCCTGGTGTATCAATTTCTTGTAAGTAAGCAGTACTTTATAGATTATGCCTATGTTGATTTCTTGTCCCAAAACTTTGCTTTGAGGTAGTAATAAGATGTACATGTAGGCTGGGAAGGAAGGTTTTATAGATTACACAACAGATCAAACAGTAAGACTGGAAAATTATCATGCTTGAAGCAAGAACTAACTGGATCCCAAAATTGCCAGATTAAAACTTCAGTCACCTTATTTCTCTCAACTGAAAATGGAAATAATGATTCAGAACCATAGTTGTCTTCTTTTCCCCCCAGGGGTTTGAACTTCTATTCCCTCTTTAATAATGGAGAAAAAGGAAGTAAAAAATATATGTATATCTGTAACGTAATGACTTATAAAAAAAGGTGGTTTTTTTTAAAAGTATTTACTCAGAAAACGTTATAATATTAAATTAAAAATCTTGATTTTTGTTCTTGGAATATCCTTTTTATTAGGAGATAATCTAATCATGTCTGAAAATGATGGTGTCAAGAATATGGCAACAGTAGAAGAAATTTCCAGTTTTGAAAACGGAAACAGTGGGCCAAACAAGCAAGCTCAATCTGCTGACCCTAGTGCCACACAAGAATCTGAATCAGAGTGTATTGCTCCTACTCGTAAAAGACCTGAAACAAAACCACCCAGTGAGCCTGTGACTTCAGTTCTCCCTGATGAAGGACCGAAGTCTGTAGATAAGGTAGATTATCAATTATAATTTGAAGTTAAAAATTTCTGAAGAAAAGTATATAAAAACATATCTTAGTATCATGAAAAGTATTAAGCACTGTTTAGTATCTTGCAGCACCTAAGAAATCTTGCATAATGTTCAAAAATTAAATGGTTAATATTATTATTTCTTAAAGGAGTTTGGAATGTGGACCACATTCCTCTTATGTACTCATTTTTTAAAGGCAGTATGATGCACGGTATTTAAAAACACTTTACTTAGAATCACAAGATCTGGCTTTTAGTATCAGCTTCTTATAAGCTATGTGAACTTGGGTAGATCACCATACATTTCTAAATTTTACTTGTCATCTTTTAAGGTGAGAAAAATAATATAAATTACATTACTGTCAAGTCACTTAATCTGTTTCCCTCATTTTTTTCATTTGTAAAATGGGGATAATAATAGCTCTTACCTCCCAGAATTGTTGTGAGGATCAAATGGGAAATATTGTATAAAATGCATAGGATAGTGTCCTCCCCCCACATACTGTTTATATATATATATATATATATATATATATATATATATAAAACTGTTATTATTATTACTTCTCTCATTAGTTGTTCAGTTGATTAAATGAAGATAATAAAGTACTTTAGATACGTAAAGTGTCATTTGTGTTTTAGGTGTTGTTTTAATCATAATTATCTTGCTATAATATTAAGAGACTTTGATATCCGTATATTCTGAAAGATAAAGCAAAAGAAAATAGACATTCATATTCACGTTTTTTTTGTTTTTTTCTTTTCTTTTCTGTCAATTTAAAAAAAAAAAAGGATCCTGTTTCTAAACAAGTACCCCAAACAGGATGGGGATACTGGGGAAATTGGGGCAAATCATTGCTTTCTTCCGCTTCAGCTACTGTAGCCACTGTAGGTAAGATCTGGAGTCATTTTGTTAATTGTTGCTTATGTTTTATGAAAGCATTCTTATCATTTCTGTGCCTCTAGCTTTATAAAAAAGAAAATTTCATTATATGAAAAAGCATAGAGAATATTAGGAAATGATTGTGATATAAAAAAAAGATTTCAATGAAATATTTTTTAAAAGAAAATATTGACAGATTAGATAGTTGACTAATAAGTTAGTGAAATGTTCCATAGATTCCATATTGTAATAATAGAGATTGCTGAATTTTTCCGGTAATTTGAGATCTAGGAATTTCTAGCATCCCCAAATCATTTTTTCCTATTAAAATAAAAAATGGAAAGGATTCTGAGAAGATGGTTGAATAGGTCAGAACATTTCAAACTTTACAGATTTTCCCAGAAAGAAGACAAAATAGCATTTCAGGATGATTGTAGAACAGTAAAAATAAACGAATTGGTCTTCCTGGGACAACCAGAGAAGATCCAAAGAACATACTAGGACTGAAATTTTGTCAGTGTGAAGGGTAAACACCTCTAGACTAGCTCTGTAGCTTTAAACTCTTAAGCTAGCTGGGTTGGGAGGTACCTGGGCTCCAGCCAGAGGAATTTTCCTCTTCTGGACAGTGTGAGAGGTCAGGAAGGGAAGACTGAAGGAACTTCTGTGCATAAGGATGACAGGCCCAATTGTGCTGCCAAGATGAGACCCTGAAAGAAGAGACCCAGCACATGCCCAGTGAGTGCAGAAGCAGTGGGCTAGGGACCCTGCTGGCTGTATGCACTTACAGGAGAGTGGAATTCTTATTTTCACTTCCTGGTCAGAGAGGAGAACTGAAGGAAGACCTGAAGCCAGATATACCATTTCCCATATCTCAGGACTGGAGGTGATTACAATAGCAAGCTGCTATTAAAAAAAAAAAAAATGAATAGGCAAAGGAGAAACCCACCATAGAAAATTACTATGTAAATAGAGAAGAATGGGATTTATTCAAAGGAGGATATTGAAGCAAAAAAAAAAAAAAATTGCTTCTCCTGTCTCAAAGAGTAATGTCATATGATCATCTGCCCAAAAAGAATTCATAGAAAAACTCAAAAAAGATTTTTAAAATCAAATGAGAAAGATTGAGGAAAAATTAAAAAAAAAAATCTAAAAAACCCCCAAGATTATAAAAAGAAAGTCAACCAACTGAAAAAGAGATCCAGAATATTAAATAAAAGAAAATGACTCCTTGGAAATTAGAATTGTTCAAGGGGAATCCAGCAGTTATGAGAGACCAAGAAATAATAAAATATAAAGAATGAAAAAAAATAGAAGAGAATGTGAAATATCTCATAAAAAACAATTGTTCTGAAACAGATCAAGAAGAGAATTGGACTACTTGAAATCTATGATCAAGAAAAGAATCTTGATACACATACCAAAAAATAAAGAAAAATAGTTTGACATATTAGAATAATAGGAATAGAGAAAATCCACCAATCACCACTTGAAAGAAATCCTATAAGAGAAATTTACAGGAATATCATAGCCAAATTCTGAAATTCCTAGGTCAAGGACAAAATAGTATGAGTAATAAAAAAAATTTAATATTGTGGTGCCACAGTTGGAATTACACAAGACTTAGCAGCAATACCTTAAAGAACTGCAGGTCTTGGAACTCTATATATTGAAGAGCAAAAAAAAACTGGGGTAGTGGCTAAAAATATAGAGTCGAGTATGATGTGATTCTAAAAAGCAAAACCATATGGGAAAAGGTAAAAAGAGTAATTAGCTTACACAAATGAGGTGTGAGAGGAAGAACTGACACACAGGAATCACATGGAGGAGAGATATGTGTGTGTGTGTGTGTGTGTGTGTGTGTGTGTGTGTGTGTGTGTATCCAGATGGATATAAAAATCTTATAAAGAAATAAAGAGGGTAAGAGTACAGGGAGGAGGGAGAGGATAAGGGAGGGCTTTTTAGAGGGCACCCTACTCATCATATCTGGATTAAAGAGAGCAAACATACATTTTGAAGGAAAGAAATTTCTTATTAAGTTATGAAGAAATAAGAGGAAGAAGGAATAGGATAAGGAAGAGATAGAGAAGGGTATGTAGGTTAATGAAAATGGGATATAGAGAGAACAGCATATATTTGGAAGGCTATAAAAGTCTTCTAAATTCAGATAAAAACAAGCGTACAGGGGGAAAGAATGGGGGAAGAGAATAAGGGAGGGTTCTTTGGAGGATGGGTAGGTTAAGTAATAAGAGGGCAAGTTAGCCCATAGAAGTAAAGCAGAAGAGTCAGGAAGGATAAGAAATAAAGAGGTACACTCAAACATAAAATAAAGATTAGGAGTAGAATTTTATTATATAAAAAGAGTAGGGCTAGTAATCATGATTTCAAACAAATTTTAAACTTAAAATATATTTAATCAAAAGGGAAAAATAAGAAACTAAAGCATATGTCAATCATATTAATATTGTTTTAGACTAAAGTAACTAGACAATGTAAGATTGGAATATTGCTATAATATAGGAAATGGTGAGTTGGAAGAGTTATAAAAATGTGGAAAGACTTAGACTTTTTAAGGAAGATGTTATCTACCTTCAGACAATCAGAGGTCAAATATATTATGGTCTTACATAGATGTGTATGAATGTATATATGCATATATGTGAACTGTTATAGATATCTATATGTATATATGGGTATGTATTTGTATTTGTGTATATATATCTTTCTATAAATACACATGCATACATATTCATGCTTAATTGTAGTCTTTTGATGGGAAGAAAAGAAAAAGAAGAAAATAGTAAAAAGTGCACAACAGGGAAGAAAAGAACACCTACAAGGAAGCAAATAAAAGATGCACATCTCTGAATACATAGCATATTATATATCCTTTTTTGAAATGGAAATTTATTGCTTGGTATTTTGAATCTTACGTTTTGCTATACACATAGCAATGTTTTTTTTTCCTGTTTTGAATTTGTTTTAAAAAAAGATGAATTGTTTTTATTTTCAAAATACATGCATAAATAATTTTCAGCAATCACCCTTGAAAAACTTTGTGTTCCAAATTTTTTTCTCCTTCATTTCCCCCACTTCTCCCCAGATGGTAAGTAATTTAATATATGTTAAACATGTACAATTCTTCCACACTTACTGATGAATTTAGTTCAACAAAGGGTAAACCAGAGAACCTGGAATAGCATATTCTCAATATATCCCACCTATTGTGTTGTTTTTAAAAATCTGGATTATTCATTTAGAATTTGGGTTTGTTTTGCTATTTATATAGTTTTGGTGACTGATTACATATGTTGTATATAATAAAAGTATCCTTTTCCTTCATTAGGACAAGGCATTTCAAATGTCATCGAGAAAGCAGAGACTTCCCTTGGCATCCCTAGTCCCACTGAAATTTCATCTGAAACTCAAAATATAGGTCAGTACACTGACATCTTAGAAATTACATTTTTTTCTATTGAAGTAGAATACTTGAAGTAATCATTCATTCATTTAACAAGTAACTAAATATAGGAAATGACATACTACCATAGCAGTAGACTACATTTTTATTGTGTTAAATTTTGGCATGTTCAGAGTATAATGTAATTGGTTCCCAAAAAAGGTTTTGTTTTGTTTTTTTGTTTTGAAGATATTTTAAATTATATTTATATCATTTACTATAACTATATTAAATTGCAATATCTCCAGAAAAGGGGGCCAACATGGTGAAATACATGGAAGCTATATCACATGACATATAGTTAAAGGAGCTAGGGTTATTCAGTCTTGATAAACATGGTTGATAAATTTGGATATTTTTATGTCATATGGAAGAAGGATTATATTTATTCTGTATTCCCCCAGAGGGCAGTGTAACTGATGGTTGAAAGCTATGGAAATGGAGATTTCAGTTAAAGTAAAATGATTAATTATTAGAACTGCCCAAAAGCATAATTGCCCAGGTAGCATGTAGAGTATTGGCTCTGGAGTCAGGAATATATGGCTTTAATCTTGCCTCGGTTTCCTTATCTTAGAAATAATAACAACATCTATATCACAGAGTTGATTGTGAGGATCAAATGATATAATATAGAATGTCCCAAATCTTAGTCTCATTAAGACTCATTAGCTTAAAACTGCACTGACCCTTTCAAACTATTTAAAAAAATTTTTTTTTAATTTCTTTTTTTCTTCTTTGTGAGGCAGTTGGGATTAAGTGACTTGCCCAGGGTCACACAGATAGGAAGTGGATTTGAGTCTGGATTTGAACTCAGATCCTCTTGACTGCAAGGTACTACACTATCTAGCTTCTCCTGCTTTTTAAAAGCTATTAAATCTTAAAACTTCACAAAGACTTTTGGGACACCATAAATATAAAGTGTTATATAAACTAGTTACTTGCCAAGTAGTAAATTCCATTTCATTAGAGGCATTCTAATAGAAACTAGATGATGACTTCTTGGAAGTTATGTTAAGGAAGAAATTTGTTCTTCATGCAAATTTATTCTTTTTGAATTACACACCTTTTTGAAGTTACTTTTAATTATAAAATTCTGCCTCACTGTGGTTAAACAGACTTTTTAGGGTAGTATCTCAAGCTCAAAACATGTTTCAAAAGAGAACATATTATTTTCTCTTCAAATCCAACCTTCTTTTGAACTTCCCTAGTACTGTCAAGGGAACCATCACTCCTATTCACTCATATTTAATCTCTGTCATTCTCGATCACAATGCATAGTCAGTTGCCAAATCTTGTAATTTCTTCCCTTATGACATTTCTTGCATATTTCTTTTCACTGACAGCCATCACCTTAGTTCAAGTCATTTTCACCTCTTGCCTGGTTTATTGCAGTAGCTTTGTAATTGAACTTGTTTCATCTCTCTCTCTACTCCAAACCACATTTAGATGCCAAAGTATTTTTCATAAAGTGTAGGTCTGACCATGTCACCTCTCCTACTTAGTATATTCCACTTACTCCCTATTACTTCAAGGATCAAGTACAAATTCCTTTTTTTATCATTTAAAGCCCTTCAACACAGCCTCTTCCTATCTTTCAAGTGTTTCTTACATATTATCCATCTGATCATACTTTTTAGTCCAGCCATATTAGCTATCTGTTCCTTCTGATGTTCCATTTCACCATCCCTAGGTGTTTACATTAGTTCTCTTCAGTGCCTGAAATGCTCTCTCTTCTCACTTCTGCCTTTTTAGATTTCCAACTTCCTTTAAGACTTACCTGAAGTGGCATCTTTGGCAGAAGGCTTTTCTTCATTCCTCCACTTTGTGTGCTTTCTCTAAAGCTATCTTCCATATACTTTATGTATTTATCTTACATTTCTGATTTATGTGTGTTATTTTCCCCCTTTGAATTTGAGATCAGGAATTGTTTTTATCTTTTTTTTTTTTTTTTGTATCCCCAGCACTAGCTTATTGATTGCTCTTATGAAGCTGATTGTCTAATAAAAAATATTGGACTTGAAATTGGAAGACATGAGTTTAATTTGACAAAATTTCATTAAATACCTACTATGTTCTAGGATCAAATCTTTGTTCTGCTACATGCTTGTTTTGTGATCTTGGGCAAATCAATGTTATTTTTTTGAACTTCATTTTTTTAATCTGTCAAGTGAAATGGATTAAATTGGATGACTTCTAAGAGACATTTTAAGGTATGGGGTCTATTGATATTTATGCAGTTTCCTTTTCAACTTTTTCTCTCTCTGTAAAATATAGGAGATACTAATGTTAAAGCAGGTAGCGTCTATAAAGAGGATGGAAATACCTCACCAATGGGTGCCGCACTTGGTGTATTCTCGACTATTTCTACAGCAGTTCAGAGTACAGTGAGTATGAAAGTGTACATACTTCCTTCATCCCTCACATAAGATGTAATTTTGAGTAGAGGAAAAAGGGATGGAATTGCCTAGGAAATTTAAGTTTTATCCCAGAAACTAATATTTACCAACTTAATCATTTTGAGCTTACAGTGTTTATTTGTGTAAATTGGGGTAGTAATGATTGTGGTATCTACTACATAGAGTTATTGTAAGGAAAATACTTTGTGAAGCTTTTAAAGTATTAAAAAATATCAATTATTTGATATAAAAATTTCGGTGATTTTGAAAACTCTGGCATTTCCAAACTTTTTGTTCTACCTTTTAATCTAAAGACCATGGTAAGTCATACTATTTATATTTATGACCTTCCACACTTTAGATTATCTGTCATAACTTAGATTTAAAAACATCTCTAAGAAAAAGTGGTGATAGATGTGGCCAGGAATAGTGTGAAAGCAAGAAGCAAAATTTTCATAATTATGAATAATTCATAATTCATAAAAGTAGACTAGACTTTCCCTCTTAAAAATATTGTTCACATGTAACAAGATATAAAACTTTATATCCATACATCCATCAATTCTGTTTTGAGGAGCACATTCTAAGAATAGATTAAAAGAAGAAAAAAAGAAATTTATGTAAATATTAATAACAATTCCATTTATAATGGTGAAAACTAAATAACCCATCTGTTTGACAGTAATAATTATAGTTCTTTAAAAACTTTTTAAATCTTTACACATTTTTATGGTCCTTTTCATAATAACCTTTTATAGCCCTCACAAAAACACTATATAGTAAGTAGATAAAGTATTATTATCTTCTTTTTACAGATGGGAAATAGACTCTAGAAATATTACTTGTTCATACAACCCTATGTAAACTACAGCCCTCTTGAACTGAGGCCTTCTGACAAGTCTGGGACTTTTTTTCTATTATGTTATATATAATATATTAATACAAACTCATTTTGAAAAATAATACAATAGTACTATATGTATATATATATATATATATATATATATATTATGTACACACACACACACATACACACACACGGGCCATATCAATATATAGGAGTATTCTTTTAAATATAATAGGTCTTTATGGTGCCAAAGAACTGGAAACTGAGAGGATGCCCAACAATTGGGGAATGGTTAAACAAATTGTGGTATATGATTGTGATGATGGAATATTATTGTTCTGTAAGAAATGATGAACTGGTTGATTTTAGAAAAACAGAGTCATGTATGAAATAATGAAAAATGATGTGAACAATAGTAAGGGAATGTTATGTATGGTAACAGTAATATTGTGTGAAGAATAATTGTAGACCAACAAATTATTTTGAATGCACTAAATACTCAGATCAACTATAAAGGACTTGTAAAGGAAGATATTATCCACCTCTAGAGAAAGAATGATAAATAGAAGAATATATATATAAAATTTTACATATATTTATAAATCCATGTCAAATGCTTTCTTTAGTGCACATTGGGGAAAGAGGGAAACAATTGAGAACTTAAAATGTAACCAAAAATATAAAGAAAAAAAAATAGTTTATTTTTAACATATTGCTGTCATGGTATAAATTGTTTCTGTTCATTTAATTCAGCATGAGCTTTTATAAATCTTTCCACATTTCTCTGGCACCTTCCCTTTCATCATTTTTACAATGCAATAATATTCCATCATATTTATATACTTGTTCATTCATTCCCTAATTAATAACCTCCCTATCCCCACCCCAGATTCCCATTCTTTGCTTCCTTAATAAAGCTATAAATATTTTTTGGTATCTTAAAAGTTTGTTTTGCTTAGGACTCTGGATTTACCCTCCTTCTTCCATCTTTCCCCTTTCCTCCTTTCCCTTCTATTTCCAAGTTACATGAAAAATTTCTGTATCAAATTCTGTGTGTATGTATATCTTCTTTTAACCAGCTCCAGATGAGAATGGGGTTGAAGTTTTAGTTGTTCCTACATCCCCTCCTCTGTATACTTGTGCATTCTAATTATTTGGGACAATTTTCTCTAACTTTCTTCCCCTTCATATATTCTTCTTCTCTTCTCTTTCTATTCTTAAGATCATTGAGACATAATAAAACCCATTTGTAACGGGGATAAACTAGAATCATTCCCAATAAGATCAAGGGTAAAACAAGGTTGCCCACAATCACATTACTTTTCAATATTATATAGAAAAGTTAGCTTTGGCAATAAGAAAAGAAAAAGAGATCAAAAGAATTAGAGTAGGTAATGAGGAAACCAAGTTATCATTCTTTGCATTTGATATAATAGTATACTTAGAGAATCCTAGAGAATTAGCTAAAAAACTACAAGAAAAAATTCACAACTTTAGTTAAGTTGCAGTATGCAAAATAAATTCATAGTAAATCATCAGCATTTTAACTTATGTATTACCAACAAAGTCCAGCAGCAAGAATTACAAAGAGAAATTTCATTTAAAAGAGTTGTAGATGATATAAAATATTTGGGAGTCTACTTGCCAAGGCAAAGTAAGGAACTATATGAACACAATTACAAAACACTTGCCACACAAATAAAGTCAGAACCAATCAAGTGGAAGAATATCAAGTGCTCATGAGAAGGCAACCTAATATAATAAAAATGACAATACTACTTAAATTAATCTACTTTTTCAAACTCCCAAGAAATTATTTTACAGAGCTAGAAAAAATAATAACAAAGTTCATCTGGAACAACAGAAGGTCAAGAATTTCAAGAAAATTAATGAAAAAACAAACAAACAAATGAAGGGTGGCCTATCTGTACCAGACCTAAAACTATATTATAAAGTAGCAGTCATCAAAGCCATTTCGTACTGACTAAGAAATAAAGTTGTTTACCTCTCATATCTGTGGAGAAGGAAGGAATTTGTGGCAGGAGTATATTGTTGAGTACAAAATAGTTAATTTTGATATATTACGTTGAAAAGTTTTTTGTTTGTTTGTTTTTTAACAAGCAAAATCAATGCAGACAAGATTAGAAAGAGAATCAGTAAACTGGAAAAAAAATTTTACATTCAAGGGTTCTGATAAAGTTCTCATTTCTAAAATATGTAGAGAATTGATTCAAATTTATAAGAATTCAAATTATTCTCCAATTGATAAATGGTCAAAGGATATGAACAGATAATTTTCAGATGAAAAAATTGAAACTATTTCTAGTCATAATGAAAAGGTGCTCTAAATCACTATTGATCAGAGAAATGCAAATTAAGATAATTCTGAGGTACCACTACACACCCCTCAGATTGGTTAAGATGACAGGAAAAGATGATAAATATTGGAGGGATGTGGGAAAACTGGGACACTAATACATTGTTGGTGGAACTGTGAACTGATTCATCTATTTTGGAGAGCAATTTGGAACTATGGCCAAATGGCTATCAAACTGTGCATACCTTTTGATTCAGCATTGTTTCTTTTGGGCTTGTATCCCAAAGAGATCATAAAGGAGAGAAAGGGATATGTGTAAAAATGTTTGTGGCAGCTATTTTTGTAATGGCAAGAAATTGGAAACTGAGTGGATGCCCATCAGTTGGAGAATGGCTGACTAAGTTATGGTATATGAATGTTATGGAATATTATTGTTCTGTAAGAAACAATCAGCAGGATGATTTCAGAGAGTCCTGAAGAGATTTATATGAATTGATGCTAACTGAAGTGAGCAGAACCAGGAGATCATTATATATGGTAACAAAATTATATGATGATCAATTCTGATGGATGTGGCTCTTCTCAACAATGAGATGATTCAGGCCAATTCCAATGATCTTATGATGAAGAGGGCCATCTACACCAAATAGAGGACTGTGGGAACTAAGTATGGACTATAACATAGTATTTTTACTTTTTTGTTGTTGTTTGCTTGCATTTTGTTTTCTTTCTCATTTGTTTTCCTCTTTGATCTGATATTTCTTGTGCAGCATGATAGTTATGGAAATACATATAGAAGAATTGCACATGTTTAACATATATTGAATTACTTGATATCTAGGGAAGGGGTGGGAGGAAGGGAATAAAAATTTGGAGCACAAGGTTTTGTAAGGGTGAATATTGAAAATTATCCATGTATGTGTTTTGGAAATAAGAAGCTTTAATTAAAAAGGAGAAATAACAAAACCACTCCTGGGCCTAGTATAATTATATTTTCTCTGGGAGTTTTGTAGAAGATAAGAGTTCAGAGAGGAATATGTGTATCGTCTCCCTATAATTGGATGTAGGCATTTTTTCCTTGCTTAATTATTTATCATTGTTTATTCTTGTTTATTATGATTTTCTTTACTTTGAACTTCAAAGTTTCTATGCAGCTCTTGCCTTTTCATCAGAAATGCTTGTAAAAACCTTTGTTTCATTAAAGGTTTATTTCCCCCATTGTAGCATTATACTCAGTTTTGCTGGATGAGAAATTCTTAGGTGTAAGCATAATGTCCTTTGCCTCTTGGAATATCATATTCTAAGTTCACCACTCCTTTAAAGAGGTGGCTACTAAATTCTTTGTAAGTCTGACTGTTGTTTTCTGCACTTGAATTGTTTCTGGCTATTTGAAATATTTTTCTTTGATCTGGAAACTCTGGATTTTAGAAATGATGTTTCTATGAGTTTTTATTTTGGGATTTCCAGTGATGGTGAATTAATTCTGTTTCCATTTTGCTCTCTGGTTCTAAGAGATCTAGGCAGTTTTCTTTTAGCTTTCTTGAAATAGAATGTCTAGACTTCTCTTTTGGACATAGTGTTCAGATAGTGCAATGATTTTTAATTTTATTCCTCCTTGATCTGTTTTTCAGGTCGATTGTTTTTACTATGATACTTTACATTTTTTTTCTTCTATTTTTTCCAAGTCTTTTGACTTTGTTAAATATTTCTTTTTGTTTCATAGAGTCATTTATTTAGTCCATTCTGATTTTCAGAGAATTTGATGTTTGGGCAGAGTTTTGTACCTTTTGTGTCAAGCTATTCTATTTCTAATTCTTCTATAACTCTCATTTTTTTCACATTTTCAAAAATATACATATATATATATATATATATATATATATATATATATATATATATTTGGTGAGGTATTTGGCCAGGGTCATACAGCTAATAAGTATTAAATATCTGAGACTGGATTTGAAATCAGGTCCTCCTGATTTTAGGGCCTGTACTCTATTCATTGGGCCATCTAGCTACCCCCTCTGATTTCTTTTCCAGTTTTTTCAAGTGTTTTTATTTCATTTATTAAAAAAAAAATTTAACTCTAAAAAAAATTCTTGATTCATCTCTTTCAAGAATTCTAATTGAGTTTTTTTTAACTGTGTTTTTATTTGAGAACATTTAAAGATGTTCTGGAGTCATTCTTTTCACCATTTGTGTCTTGCACATCTCTGCCACCATAGTAATTTTTTTGGGTTTTTTTTTTTAATGTTTGTTTTCAGAGCCCATGATTCCAGGTTACTTCTTGACTTGAGATGTCATATTAGGACTGGGTTCTTCTGCACTAATGGAGGGAATATCTCGACTGGTCCTGTAACTGCTTTTTTGGTGGGGCAGTATTGACTTTTTGTTATTCTAGGATCTCAGAGACAGCTCAGGCTAGGGGTCTGAAAGCTTTCATTAATCCCAAAGTGGTCTGATATAGGGTAAAATCTGATTGTAGTCCCCTTGGTCTGAGGTATGCAAGTGCTTGGCCTGGATTTTGGTCAGAGCAACAATAGATTGCTAATAGACAACCAACTAGGAAGTCAGAGTGTCAGTGACAGAGCTGCAATGTCTCATTTGTTCTGGGTTTCCTATCCTAGTTATTTCTCTGAAGGCTGGGCTTGATGTTAGAACTGAGGTCCTTTTCTGATCCTGGGCTCTGGGCCTCACTAAATGCTGCACATTCGTTCCTTTATCAGACCTCAGACTAAAAACTGGGTATGGGTGACAAAGCTGTTCGTTATTATTTGTTCTTGTCTCAGTAGCCTGGGATGAGTCTGGGGGTGCTCTGCTATGCTTCTGGAACATCTTTTTTTACCTTATGCACATTCTACCTTGGGCACTTGCAGTGTTCCACGTGCACTGTCATGTTTCTGTTGCTACCCAGTTCCTACTGACTATTGTTAGTAGACCTCTCTCTTTCTCCCTCTCTCCCTGTGCCAACCTGGGCTGGATACACAGGACCTATTGTTGCATTTTCTGGATTTCCTCATATGATTTGATCTAGCACATTTTCTAGGTTTGGAGAAGTTTTGTGGATGATGTCTTGGCTACATTTCTTTTTGCTGCATTGTCATTTTAACTTTACTTCTTATTTAATTGCTTTTTAAGGAGGAACAGGTAAGAACAATTCCTTAAAATATCCACTTGTGGTGTAGTACAGATTTGGTTTTAGAAGATCTTGGTGCATATCATCTTTCTTGTTCTACCACTTATTAGCTTTGATTTTTGGCATGTCATGTCCTCCTTCCCCTCTCCTCCTATCAGTCTCTGAACCTCATTTTCCTCATCTCTTCTTTGTACTGCTTAGCAGGAATATTGTGAGAAATGTACCATGAACAGTAAATACAATCAAAGTGTGACCTAGTGTTTTCATGATTATAATCAACATATGGATTTTAGCATTTAAATAAGTCTCATAGCAGAACCATGATGTTATTACCAAATGTGGGTAGATTTTGTCTACATTTACATAATTAGTAAGTACAGATTCAATTTCCTAATGCTCTACTGAGATCTTTACATCTTTTTTTTTCCCCAGGGAAAGAGCGTTATTACTGGAGGTTTAGATGCTTTAGAGTTTATTGGGAAAAAGACAATGGATGTGATAGCTGAAGGTGATCCTGGATTTAAAAAAACCAAGGGCTTAATGAACCGAAATTCTACATTGTCCCAGGTACTGTATCTTATTGTCACATTGTCTCTTCCCATCATGATATATATCCAAGAATCTTAGGCTCTTATTATTTTTTCTTTTTGACTTGTTTTCAGGCAATACAAACTGATGCAGTCTTTAGTATTTGAAAAAATATCTGATTTCATCAGTATGGGTACTTTTCCCAGTGATTCACATAGCAATTAGTATTCACTTTCTAATAAGCAAGGAATATATTGTTACTATTGTAATAATTAATAAAATATCAAAGTGAGCTAGTGATATTATATTTTTATAGGATTCTTTAATAATAGTTGGTATTCATATAGTGACCTTTGGCAAACAAGTTACTTAACTGCTCTAGGATCTCAGTTTCTTCATCTGTGAAATGAGAAGATTGGACTAAATGACTCTAAATCTACAATCATATTATTCTTACTTTGTACTGAAGGTGGGGGAGAAGGAGTTGGGCTAGATAAGCTCTAAGATCTCTTACAGTGCTGAGATTCTATAAATCCATGGTTAAAGAGCCAATGGTCTGAAATAGGCTGGTTCTTATTTTTCTTTTCTATTTTTGCCCTTGCATATTTCTATTTCATTAGTGAATTCTATGCTTTGAGATGTATATGTACATTAGGTTAATGTTAAAGCCATTTTTCTGAAAAATATCTGGTTTCTCAAGTACTCATTTGGCTGCTCAGTATCAAAATAGTTGTAACCAATTCTACAATGAATCTCCTCAGTCTTTCCATTTTTAATGTTCCATGAATTAAAGGGTCAGTAACTGTACAGTGTTAATACCCTTGGTATCTGTCTTTGCTTCTATCTCCTGTGCTTTTAAAAGTTACCCTTGAGCTACCATTGTACAAGCTTAATGTCTTTATTTTTTTTCAGGTTTTGCGAGAGGCAAAAGATAAGGAAGAACTGAGGACAGCCAATGAGGTTACCATGGATACTGAAAAGAAAGCTCATTATGGATTACTCTTTGATGAATTTCAAGGCCTTTCGCATCTAGAAGCTTTGGAGATGCTTTCTCGAGAGAGTGAAATAAAGGTATCATAATAGTTTGAATACAAAATGTTCCCAAAGTAGGTAGCTCACTCCTTAAATGAGGTCTCTTTGAAGACAGAGGTTGGTAGAGGGATGGGGAACTATATAATATAAATTGAAAAATAATTATACAAAGTGACTTCGATGTTCCAATGACTTTCTTTTTTGGTATACTCTATCACTTTTTCCAGTATGATGTACTTTCTAAAAATGCAAATTGCAACACCTCTGTACTCTGTAGGTAATCTTCATTAATTTCTGTGACCTTAAAAAAATTATCACCAAGTAGCCAATCCTTAGGTGAGGCATCTATTCATACATCTCTTGATTGGTCCTAAAAATCTGTTGCCAGGTCCATACTTAAAGCTTTCCAATTAAATAGTAGCTATAGAGCATGCACATTAAAGGCTTAGTTTCAAGAACCCCACATTATCTCTCCACCATGATAGTACATTGATATGCATACATTTAATAGGCCATAGTTAATATGAAAGTTGGGTGATGAAGTGTCATGGGGAGTATATGAAAAGAATAAGAAGGGTTATACAGTCTGAGACTATGGGGAGAGGACACAGGGTCTATGAACAGGCACCATTGTCAAACTTACAGACCCATATTTAGGTAGGTAGAAAGGGGAATAAAAGAATAATGGATTTATTGAAAATGATATGGTTAACTAGACTTACTGTGGAAACTACAGTGCTAAGAATCAGGCTAAGCAGGAGTAGAGATTGCTACATTCAGGTTTTGTATTTATCAACTTAAGGTTTTTGTTTGAACCAATATGTAAGACAGAAATGAAATTGGATGTCAGTCTTCAATTGGGAAAGGAAAACATTTGAAGGATGGAGGCTCTAGATTCCTTAAGTTATGCCAATAAGTAACAACCACCTACTATATAGTATGTGCTAAGCACTAGGGATACAAAGTCTCTCCCCTCAAAAAGTTCACAATGTAATGGAGAGAGGAAATATGCAAAGAACTGTGTACAAACAAAATACATAGAGAAGTATTCACAGAGAAGAAGGCACAAGCATTAAGGGAGATTTAGAAATGCTTTCTACAGAAGGCATTTTAGCAGAGACTTGAAAGAAGCTAAGAATCAGATGTAGGGAGGAATAGATTTTACACTTGGAGTACAACCAGTGAAAACATTTGGGATATCTAAACCTTATACTTGAAATAGAACAAGTAAGGTGTTTCTTGACAGCCTCAGGAACAGAATTCTCAGTAGACCGATTGTTATTTTTTCTTTATCTTGACTTGCTGTTTCCATAAAATGATATTTTGTTTGTTCTTAATTGACTCAATATTATACACATGTATTTCTACAACTGTCATTAGGCACTAACAGTTCTTTAGACATCTCTGATTAGGCTATAATCTGGATTCATTGATTATAGTTTATAAGATTATATAAATTATATAAGATTATATATAGCCTTAGTAGTAATAAAACAAACATACAAATGTTTATATTGTTATCTCTGTCCTCTAAAGGGACCAACTAACCTTCCTTTTTTAAAATCTACTGTTGACCAATGAATAGTTGCTGTGACTGCAAAATTGATCTTTAGTCCCTTAATCTGTAAAATGGTTTATGTAATACTTTCCTTATCTGTACAATTTTCTTATCAGTAAGAACTCTGAAATTCCTTATCCACTTTCAGTTATTTTTTATATTCATGTATGTTTTATGAATATCTTGTTTGTAACCAGGTGAAATCCCTCACTAATTCTCTGTCTGGTGAAGAATTAGAGAATATAAAACTCGACTTGGAGCAAATCAAAGAAGCTTTTTCATTAGCTGAACTAAGTGATGAAGATGATGATGAAAAAAAGGGTAATATGTAAATTCACTTATTATTTGGTCTGAAACCTAATTACCATTGAGACAATCTAAATTTAGAATTCTAGATGACTGAAGTTATTCTGATCAACTCTGGGGTAAGTATTCTGGTCCCTACAAGAAACAATATTTCTTATTGTGAATTCACTAGTTGACATTGTGGCTTATCAGCCAGTCAGATGAGTTAGTGTCATTCATCACTTCATCTCTGATTTAAACTAAGTTTTATGAATATTCAGTCTTTTGAACTACTTTACATCAGGGATCCATGGGTGATCAAAGTGCATACATATTATAATAACCATTTTTCCCCTTGTACTTTCCTATGAACTTTTGTCAATGCTTAAAATTATAGATAAGATATTAGAATCCAATATCAACTGATTGTTCAGACTGGATTTTATTGGTTGTCTGCACTTTGGTAGAGAGGTTGTTGGACCAGGACCTGGATTCCAGCTTTGTACATTCAGGGTATTAATATTATCACTTTTTGGACTAGACTGCTTCCTTTTGTTTTAAACAATGTCTGTATTGTATATATATAAACTAATGACTATATAATATTACTATATAATACACCCACAGCAACTTGAGATCATCTTATTCAATTTAACAAGCATTTTAATGCATTACGTGGTGCATAGAAGTATACTGCATTCTTAAATTTCATTTTACCACACACAAAAAGAAGTAAACCCTTCTTCAGAGACTCTGTGTTGTCATTTCTTACTCAGGCTCTGGGAAAGTAAAATAAGGTAAATTGAGATTACCTCAATATCTCTGCTATACATAAAGTTTATTCAATTCTACTTTAGCTACCCAGAGATTTTCCTTTGAAGTTTTTGATTGTGTCTGATAAATGAAGTCAAGATGAATGTGTTGCTGTATATAAATGAATAATATAATCATACTTGATGAGATTAGAAAGCAGTTATTTTGAATACAGATTTATAGAGCTAACTATTGTTATTGAGGCAGCTTGTGGGAACTAATGAAGATTTCGCTTTTAAAAGATTATAAAGTGTATACCTAAATATAATTTGAGTTACCCAAATCGCTGAATGATAACCCCATTAATATTAAACACAATGATAATCCTCAGTTGTGAAGTTTTGTTTTATTTTTTAAAAAACTTTGTTTAAGTTATTGGTATAAGATGCCACTAACAATGTTTGTTCCATCTAGTGACATCTGCCCTTGCATAAGTAATCAGAAACTATAATCTTTAAACACTGCTTAAAGTGCTCAAAGGAATTTTCTAAACAGATGTGCAGGATTTGTATGTCTAATTAGATCCTTTACCTGTCTACTAGCAATCAGGACTTTGGAATGGTAGATCTGGGAATTTTGGGATAAACTTCAATTGAATATGCCACTTTGATGTTTATGGCCCCCTCCCCTACAAAGCCTTTATCATTTATGTGGAGTAGAGAAATAGCACTGGGGCCATTGTGACTACAGAGCTAAGTGTTCACTGCTTCTTATAGGCTTTAACTTTCATTAGCATCCTCAATCCTATTCCCTAATCTTTGATATCAGGGAAAGCATGAATGCAGTATCATTCTGAAAGCAGCCCTGGACTTGGATTATGTACATCATACATTAGAGCTAGAAGGTACCTTGCAAGTTATCTAGTCCATTTATAGATTCAGAGACTAAGGTTCAAAGTCTTGCAGCTTACAAATGGCAGATGTGGGATTTGAACCTAGGTCTTAATTTGAAAGCTAGCATTCCTTCCATTGCACCACTTTGCTTCTTTTAATTTCCTTTGCTCCAAAATTTCACTTTATCCTAGCAGTTTTTTATATCCCTGAATCAGCTTTCATAGGTTTTGCCAATCTTATTTCAAAACCTAAAGAGTCCTATTGGCCAAATTAGTTTGGGAAACATTGGATTAGATTGTCAATGCTAAAAGAGATGAGAGAAGCATTCTGAATGATAGTTAGCTTTTGGATGGGTAGAGAGGAACAGAGTATATATTATAGGTGACTCTTTCTGTTTGCATTCCTGTTATGTGCATTTTGGTGTGGTTCTTTGTGCTGGTCCTGATAGAGACTGTGATCTTTGGGAGAGAATATGTTTTCCATTGGTAGGACTAATGGTTGCATAATACCCTCTGGGCTGCATACATTCTGCATAACTTGGGCATGCTATGTGATACTTGTTGCTGACATGTCTTATTGGTCTGTCTATAATGTTTTCTCTTGTCATTGATTGTCTTTCAGAAGATGAAGATTTCACTACAGAGATAACGGAACTGTTTTCCCAGCTGCATGTTTCTACCAGACCTGACAAACTGACCAATGTGAGTTATTTCATCCTGGCAATTTCTTTTTCTAATTATGAGTAGGACAGACATATAAGATTTTGCATAGATGATTCTCACTTCCTGATAGACATATCACAAAGATTAAGGATTAATTTTTTTTGTTTCCTCTCTAATAGATAGACATATCACAAAGATTAAGGATTATTTTTTTTGTTTCCTCTCTAATAGAGTTTTCTTTTTAATTCTCCCACTGGCTAGCACCGTTCACTACATATAGTAGGCACTTAATAAATATTGGTTATTATCCCTTATTATTACTTTTGCTAATTTTATGTAATGCTTTCTTCATCACAAACTTGTAAAGTAATTAGTCCAAGGTTAGGGAGATAGGGAATTTCACCTGTGATTTCATTGGTATAGGCAATTTTCAGATGAGAAAATTCTTTACCAATTCAGGTTAGCCTTTTATCTGCAACTACAGACTTAAGAGAATTACCTAGAACACTATAAGTTACACGATTTGCCCAAGGTTGTGTATGTAGTATATGCCAGAGATAAGTATTCCTGCTTCCAAGGCTAGCGCTTTATTCACACCAACTCTCTGGTAGTCTAAATATTGTTTTTTAAATGCAAAAGGATATTTATTTAGGAGACAGCTAGGTGGTGCAGTGGAGAGAGCAGCAGCCCTGAAGTCAGGAGGACCTGAATTCAAATGTGGCCTCAGACACTTAACACTTCCTACGAGTGTGACCCTGGGCGAGTCACTTAATCCCAGTTGTCTCAGCCAAAAGAAAAAAAAAAAAAAAAGGATATTTATTTAAAGTAAAATTGCAAAACCCTCCCAAGAAAGTTAAAATTAAAATATAGCTAGAATTCTAAGCATCCAATTTTTGAACTACCTTCTCCTCTACATAGTAGGAGCTGCTTTCAGCAAGTTGCTCATGACTTGATATTAAAACTTGGTATTTGATATAATCTCTGCCTAGACAAAGGATCTTGAGAAGATTATATATAGCAGTACATTGTCTAAAAAAAAAAAAATAAAGAGCATGGAATAGTGGAAAGACCACTGGACTGGGAAGCAACATTTTTAGGGAAACTTGGGTTTGTGTCCTTGTTCTGCTATTTACAAGCAGTATGACTGGACAATTCACATAAATTGTATAACTTCTGGTAGATTTCTTTGCCTCTGTGAAACTTATTTCTTATCTATAAATGAGAATGATAATTCCTGTTCTATAACATTGAGCTGATTACTTAGTTTCTCTGAGATTGTTTTTTCAGCTAAAAAATAAAATTATGCCTTTTGTGTCTCAGAGATATTAGGGTCAAATGAGATAATATGTCTGAGTATGGTAGTACACACTTGTGATTGCTGCTGTAGGGAAGGCTGAGGCTGATAGATTATTTGAGTTCTGGAGTTCTGAGCTGGAATGAGCTAAAGCCCAGAAGGATCTACTTTAAGTCCAACAACAGTAATAGTGAGCCATCAGGTTTCACAAGGAAGGAAAACCAGCCTAGAGTCCAAAACAAAGCCAGTCTTTGTCAATCATTAGGTCTGTGAGTGGCTCTTACATTTCCAACCTGAATGAGATAGGGAGACCCAGTCTCAAAAGAAAAAAAAAATGTAGAGCATTATGCAAATGTCAAGTATTATTGCAATAGAAGTAGTATGGAGTAATGCATAGAGAACCAGTCTTGGAGGCAGTACACTTGAGTTCAAATCCTACTTCAAATACATACTTGCTGTGTGATACTGGGCAAATCACATACCCTTTCTCAGCATTGGTTTCTTCATATGTAAAATAGGAATGCTACTATAACTACTACTATTACCACCATCACCACCCACCATCACCCAACTCACAAGGTTGTTGTAACAATAATTAAGATTATATATGTAATGTGCTATGTTAACCTTAAGTTGCTATATAAATATTATTAGTATTAATTTTCAGTCCTCATCACGTATTGCCTGGGCTATTTTAGTAGCCTTCTAACTAATTTCTGTCATTTTTCTTCCCACTCCATTCCATCCTTTGCTCAGTTGCCAACATTATTTTTCTAAAGCATAAAGGTATATGATCCCCTCTCTGATCCCTTGCTCGGGGAGGTCCAGTAGCTCCCTCTTATCTCTAGCATCAAATGTAAACTCTTCTGTTTGACATTTAAAACTCTTCATCATCTAGTCCCCTTCCTTCCTTTCCAGCTTTCTTAAACATTTATCCTCTTCTTGCATTGTACATGAGCTACACAAACCTATTTACAGTTATTCAAGTACTACACTTCATCTTCTGTCTCCATGCTTTTGGACTGGTTATAACTTAGGCCTGGAATTCCTTGCCCCATCATCTGTCTCTTTTTTGGCTTCTTTCAAGACTCAGCACATGTCCTGTTTTCTGCAAGAATCCTTCCCAGTGCCCTCAGCCGTTAATGCTCTCCTTTTTAGACTACCTTGATCTACTTCATAAATATCTTTTATGTATGAAGTTATTTACATGTTGTCTCTTTCTTTTTATTTCTTCTTGAGGATAAGGGTTTATTCTTCTTGAGGATAAGAGTCTGTATTTTGCCCTTTTTTAATCCCCAGTGCTTGGCACAATACTCAGCCCAGGGTCAATACTCAAAAAATGCTTGTGACTGACTGATAAAAAATTCTTGACTTTTTCAGGTGGAGAGAGCTTCTAAACTGGAAGCCTTCCTATCTTAATGAAATCATAAATTAATTTCTTATCCCTACATCTAATACTAAATTACTAAATGTACTTAAGTATAGTTTATACTATATATATATATATATATATATATATATATATTATATATTACATTAGACAGTCCCAAAAACTGTAATTGAAAGGTCAAGATCTTGCTACTTACTTTCTGTGAGACCTTGTGCAAATCACTTCACATTTCTGGGCCTTAGTTTCTTCATTCTTCCCTGAAAAATGAGGGATTCAATCTAGAAAAATCTGTAAGGTAATTACAATTTTAGATGCTAGAAGGGATTTCTCCTGTTCTTATCAATAGGCAATAGCAAGCAATATCATGTTAAGCCACTGGGTGGCATTAAGAGAAAGTTGACAGTCATTTGGCTTGGGCTAGATTTTTTGGCTACAATGTTTTTATTGTAAAGTAGTGGCTTTCTGCCAACCCATAGTGCCTATGAAAAACATGTAAAACATGTACTGTAACTACAGATATGGTGAGAACTTTCTTTGTGGTTTTATAATAGTCATTTAGAACTGAAAGAAAAACATCAGAGATCATTGAGTGTGTCCAACTCCTTTGTCTTATGATATCAGTTTGTTCTGCTAGTAGGGCAGAATAAACTTATTCAAGGTCTTGTTGGTTTGATGGGCATTTATTTTTTTTTTTTATCTGTTTTTAAATACATATGTAGGCAAGAAATACTGTTCATGAGTGGATCAGGATGTCTAGCTCCAAACCTTTAACAGAGGAAGAAGAAGAAAGAAAGCAAATAGAACTGGAGAATTCAGAGGAAGAAGATAAAAAAACAATAGAGGTAAATAATAAGGCAGAAAAGAATCCTTTTAGTATATGTTAGAAATATAAGTACTGTGTTCAGCTTTGTACTAAGAAATAGTGATTTAAATTGCTGAGAGCATTAAATGATCTTTGTTTACTAAGCTATGTGGCTTTGGGTAAGTGTTATTTGCTGTAAAATAAAGGTGTTAGACTAAATTAATCCCCTCGTTTTTTCCAGCTCTTATGTTTTACATTTTGAGATCCTCTCCTGCTCTAACATTATGTACGCATTTTGAGGTCCTCTCCTGCTCTGACATTATATACATTGTGGTCATCTTGTCTAATTGTTCAATGTCTAATATGTTTCAAGATGCTGGATATCAAATTGTTCTCCATAGAGTGAAAATATGGATAATGTTTCTTAGAGAAAAATTACCAACTTATGGAAAATAAATGGTTTTCTTTGTCTTCCAGGATATTCATGCATTTGCCATCCAAAGTCTGGCGGAACTCACAGCCTACTCCATTGAAATGTTTCATAAAACAGCAGCATTGATTCTACATGGTCAAAAACAAGAGATAACTGCTTTAAAGAGAAGCAAAACCCTTTCCCAGTGAGTATAATGAATATTCTTTGTAAAATCAAGGCTGTTTTCAAATGTGAATCACTATCAGTCATTAGTCGAAGCTTCCTTAGCTCCTTCCCACAGCTTGAAAACTTGCCTACTCTGCTTACACCTACTCTGATTATTTGAATTAGCTCATTTTGGGACTCACTTAATAGATGAATCTGTTTCTTTGTATGAAGCCACAATCCAAGGTAGAGTTGTTCCAAAAGGAAAGGATAAATGAAAATCTGTAATTATTTAGGTGGCAAAATCTGACTTACTGAAGATATTATTCTGACAATGACTGTAATTATCTTTACATAGTATACACAAAAATACAATAAAAACCCAAATTCTAAGAAATAAGGCTATGTAAAAATAAAAAGTATGATTTATTTAAGTACAAAATCAAATGTCTAGTTGCTAAAAATAATCATGAAGATTTTCAGGGATTCATTGAGCTATTTCTTAAATATGTCATTGTACTCCATCAGAGGGCTCTTTTAATATAATTCATCATAATGTGAAGGAGGCCATCCTCAGAATTTCTAATCTGTATCTTGCCATTGGATTCTGTTCCCAGAGGAGAAAGTGAGACTGGTGACTGTGCACAGCCATCTTTCCCTTAAATCTAGTTCATTTGTAAGTCATGACATCTCCTTCTTGATGTCATGGTGCTCTTTGAGAATGAAGGATGGGGAAGCTAGGTGGTGTAGAGGGTAGAGCACCAGTCCTGAAATCAGGAAGACCTGAGTTCAAATTTGGCCTTAGACATTTAACACTTCCTAGCTGTGTGACTTTGGGCAAGTCACTTAATCCCAATTGCCTCAGAAAAAAAAAAAAAAAGAGAGAGAGAGAGAGAGAGAGAGAGAGAGAGAATGAAGGACAAACGACAACTTGTGGGTCCCACTGGGGACCCAACTGGTCAATTTGGTGGGCAGTGCAACTTCTCCCCCCTATGTTCTTTCCCTCCCTCCCTCCTTCCCTCTTCCTTCTCTCCCTCTTTCCTCATTTCTTCCCTTCTTCCTCCCTTCCTTTCTTCCTCTCTTCCTTTCTTCCTTCCTCCCTCCCTCCTTCTTTCCTTCTTTCTTACTTTATTTTAACCTTACCTTACCCTTACCTATGGGTGCTTGCCTAAAGGAAGGTAAATTTTGATTGCTGAAACCTAGCAAGAGATCTTGGATATATTTAAAGGCTAGATTTCTTTTTTATGAACCATACTTTTAAACTTAGATCACTTTGGCTGTCATGGATTGGCCAACAATAGATCCAGCTTAAGCCTCATTTAGTCATTGTTTTGCTCTGACAGCTCAGAGTGCAAATAACAGTTTTGACTAGAAACCCTGAAATTCAGTCTTTCTTTCTCAGATGATTTTGTTTTATTTTTTGACTAGGTAAAAGCGGTCATTCTTTGTCTCATTTTTACCTAGTCTTTATCACTGAATGGACATTGCCTCAGACAGATTGAGACCTGGAAAAGATCTTAGCTTAAAAAGGCCAAAGCCTCCCACTGTTTTCAGGGACATCTCCAGTCATCGATCTCTATCTTGCCACTGAACCTAGATGGTTTTGGAGGAGTGGTTTGTAACTTTATATTGCCCTCCCTCACTTAAATCTTTTTTTTTTTTTTTCCCCCTCACTTAAATCTAATTCACTTGCAAGTCATACCATCTCCTTTCTGGATGTCATGATCCTCTTCTAGATCAAAAGACAAACAACAGCAGCACTAACATAGTATGAATGTGATTCTGGGTTTTCAGTGCTGTGTCAGTAAATTGCAAAATCTGGCATGTTCTAGGAAGCTAGTTTTATGTATGGGCTCATTGATGAATCAAATACTGGTCTAATTGATTAAGTGTAGAGGAGTCCAGAATTATAATGGTGGGCAGAATTACAGTAGTGGGCTTTTGAGTGATACATTTTTTTAAACACTAATCTACCCTAGTAGGTAGGATCTGTGTCAGTGGAGGGAGTATCAGCATTAATAAAGTAAATTAATAAAAATTAAAAACAATTTTTAATATTATAGTATTACTGGCCTCTTGCAGTACTGAATTAATTATATGCATGATATTTCATCTCCTGCCTCAGTATCTTTTTACAGGCTGTTCTTCATATCGGTCATGTTCTTTTTCTTCTCTGCCTTGGACAATTTCTAGCCTCCTTCAAATCACAGTCCAGGTGCTAATCTTCTATAGAAATCTTTTCTTGATCCCCTCTGTTGTTAGTGTTCCCCTAATCCCGCTAATGAAGTTATTTTGTATTTATTCTTTATATATTACCTATCTGTTTTCATACTATTCTTAAATAGAATGTAAACTCTATGAGGACAGGGACTACTTTATTTTGTCTTTGTATTGTTACCACCCAATAGTTTTCATGACAAAGTTGGAACTAATAAATGATTTGATCTATTGCATAAATGTTGGTCAGCTTGAATCTGTGATGTTAGGAAAAGAGTTGTACAGGGTATGACTTGAAGATGTGAGAGTATAGGCCAAATTGAGGGTAGTAGTGGAAAAGTAGTTTAGTTTGTCTGGAGCATAGTATATGAAGAAAAATAATACAAGATAAACCTGAAAAGGTAGGGTGGTGTCAAATTTCAGTGAGCCTTCTTTTCTTTGTAAGAAAAGAAATTTGAGCTCACCAGGCAGTAGTAACCACTAAAAACTTTTTTTAGTAGAATGATAGCACCAGATCTATGTATAAGAAAGATTTTTTTTTTAGTAGTTTGGATAGGAGAAGTTAAAGGCTAGAAACCCTCTTACAAAGAGTCAAAAATAACCTTATGATTTTGAATATTGGAATTTAGATTAAGTCATATCAGGGACAGAACTGGTAAAATCATTAAGAGGAGCACACGTTTAGAGGGGAAAAGAAAACTGGTTTTAGAAGATTATTTGAGTGGTGGGTCAGTCACATTACTAGCTGGAGATTGTAGATTTAGAAGTTAGAAGAAAAGTCAGACCTGGAGATTTGAAAATTATCTTCACGGAGAAAGTAAAGGCATTGGATATAAATAATTTTTAAAAGAAGCTTAACACTGAATGGCAAAGGCTGGTGTAGGCATGAAAGAATGAAATCAAGGGTTTAGATAGAGGTATTAGTTTTTTTCCAACATGGAGAAATGTTTTTAATATCATGAATTAATGCTTTTTTTAAAAAAATCTTATTTTCAAAATGTATGCAAAGATAGTTTTTACCATTCACTCTTGCAACCTTGTGTTCCAGATTTTTCTTCCTCCCTTCTCTCTACTCCCTCCCTTAGAAGGCAGGTAATCCCATAAAGGTTAAACATGTGCAATTCTTCCATACATATTTCCACATTTATCATGTTACACAATAAAAATCAGATCAAAAAAGAAAATAAATGAAGAAAAAAAAAAAAAACAAGCAAACAACAATACTATATTGTGATCCATATTCAGTACCCATAAACCTCTTTCTGGATTCAGATGTCTCTCTCCATCAATGTCTGTTGTTTTCCTTTTTCTTTTTTTTTGTCCTTTTTCTCTTTTTTTATGATCACTTTAGAATACAGACCCAGTAGAGGCACTTGTGGGTCAAAGGATATACACAGATTGATAGTTTTTTGGTTATAATTCCAAATTGCTCTCCAGAATAGTTGGGTCAGTTTACAATTTCACCGAATGTATTAGTGTCCCGGTAGAGGTATTAGTAAAGATTAGGGTTCCCCTATTCTATGACACAGAGAGAGACAGAGACAGAGAGACAGAATAAATATATATTGACATTTAAGGAATAGAGACATTTACGTTAGATGACTCTGGTATTCTCAGTGAAGTTGGAGGCCAGAAGAAAATAAATTGAGATAGGAAGTTTGTATAGATAGAAAAGAAATATTGTGTGTCAGGGAGAAACTCATTGATAATCATGTGTCCTAAACTTTTAATGCATGTGATAGTTACTTTAATATATATTTATTAAATTCATTTTGATATGTGTACTGGTTATCAAGAGTCCATCTATTAGAAATACATTTCTATGCTGACATGCCTTTAATCCCCTGAGAATGATGGATTGCTTGAACTGGGGTTTCTGAGCTGCTGTGATACTATTGTCACACTAATTCTGGCACCAGACATTCCTTAGAGTGGGGTCACTGGGTTGCTTAAAGAATGGTGATCTTCCCAGGTTGGAAATGGAGTTAGTTAAACCTCTCCTAATGGTCAATATTTGGATTGGACTGGGGTGTGTGGGCAAGATGGGGAAACTTAGTCTTGAAAATAAAATCTGAAATTACTTACATATTTGATTCCTGACCTAGAAACTTATATTTCCTTTACAAGCTTTTATCACTCATATTTGACACAAGTGGAAATGCTTTGTTTTGTTTTTGAGGTTTTAAAATGTACTTCATAAATATAGAAAAGAAACATTTGATTTTTCTTTTTTATTTCTTCAGAATGACAATTTTGTTGTGTAAAGAATTGTCTTCAATGTCTAAAGAGTTTGCCACATGCTTGACAGCTGTTGGGGTAAGAATTGCTTCATTTCATTGAATAGGAATGTTTGTTTTTTATAATTCTTTTTGCTATCTTTGCTATGTATTTGAAGTACACAGTATATTTTGTTGTATGAAACTAAAATATAAAATCCCCAAAAGATCTTTGATCCTTGCATTTTTTCCATTTCTAGTATGTCAGCTGTTTTTCTTTGAACATTTTAAGGTTTTCAATTGTCATTAATTTCATACTTTTCTTTTTGCTTATCTTTAATTCTCAGATTTTCCTTTCTCTTCAAATTCTTCCTCTGTCTTGTGTTTTGTTTTTGTTTCTTTTGCCTTTTCAGTTCTTGCTCAATTCCTTTGAATGCAACATTTATCTAACTGAGAACATCTCTCGGAATATCTTTTCTGATTTCATTTCCCATTTCTTTTGTTTTTTGTATTTGATTTGATTTGATTGTCCTGTAATATTTTAAAATTGTATCATTTACTTGGTTCATTTTAATTTTGGTTATATTTTTATTTTCTGAGTGTGTTTTTTAGTTTTGTCTTTATTATTTTTTATTTTTTGGTGTTTCTGTTATTTTTGATGAGGTTTGTAAGGAATTGACTTTCTTTAATTCTCTCACTCTGAAATCTTGGATCAAGCTCTGACTTGTATTTTTTATTTATTTATTTTTTTATGTCCTCCATATTCTTAGGATATTATTCGTTTCTAGTGTCAATAGCCAGTGAAAGTGGTGTAATTACAGTGCAAATTGTGAAAGTAAAAATTAAAAATCCTAACTTTACAAAAGGTATTATTCCTTTGAGTCTCAGATTCTTACTGTAGAAAATGACAGAATTTAGCTAAATCTTTAAAGTATTGGCCTCTCTAATGTTCTGTGTTTCCTATATTACATATCCTAAGTTTTAAGGACCCTTCTCACTTTAACATTCTATGTTCTACAGTTTTGGACATGGCCACAGTGTGAGAATTTGTTTTGCTTAACTACACATTTTTGTTTTAAGGGTTTGTTTTTCTTTATTTTTCAACCGTGTGGGGACAGAGGGAAGGGAGGGGAAAAAAAATTCTTTGTTCAAAGGTCTCTTTCAGCTCCAACATTCTATATTTTATGTTCCAGAGTATCCTTCTATTATTTCTAGATATGTGTTAATCATGTGTTCAGCATATATCATTTCCTCATTCATAATGAACTTAACTGTGATATTTTCTTATTACCAAATTAGATTGCAGCATTTTCTTCCTAAAATTTTCCAAATAGTCCATCTGAAAAGTTACTGAATGTATTCTTCAATATTTCATGTTTCCATTTACATTCTTTAGAGACACTGAAGTATTTTGGGAAACGCAGTGGACTTGGAGTCAGAAGACCATAATTTGAATCCCAATTTTATCATTTATCAGCTTTTTAACCATTGACAAGTCACTTTCTTCCTCTGAACTTTAATTCTTTCCTCTGTAAAAATGGCAGTAATGGTATTTATACTACCTGTCTTACAGAGTTTTTTTTGAGAAAAAGTACTTTATAAACTATAAAAAGGGAGCTGTCATTATTATTTTAATTATTTATGTAAGTGCTATGAAAATTAATTTTTCTTACTTTTTTCCAGGTAAAAGAAAAAGCAGATGTGCTTAATCCACTAATAACTGGTGTGTTTCTAGAGGTTAGTTTAGATTTTTTTTTTTTTTTTTTTTTTTAATCCCTAGCTCTAAATCTTATGCTTTAAGAGAAGTTTCTGATTCTTTCATTAGGGGCTTTTTTCATACTCAGTAATTTTGGTGTATTTATAGATAATTTTCATTCACTCATCTATCTTTATATTGCTTGTCTATGTATCTATTGCCTGTATTCCCTATATTAATTAAAAGCATAAAGCTGGAGGTATAATGTAAAATGTGTATATATTGGAGAAGATATCAATGAGCTACTCCTTTGGTAGCTTTTCATGGATAATTTTTAGTAATGAAACACTTGGTAGAAGTCAGCTGGTAAACATTAATGGGGATGAAAATCATACATAGAGTAGTATTAGAAGGCTTTTTTCCCCCCAAAAAATTTCTCATAGTCTCCTGTCAAAACAAAACAAAACAAAAAAACTTTGTTTTTAAAAGACTGTGTATCTCTGCTACATTCTAGACCTCTGTGGTTCAGAATTTAGATGTATTCTATGCTACATGGAATCCTATGTAGATCCTCAGTGTTACTCGATAAAATATTGCTAGCCATTTAGAATTATCCCTCCCACTAAATTTAAAGGAAGAATGAGCTTTTCTAGGTGACTTTCAATATTGACCCAGTGGGATATTGCCATTTCCCACTTCTTCCTTACTCAACAGGGGCTGGTGTCTATGGGAGAAAGATATGATCCAGAGAAGATTTTTCCTACTCTTGCTGTTGTTCTCTACTAGGAACAATGCAAAGAAACTCCCTACCCCAGATTTTCTACCATGCTTCTGTCTTTTCATCCACATTTTGAATTTTCTCAAATAAGACAAGAGGGGAGTTCAAGAAGAGAAAAATGCTTATAACTGTGACCTCTTTCAGACAAACATTGGCTCTTTCATAATTTTGACCCTGGTTTAATGCACTGTTCTTCACAATTCCCGATTATTCCCTCAAGTAGTCCCTGGTCTTGACTTTAGAATTCTGCGTTTATGGATTCTGTCAATTTATTTCAGGCTTTGAATTATTCTGTGGATGTATTTCTTTGGGAAACGTTATTCTTTAAGAAATTAAAACAACAAAATATCTGGGATTACATTGCCTCAAAATAGCAGAAAGATTTATATTCTGTTTGTTAAAACTATAGCTTGTAAATCATTGTAACCTAACATTTAAAAGAATTTGGAAGAAATTATTTTTTTTTAAATAAGAATTCAGATTGGGAAAATTTTTGCTTGATAATCTTTTTTGGTTTGAACTTAACAGAAAATAGCTACAACTTGGCAATATTAATCAAAAGAATTGGGTTCAGTTATTTAACTTAACAGTTAAAATGTATCAAAATAAAAATTGAAAACCCAAATTTTACAGAAACAATTCATCTGTTTCCCTCTCTGTCTTAGATTTTTCATCTCTTTAATGTGGGTTTGGATTTAGGTAATCTCTAGTCACTTTTACTCTCAGAGCATTAGTTTTTTCATTCGTAAAGTAGAAACAATATTTATACTACCTAATCTCTGCTTCCTAGACTTATGAGGATGAAATGAAAATATTTGAAAGTGCATATGAAAACATATCATTTCGGAGTCACAGGCCCTCACTTTAAATATTGGCTCTAACTCTTACAGTATGACCTTGAACATGCCACTTAACCTCTCTAGCCTTTAGTTTCCTCCTTCATAAAATGAGATGGGACTAGAGTCCCTTCCAGCTTCAAGTCTATATGAATATTATAATCATTTTGTCATCACAAAGCACTTTATGATATTAATGTGATTATTATTTTATTATTATATTCTTCCATTAAAGTTTTCCTCTCAAACCTCTTCATTGCATTGAAGTAATCCTGAGTCCTTAAAAGGCTGTAGTAAAAAAGTACAAATGCTTTGTACTTGGTAGGTCCTACCAAGCTATAAAGGCCTTCAAGTTTGGCTCAACAGCAGATTGGTGTATTTTATCTGAAAGCCAGCATAGCTAAATTGGGAAGCATTCATTATTGGTAGATGGGATATCAAGTGATAAATTTTTTTTTTTTTCAATTGATGAACTCATGACAACTGCCATAATCAGATAAGAAGAGTTGTGACTTATATTGGTGGAAGATAAGACACATCTCACAGAAATAAAAATGTTCTTGAAGTATCTTACTGTTTTCCTTTAAAAAGCTGATTTCACTGAAAAAGTTGGGATTAATATATATGTTAAATCAATAGGTGCAAAACGAAATCCACTCATATTTTTTCTTTGAAGTGACCATCCTTTCCTTTTTGTCTCAATCTCAATAGGCATCCAACAGTGCTTCATATGTCCAGGATGCTTTTCAATTACTTCTTCCGGTGCTTGAAATCTCCCTCATTCAGAGCCAGATTGAATCATCACAGTCAAAATGAGTTCCATACTAAAAGAAGAGAGGCAATTCCTCATTTACAAAAGCCAATATGAAGAAATGTTTGAGGACAATAAGTTTTGACCTTGATCTTCCAGCAATGGCTAAAAAGTGCCAGACCACCTTTGGGCCTTATTGATCTGATGATTCTGTAGTCTAGACAATTAGGCAGTCTAAGCAGGTTTAAAAGAGTAAATTTGTTGCCTTCATTGTTTGACCAGGACTACTCTTTCTGCAACTGCAGATAGTTATGTGCATTAATAAATTTTTGAAAGAAGATTTTTGGAAAAAATCCAAGATGAATAGTTCTTGACAAAAGGTTAGCATCTTCTGCTAATGTGAAGTTTAACCAAAAACATCTCTTCCACTTTGACACGATGCATATACAACCTAAATACTACAAATTCTTGTTAAAAGGAGAAACTGGATCTTTGAACACTGCTTTTTCTCTTCAGTTAGCACACACATTTTTGGTTGTGTGGGTGAAAAAAAATTTAATTTTTTATTCCCAGATACTGTTGTTTGATCTGGAAGTGTCTCATATTTTTTTCCTTCTCAGAATAAAAACTTCAGCTATATGTTGGTTGTTAGACTTTATATGTATTCTTATGATTATACTTTTGTCACCTAGTCTTTGAATGGTTGTGGCACATGCCTTAAATGCTCTATTTATCTTTCTAGTAAACATTTAATATTGAGGAAAAATTCATAGGGTGTTACCTTTGAACTCATATTAATCTTACTATGGGTGAAAACTGGCTTCTGGTGTCATAAAGACAAAGAATTGATTTTATCTTTAGTTCTCACTTTTTAAATTACATATCAGAAAGAAAGGCAAACCTAGGAAATGTGGGGGTATGGTCTTTCTTGCGCTGACTTCTGAATGTCACAGAGATCATTTTGACTTAGCTTTTATTTCCAAAAATACCTCTTATTTTAATGCATTTTTCTTATTTAATTCATTTAATGCATTAATGGTGATATATTTTTTAAAATGATTATTGACAGATTCGCAGAGACAGAACGTTTTTGTGTTCACTCAGTTAGTGGCAAAGCCAGGACTTAAAATTTCAGAAATTGGGAAGATCCAATTCTAGTCTTATTTCAGAGTAAGAATCATTTTTACTAATACACCCAAAATAGTAACTCAGCCCTTTGTTTGAAGACTTCAAATTAGGAGGAACTCCCTGTGAAGCCTATTTCACTTGGTAATAGCATGAGTTATTAGAACATTTTCCCTTACATGAAGCCTAAATTTTTCTTTTTGTGATTGCTTTTAATTCTGCCCTCTGGGGGTTAAGCAGAATAAATCTAATCCCATTCTCATTTTATATTTCTTAATACAAACAAACTTGAAGACAGCTTGATTCCTCTAGGTCTTTTGTTCTTTTTTTTTTTTTGTTCTTTTTTTTTTATTTAATAGCCTTTTATTTACAGGATATATGCATGGGTAACTTTACAGCATTAACAATTGCCAAACCTCTTGTTCCAATTTTTTCACCTCTTACCCCCCCACCCCCTCCCCCAGATGACAGGATGTAGGTCTTTTGTTCTATAAGAATCTCTCTAGTTCCTCCAATCAGATCTTCATGTGGCATACTTTTGAGACTTAATATCAAACAAATCATCTTTAGATACACTCCAACTGAATATCTTTGCTAAAATGTGACATCTAGAACTGAATGCAATATATTTAGTTTAGCAATGCATAATATGGTGCAATTATCACTTTCTTAATCCTGGATATATCTCTCTCATAATGTATTAATGATTTTTTTTGTGTGTGTGGGGGGGAAAGAGAGAGGAAGAGGTTGCCTTATTGCGCTTACAATCCACTAAAGACCTCAGGGTTTATTCAGTTGAATTGTTTGTCTAGATCCATTTTTTCCTTGTGGTTGTGATGTTTTTTGAACCTAGTAGTAATCTTTTAAACCTAATGTAAAATATAAGGCTTTGTGTTAATGCCTATCAAATTTTGTTGCGTTAGATTTGGCCCCAGTGTACTGGTTTGTCAGGATTTTTATTAAGCCCAACTTTGACATCTAATGTTAGCTTTCTCTTCAAGCATTATCATCATCACTGAAATTCATACATACTGAAATACATACATTCATACAACCTATAGTTGAAATTTATACACATACTAATTGTGCCTCTTAATTCAGTTGCAAAAAACAAATTTAGGCTTGATAACAACAACAACAAAAAAAAAACCCTTAAAATTATTGTCAAAAATTGGAATGAGTTGCTTTAGAAGTAGTGAATTCCCTTTATTTGCTAGTCTTCAAGCAGAGGTTGACCATGTATCAATGTTAAAATGGGGATTCCTTTCAGGTTATAGGTTAGAGTAGATGGTCACTAAAGTCCCTTTCTTTAAACAACTTGAGGGATTCTCTAAATAATATTCCATTATACTTATATACCAAAGTTTATCCATTCCCAAATGAGAGACACTCAAATTTCTACTTCTTGGTTACCACAAATAAATTTAAAGCAACTTCCCCTTTTCTTCCTCATTGAAATTGTTTCTCTCTGTGACCTTGTAATTAAATTCTTGAGAACTTCCAGTTCTTCCTGGGATGACATAAAATCATGGCCAAAATATCTATCTTTTCTTGGAACCATTGGAAACCTGCTTTTTGACATCAAAGATGCATGACAAACCACAACTAGATTTCTTTTTTCCTTATCACAAAAATTTTTTTTTTCCTGAGGCATTTGGGATTAAGTGACTTGCCAAGGGTCACACAGCCAGGAAGTGTTAAGTGTCTGAGAACCAGATTTGAACTTGGATCCTCCTGACTTCAGTTCTGGTACTCTATTCACTGCACCACCCAGCTGTCTTCCCCTTATTACAAATTCTAAGCTGGAGTGATCAATTTTCCTTAAGGTCTTTATTTTTTTTAAAAATTGTAACCACTTTCTCCTTGTTGACTAGAATCAGATCTAGGATAGAATTCTCCTTTGTTGAATTGTCAGGGAATGATTAATTATTCTACTTTTGGCAAAGAGTGATCCAGCAAATGTTGGGTTAATTGAAGCCCACTGTAACTACTGTATCACATAACTTTGCCAGGCTTAAGCTCTGTTTCCTGAATTCCTCACCTACTTCTTTCCTAGTGGTCTGTTAAATACTTCAGTGACTTAACTTTCTGTCTCTGCTTCAGCTTCTTAAATATTCTCTACTGACTTATCCATTTCCTTTATTTCCTTACAATTTACTTTCTTAATAGACAATGCTAATCTTCCTCCCTCTTTTCTTCCCTTATCTGTCCTGTTTATTTTGATTAAGATATATCCTTCCAGAGTTATGTTATAAGTCTTATTCTGTTAAATCTGACAAATTTGAGGTCAAATTTATCTTGTTGGATTAGAAGCTGTGATGCAAGTGGATTGTTGCCCATATTTTATGTACTTTATGTGTAGATTATATGTAATGTCACTATGACATAGTCATGGGTCCTATTGCTGTCTCCTTTGTAAAATTAATATTATATGCATTTCTAGACATCTCTATTATTTTTCTTCCATTATAGCTTTTACCTGTGATATGTTAGCTTTGTGTGTGTGTGTGTGTGTGTATATATATATATATATATATATATATAGTTATCCCTCCCCCCAAGTTTCTTTTCAATTTAAGACTTTTAATTAAATTTGAAATATTCTAGGTAAATATCTTCTTACCAATCCTTGATGATACACTTCATCCTTGATTAGGAATACATTATTTTTAAAGTTTAAATCATACAAAATTCTAAAACCTGTTCTCAGACATCTTTTTAATTAGCTGTTTACCTCCTAACTTTATATTTTTCTTTTGAAGCCCTTACCTTTGATCAATAGAAGTGATGAAAACACACTATCTGTATCCTTCATCTTCTTGCCTAAGACGTCATAGTATAATGTTTTACAAATTCTTTCCAGGAGCTTCTTTTATGAACCACCAAAAATGGATATTGTCATCCAGTTTGAAACCCCATCATGTTCTGGACATATGCCTCAGGAGGATACTAGAGCACTTGCCATTATCACGTCAACTACTATGTACTTCTCAGCAAGGAATCACCAACTACAACCACTCATTGCTTCTTTCTTTGACCTGTGACATCAGCTATGATTCCATTTCATCCATTATTCCTCAGAAGTCAAGCTCTTTCAACTTTGGAGAAAGTTTTATTGTATCTTTTGCTTAGTTTCAAGTGTTCAGTAATCTGTCTTTTCTGTATCATGTTCTTCAACCCTTCTAACCCATTCCCCTCTATATCTCAAAATCCATTTGTTACTGCATTGAAGCCCTTCTAATTTAAATAAACAGACAAAAAAATAGTTCATTCTCTCTAATGACCTGGTGCATAGTGATAACATTCTGATAGTCCCTTCATCTTTTCTTTAGAGGGAAATCAGCCCTAACTTTCAGCATAAATAACAGTTGCTTAAGCTGTGGAAGCCTAGAACCTTTCACCTCACACCTGGGTTACTGGAAGAGTTTTCTGGAGGGTTGGCCTGCCTCAAGTCTCTCCCCACTCTGATCCATCCTCCATTCAGCCACTAACGTGATTTTCCTAAAATGAGGTTTGACCATGTCATAGTAAGTTTCTCCCCCACTAATCTTTCCCTCACCACACCCTGTCCCCTCAACTCAATACTAGTAACCCCCTACGGCCTACCAGATCATATCCAAAATCCTTTGTTTGGCATTCAAGGCTCTTCATAATCTAATCCCCTCTGACTATTCTGATGGTCTTATACATTACTTCCTACCATCTATTCTTTTTAGTGACACTGATCTTGATTATTCCATGAACATGATACTCCATCTTTTGGATATGGGCATTTTATCTGGCTATCCCTTATGCTTGGAATGCTCTCCTTTCTCAGATCTACCTACTGACTTGCCAGGCTTTAAGTTTAAATTCCCTCTTCTATAGGAAGCCTTTTCCAACCCCTCTTAATTCTATGCATTTTCTCTGATAATCATTTTCTATTCATCCTGCATATAGCTTGTTTAAACCTATTTTTTTTTCATATTTCCATTTAGATGGTGATTTCACAGAAGGCAAGGATTGACTACCTTTTGCCTATTTTTGGTTATCCCCAGCACTGAGCACAGTATCTTATCTGATAGTAGGTGCTTAATAAATGTTAATTAATTGATATTGTTTGACAAATACAAATATAGCAAACTCTGCAGATCCTTGCAAAGTCTTTCCTTCTCTTTATTTTGTTGGAAGTGAGATCTTCAATTCTTTGCTATTTTTGCTAATAGCGCCTTAGGAGAAATGCTGTGATCAATCAAGTTTGTTGGGAATGTTCCATTTTGGAATTGTCACTCTTTTCCCTGAGGAACCAAGGAAACAAACAAATACTAAGAAGGTATTCATGCCTATTTATTCATTATACCTTCTTGACAACCACATTCAACTTTCCTTTGTTTTATTTACTTCCTGCCCTGTATTACCAATTTTCTTCTCCTTGTAGACTCCTTTTTCTTTTCCTTTAGCTAGCCTCATATCTCATCCTTATGTCCCTCTTCTGATTTGCCTCCTACACCTTCTCCAGAACTTCTATTAGAATTCTCTTCTGAAATCTGTGTCCTTCAGCTTGACTCTTTTCAGTTCAAATTCTTTTAGCTCTATTCCTTCCCCTTTTCAATTTTCACCCCCAAATTCAATCTCTGGATTTTGTAATTTCAGAACCCTTCAAATTTTCATAAGTCTTTATTTTTCAGTTGGAATTATACTGATCTTCCCATATATACACACACTCAAGCCTTTTCTCAGTGAAGCTAGAAATAGTACGCTAAAATCTCTTAAGTCTCTTGAATTTTTAAGGTCACTTAATACTTCCCCAAATTTCTCATTCTCTAGCTTGAAAACATGTCCAGGAAAATAGGTAAGAACTCAGGAGACAAGAATGTAGTGGTTAATCTTAGATATATTCATCATCACCTAAACTCCCAGTGCAGTAGACTCAGGCAATCTGAAGTACAGTGCTCTTGTCCAGAGGCCACATATAGCACAAGACCAGACAAAGGTACACACAGAGAGACAGAAATACCAGAAAGGCAGCAGTGTGTAGGGATAAGACCTACTCCAAGACTTGGAGTCAAAAGACCAGCATTCAAATTCTGAATCTGTACTTCATTAGCTATGTGACTCGACTCTGAACTAAGTTATTTTATGTCATTGAGACTCAGTTTCCTCACCTACAAAATGAGGAGATTGATTTTTATGATCTTTGTGGTCTCTTCCAACTCTAATTGTTTCATAAATCTGTTTGATTAGATGTGGGAAAGGTTTTATTTGGTATTCTCTTCCTTCTCTCAGACGATGAATTCTACAACTACAGTATAATGGAATAGCCTTTAACAAAGATCAGTTTTGAAAAACCCTCTGTCCCTAATATTATCACCCTTTCTTTGTTGTTAAATTCTTGATAAGTCTATAATAAATGCTTCTAGTTCTTTTCTCTCTAACTCTTTGTAGCTTCTTTCAAACTTATCATTCAACTAAAATGTTTCCAAGTTAATAATAATCTCTTAATTGTTAAATTTAATAACTTAAAAATTATGAAAATACTAAGTCTCCCACTTTCTCCTTCCCTCTCATCTCCCCTAAAGAAATATTTAGGATTACTGATGAATTACTAAAAAGATCCATTCATTCTAAGAATCATAATTTTCTACCTTCCCTCAAATAGAAAAAATCTAGGGGAAGCTAGAGTCAGAAAGGCAATAGTCATTTTCATAGAATTAGAGATGGAAGCATTATCTAGACCAATCACTCAGATAAGGAAACTGATGTCCTAAAAGATTGTTTTATTTGTTCAGTTATTCCTAGAGACAGCCAGTTAGTTTAGGAAGAGTTGGGGTTTAGGGAAGGCACTACAGTTCTGTTCCATAGAATCCTGCTCCCAACTTCCATGATCTACTCCCTGCAAAAATTGGAATCATCTATAATGAAAAATTGTTGCTGGAATGTAAGAACTCGCCCAGACTAAGTGAACAGAGTGCTGGACCTAGAGTCAGGAAAATCTAAATTTAAATCTGAACTCAAAACATCTGTGTGACTCTGGATAAGTTAGTTAGATTCACTTTCCTCATCTGTAAAATGGGATAAATATTAGCACTACTTCTCAGGATGTCAGAAGAAAAAATAATTGTAAAGTGCTTGACCCATAGTTAGCATTATATGAAGTTAGCCATTATTATTTTTAGTCAGAAAGATAATGAAAAAATATAGTTCATTTCACTAGTATTGACAGAAGAACAAAGGTATATATGCATTTCTTACCTTTCTAATACCCTGACAGGAAAATAGAATAGAAGAGTATGTTGGAAGAAACTTGAAAATATAGAATAGAATGCTAGAGCTATAAGGGACTTAAGAATATAGAATGTCAGAATAAAAAGGCATTCTAAAACGTGTAAAGGTAGAATTGGAAAAGTCCTTCAAGCTTAGCCTAGTCTCAACATTTTATTGCTACCTCCACAGAAACAAGCAGGAAATCCTGGGGCTAGCTGTATTTGGAGGTAGCCTCAGCTTGAAACTTTTGCTGTCTGGACAATATGGTGAGTCAGATGCCTGAATCTGGGATGACTGAGGGAACCTTAGCTGATTTAGGCACATCAGGCCTAGCTGAGATGCTGCTGTGGGTGTGAAGGAATCAGCATACTTTGTAAATATAGAAGCAATGGAGCAGGGATACTTCTGGCTGTGGATACATGCAGGAGGGTGGAGGATCAATCCAAATCAGAACTGAACTGAAGCTAGTGACACTATCCCCCTATCCTAGGATTAGAAGCACTTTCACTTATAATTCTCATTAAAAAAAATGAACAGGCAAAGAAGAAGCAAATCAACCATAGAAATTTAGCATGAGAATAGGGAAGACTAGTGTTCATATTTGGAGAAGGGTAATGAAATAAAAAAGGACTCTTCAAAGAGAAATATTAAATGGCTACCTTTTCAGAAACACTTTATAGAAGAACTCAAAAAAAACCTTTAAAAATCAAATGAGAAAACCTAAAAAAACAAACAAACCCTAAAAAGGGGGTTCCAAGAAAAAAAGATTATGAAAAAAAGTTACCAACTGGAAAATATTAGAATCTTAAAGAAGATAATTCTTTGAAAATTAGAATTGGTCAAGGAAAAGGCAGTAAAGCTATGAGACCAAAAAATCAAAAATCAAAATGTAAATGAAAAAACAGAATGTGAACCATCTCATAAGAAAACAACAGATCTAGATAACAGATTGAGAAGAGAAAACAAGAATAATTGGACTACCTGAAAGCTATGACCACAAAAAGAATTTTGCCATGATAATACAAGAAATAATCAAAGAAAATTATCCTGAACATGAGGGGAAAGTAGACATAGTAACCTCAAAAGAAATTTCATAAAGAAAACACATAGGAATATTATTGCTAAATTTTGAAACCTCCAGATCAAAGAGAAAATTCTATAAGAAACAAAAAACATCCAATTCAAATATGCTAGAACTACAATTAGAATTGTACAGGATTTATCAGCAGCTACAATAAGAAACTACAGATCATGGAATAATATATATCAACAAAAGAACTAGTTATGTGACCAAAAATATTGTATCCTGAAAAATTAACCACAATATTGAATAATAATAAAAAAAGGATATTCAGTGAACTCGCAAATTTTCAGGTCTGTCTCAACCAAACCTAAACCCAAAAGAAAATTTAACATATAAGAACCAACATCAAAGATTAATTTCAAGGGATTTAACGAGGGATAAATTATTTGTTTTTTTACATTGAAATGTAAAGCATATGTTTATGATTGACATCAGCAGCTGGATAGTTCAAAAGAAAGATTGGGGCAGAGCTGAGTATGATCTGACTGAAAAGCAAAACTTTTTAGGAAAAGGATTTCTAAAAATTAGGAAATTTTTATTTTAGTAAAAATAGTAATTATGCTATATGGATGAGATAAAGAGGAAGAACCTACACAGAGGCATTAGAGGGGATAGGAAGGCTCATAGTTTTGAAAACCTACTTACATTGGGAATGGGTTAAATACACACATATACGTACACACACACACACACACACACACACATATATATATGTGGGTTAAATATATATATTAAATACATTATTTGTGTTATTTGGGGAGAGGGAAATTTTACAAGTTATTGTTATCAGAGATAATTTGTCAACAATAAATTTTTCTCTTGCTTTCAGATCATTTTTTCTCTTGTTTTCAGATCAATTTCAGATAGCTATTAATCTCAAAAGAAAAAAAAAGAAACATCCTAAAGGAGAATACAGTAGTCATTCTAGAAGAACTCCATTATAATTTTTTTATACACAATAAAATTCACAATAAATATTTATTGAATTAAAGCTTTAAAATTCCTGTTGCTAATAATTGTGTTAAGATTTTATGGTTTCTTGGGGGGGGGGGTTGAAATTGTATCTAAGAATCGATGAAACTCTTTAAATTTCTGTATAGTGACATCTTGAGATTTGAATGTTAGGAACTTTGAAAACTATTCTTTTAAGGTACAGCTTTCCATTTTTTTTCTTATTTCAACTGCACTCCTCATCTTTATACATCATTTTGCTGTAAAAATTATTATTGTATAAATTTGCAAAGATGTAGTGGGAAGATCACAGGGTTTAGAATAAGAAAGACTAGAGTTCTAGTCTTTGCTATGCCATTAATGATATGTTATATTTGATTAAAGGGAAGATATTTTACCTTTCTGGGTCTTGGTTTACTTGTCTGTGAAAAGAGGTTCAGGGTTGATTTTGACTAGATGATTACTATATTGCAATATTTAATGATTATAGTCTCTTCCTAGATTTAATATATTTTTTTACATTTTATTTATTTATTTATTTTTAATTATAGCTTTTTATTGACAGAACATATGCATGGGTAATTTTTACAGCATTGTCTCTTGCACTCACTTCTGTTGCAACTTTTCCCTTCCCTCCCTTCACCCCCTTCCCTAGATGGCAGGCAGTCTCATACATGTTAAACATGTTAAAGTATATCCTAGATACAATGTATGTGTGCAGATCCATAAAGTTCTCTTGTTGCACAAGAAAAATTGGATTCAGAAGGTACAAATAACCTGGGAAGAAAAAAAAAATGGAAGTAGTCCACATTAATTTCCCAGTGTTCCTTCTCTGGGTATAGCTGATTCTGTCCATCATTGATCAATTGGAACTGAATTGGATCTTCTCTTTGTCGAAGATATCCACTTCCATCAGAATACATCCTCATACAGTATTGTTGTTCAAGTGTATAAAGATCTTCTGGTTCTGCTCATTTCACTTGGCATCAGTTCATGTAAGTCTTTCCAAGCCTCTCTGTATTCATCCTGTTGGTCATTTCTTACAGAACAATAATATTCCATAACATTCATATACCACAATTTATTCAGCCTTTCTCCAATTGATGGACATTCACTCAGTTTCCAGTTTCTGGCTACTATGAGGAAGGCTGGCATAAACATTCTTGCACATACAAGTCCCTTTCCCTTCTTTAAAATCTCTTTGGGATATAAGCCCAGTATAACACTGCTGGATCAAAGGGTGTGCATAGTTTGATAACTTTTAGAGTATAGTTCCAAATCGCTCTCCAGAATGGCTGGATCCATTCACAACTCTACTAACAATGCATTAGTGTTTCAGTTTTCCCTCATCCCCTCCAACATTTGTCACTATCTTTTCCTATCATCTTAGCCAATCTGACAGGTGTGTAGTGGTATCTCAGAGTTGTCTCAATTTGCATTTCTCTGATCAATAGTGATTTGGAATATCCTTTCATATGAGTAAAAATAGTTTCAATTTAATCATCTGAAAATAGTTTGTTCATATCCTTTGACCATTTATCAATTGGAGAATGGCTTGATTTCTTATAAATTAGAATCAATTCTCTATATATTTTGGAAATGAGACCTTTATCAGAACCTTTAACTATAAAAATGTTTTCCCAGTTTATTGCTTCCCTTCTAATCTTGTTTGCAATAGTTTTGTTTGTACAAAAGTGCTTTAACTTGATATAATCAAAAATTTCTGTTTTGTGATCAATAATGATCTCTAGTTCTTCTTTGGTCACAAATTCCTTCCTCCTCCACAATCTGAGAGGTAAACTATCCTATGTTCCTCTCATTTATTTATAATCTCATTCTTTATGCCTAAATCATGAACCCATTTTGATCTTATCTTGGTATATGGTGTTAAGTGTGGGTCCATGCCTAGTTTCTGCCATACTAATTTCCAGTTTTCCCAGCAGTTTTTGTCAAATAGTGAATTCCTATCCCAAGAGTTGGGTTTTTTGAGTTTGTCAAACACTAGATTGCTATAGTTATTGATTATTTTGTCCTGTGAACCTAACCTATTCCACTGATCAACTAGTCTATTTCCTAGCCAATACCAAATGGTTTTGGTGACTGCTGCTTTATAATATAGTTTTAGATCACGTACAGCTAGGCTGCCTTCATTTGATTTTTTTTTTCATTAGTTCCCTTGAAATTCTTGACCTTTTGTTCTAACATATGAATTTTGTTGTTATTTTTTCTAGGTCATTAAAATAGTTTCTTGGGAGTCTGATTGGTATGGCACTAAATAAATAGATTGGATAGTATTGTCATCTTTATTATATTCACTCAGCCTATCCAAGAGCACTTAATATTTTTCCAATTGTTTAAATCTGAGTTTATTTGTGTGGAAAGTGTTTTATAGTTTTGCTCTTATAATTGTTGACTTTCCTTTAGCAGATAGATTCCCAAATATTTTATGCTATCAACAGTTATTTTGAATGGAATTTTTCTTTGTATCTCTTGCTATTGGATTTTGTTGGTGATGTATAAAAATGCTGAGAATTTGTGTGGATTTACTTTGTTTTCTGAAACTTTGCTGAAGTTGTGGATTATTTCTAATAGCTTTTTAGTAGAATCTTTGGGGTTCTCTAAGTATACCATCATAACATCTGCAAAGAGTGATAATTTGGTTTCCTCATTACCTACTATAATTCCTTTCATCTCTTTCTCAACTCTTATCGCCGAAGCTAGCATTTCTAATACAATATTGAATAGTAATGGTGATAGTGGGCTACCTTGTTTTACTCCTGATCTTTTTGGGAATGGTTCCATTTTATCCCCATCCCATGATGCTTATTGACGGTTTTAAATAGATGCTCCTCTCAAGTGTTTTTATTAGGAATGGATGTTGGATTTTATCAAATGCCTTTTCTGCTTCTATTGAGATGATCATATGGTTTTGTTAATTTGGTTATTGATATAGTCAATTATGCTAATAGTTCTAATATTGAACCACCCCTGCATTCCTGGTATAAATCCTACTTGGTCATGGTGTATTATCCTGGGGATGATTTTCTGTAATCTTTTTGCTAATATCTTATTTAAGATTTTTGCATCAATATTCATTAGGGAGATTGGTCTATAATTTTTTTTCTCTGTTTTCAACCTACCTGTTTTAGGTATCAGTACCATGTTTGTGTCATAAAAGGAATTTAGTAGGACTCCTTCAATCCCTATTTTTTCAAATAGTTTATATAGCATTGGGGATAATTGTTCTTTAAATGTTTGGTAGAATTCCCATGTAAATCCATCTGGTCCTGGAGATTTTTTCTTAGGGAGTTGATTAATAACTTGTTCTATTTATTTTTCTAAGATGGGACTATTTAACCAATTTACTTCTTCCTCTGTTAATCTGGGTAAGCTACATTTTGAAGGTATTTTTCCATTTCATTTAAGTTATCGAATTTATTGGCATAAAGTTGGCCAAAGTAACTCCTAATTATTGCTCTAATTTCCTTTTCATTAGTGGCGAGTTCTCCCTTTTCACTTTTAAGATTAACAATTTGTTTTTCCTCTTAACTTTTTAAAATCAAATTTACTACGGGTTTATCTATTTTGTTGGTTTTTTCATAAAGCAAATTCTTAGTTTTATTTATTAATTCAATAGTTTTTTTTACTTTCAATTTTATTAATCTTTCCTTTTATTTTTAGAATTTCAAGTTTAATGTTAGACGGGGGGGGGGGGGGGGATTTTTTTTTTTTCTAGCTTTTTTAGTTGCAAGCCCAATTCATTGACCTTCTCTTTCTCTATTTTATGCAAGTAGACCTTTACAGATGTAAAATTTCCCTTTGGCTGCATTCCCCACATTTTGATATGATGTCTCGTTATTGTCACTTTCTTGGGTGAAGTTATTAATTATGCCTATAATTTGCTATTTCACCCAATCATTTTTTAGGATGAGATTATTTAGTTTTCAATTATTTTTTTTATCTATTTTCTCCTGGCTTTTTATTGAATGTAATTTTCATGGCATTGTGATCTGAAAAGGATGCACTTACTATTTCTGCCTTTCTGAATTTGAATTTAAGGTTTTTATGTTCTAATATATGGCCAGTTTTTGTATAGGTTCCAATGAACTGCTGAGAAGAAAGTGTACTCCTTTCTGTCTCTATTTAGTTTTCTCTAACGATCTATCATACCTAACTTTTCTAGTATTCTATTTACTTCTTTGAGTTCTTTCTTATTTATTTTGTGGTTTGATTTATCTAATTCTGAGAGTGTAAGGTTGAGATCTCCCACTACTATAGTTTTGCTGTCTATTTCTTCTTGCAGCTCTCTTAATTTCTCTTTTAAGAATTTAAATGCTACACTACTTGGTGCATATATGTTTAATATTGATATTGCTTCATTATCTATGCTACCCTTTAGCAAGATACAGTGCCCTTCCTTATCTCTTTTAATTAGATCAATTTTTGTTTTTGCTTGATCTGAGATCAGGATGGCTACCTCTGCTCTTTTGACTTCACCTGAAGCATAGTAGATTCTGCTCCAGCCTTTTACCTTTACTCTGTATGTATCACCCTGCTTCAAGTGTGTTTCCTGTAAACAACATATTGTAGGATTCTGGCTTTTAATCCAGTCTGCTATCCGCTTCTGCTTTATGGGGGAGCTTACGCCATTCACATTTATAGTTAGAATTACTAATTCTGTATTACTTGCCATCTTGTTAATCGCTGCTTATGCTTTTCTCCTTTCCTTCCTCCTTTCCCCTTTCCCCAGTATTAAACTTGTGAGTACCACTTGCCTTTCACAGCCCTCCCTTTTTATGATGCCTCCTCCCACTTTAGAGTTCCTCCCCTTTTCTTAGTCCTTTTCCTCACAATTTCTGTATTCCCTTCCACTTAGCTTACTCCTTTCTTTTTCACTTTCCCCCTCCCACTTTTCAATGAGGTAGGAGAAGTTTCTCAGTAAATTGAATATGTCTACTATTTTTCTTTTTAAGCCAGTTCTGATGAGAGTAAGATACACATTCTCCCTCCCTTCTTTCCCTCAGATATAATAGGTTTCCTTTGCCTCTTCATGAGATGTGGTACCCTCCACTTTACCCTTTTTCTGGTACAATTTTCTTTCCACTTCTAGTTTCTTTTTTATATTATAACTGTAAAACCAAATTATACATGTGTTCTTTATTTATATTTATAATATAAATATGGTTCCCAAGATTTCTTTTTTATCTTTTTATGTTTCTCTTGAGACCTATATTTGGAGATCAAACTTTTTGTTTAGTTCCAGTTTTTTCATCAGAAATAGAGGAAATTCACCTATTTCATTAAATGTCCATCTTCTTCCCTGGGAAAAAAAATGTTCATTTTGGCTGGGCAAGTTATTCTTGGCTGCATACCAAATTTCTTAGCCTTTTGGAATATCAGATTCCAGGCCCTTTGATCCTTTAATGTGGACACTGCTAGATCCTGAGTAGTACTTATTATGGCTCTGTATTTGATTTGGTTTTTTTTTTTCTAGCTGCTTGTAGTATTTTTGCCCTGGTCTGATAGTTCTGGAATTTAGCCACAATATTTCTTGGAGTTTTGGTTTTGGGGTCTCTTTCAGTAGGGGATCGATGAATTTTTTCCATGTCTATTTTACTCTCTGTTTCTATAACATCTGGGCAGTTTTCTTTGATAATTTCCTGGAAAATAGTGTCTAGGCTCTTTTTTTCACCATAATTTTCAGAAAGTCCAATAATTCTCAGATTATCTCTCCTAGATCTATTTTCCAGGTCTGTTGTTTTCTCAAGTAGGTATTTGATCCTTTTTTCCATTGTTTCATTATTTTGGTTTTGCTTGACTGATTCTTGGTGTCTTCTCAAGTCATTCATTTTCATTTGTTCAATTCTGATTTTTAATGAATTATTTTCTTCATTTACTTTTTTATTTCTTTTTGTAATTGTCCAATTGAGTTTTTAAGTGAGTTGTTTTATTCCATGGAATTTTTTTCCATTTTGCCAATTTTATTTTTTAGAGAGCTATTTTCTTTTTCCAGTTCACTAATTCTGTTTTCCCTGGAATTGTTTACCTTTTCCAATTCACTAATTCTGTTTTTCAGGGATTTGATTTCTTTATCCACTCTATCTTTAAATAAGTGAGACGACTTATCCAGACCCTCTTGCCAAGCTTCCCTTTCCTTTCCCCATTTTTCTTTTAGCTCTCTTGTAAGAGCCTTTTAAATTTCTTCTATGAGAGCCTTGTGTGGTAGGGACTAGATTATATCCCCCTTTGGGGATTCATCTGGAGACAGTCTGTTTTTAGTCTCCTCAGGGTTTGAAGTCTGCTCTCTATCTGTATAGAAGCTATCAATAGTTGGGCCCACTTTAATTTTTTGCTCATTTTGACAAAAAAGAATCAAAGAAAACAAACAAACAAAAAAAAGCAAATGCAGTCTGCTTTTTGGAAATATGGTGTTACCAAGCTTCCTCTGCAGACTACAGGAAGTAGCAGTGAAGTAGCAGTAGAACAGCAATGGCTGTCTGCACAGCGGTCACTCTCTGAGACTCTGAGAGCATGCTAAGTCACTCTGGGTGCTCAGAGAGTATGGCCAGGTCCTGAGAGACCCTAGAGTTTTGGAGTTATAGTCTTTACCCCCAGTGTTTATCTATTCTCTGTTGATCTATTGGCTTGCTGCCGGGGCAAAGAAGCTTGCACTGGGTAAAGTTCTCCCCACAAATTTTCTAGGGGCTGTGACTACATCCCTCTCCCCCTCCAGTCTGCTCAGTGTATTACCTTCTGTGTTCTCGCTGCCTGCCTGCAATCTGCACCTGGTCTAATGGTCCCTGTTTATGAGCAAAAACAGACCTTTTCTGGTGAATTTTGAGGCTATCTTCGGTTGGTAATGTATTTGTGAGTTTTTTCAGTCAAGCACTAATTCCGAGGCCATATCATGAAAAAAAGTATTCTGAGGACAAGAAAGAGCTTAGATAGATGTATGTGTCCTGTCTGCCATCTTGGCCAGAAGTCCAGATTTAATATTTTTTAAAATTTTATTTTTTTTTAAACATTTTCTTTTCCTTCCGCTTCCCTCCATTCCTGTCCCATGAAAAAACTTTAATATTCTCTTACTAAGTAAGATCCATCCAGCTCTCCATTTGTTCCAGTGTTCTAATTTTTAATTTCTTTTGAGGTTTAATGCCATTTTCTATGTTTTAAGGTCCTCCCAACCTCTACAATTCTCTATCTTTTAAGTTTTCCAAAGAAAAGAATAAACTGAATTTTCTCTTACCTCTCTTTTCCTAAAATTATAGAAAAGAAGAAACTTCTTTAGATATGTTACCTTTGCGTATTCAAAATATCAATGTACAGAAGGAATTTTTTGACTTAACTTATTTTGGCTTCTGAAGCAGAGAAGTTAAATATGTTAGTGAAATCAACATCCATCTGTTATTTTTGTCTGACAGACATTGTAACTCTTTTCCTGCTTTTTGGAAATGCAGTCAAACTGATTCTAAAGAATAAATCATCTTTCTAACTTTTCTATGATTCAACCAATATGTGGTTGTGTATATATATATATAAACTCTAACAGCTTAATAGGAATGTGATGCATTATGTATATCTGCATCAGTTGAACAAACTATAAAACCAAAGTAGTTGTCTAGAGAATTTCAAGTACTCTCCCAGATTTAAATTAAGAGCCTATAGTGGCTCACATTTATATAATGCTTTATGATTTACAAAAGATCTTTCCACTTTACAGATGAGGAAGCTGAGACTCAAAGAGGGAAAAGACTTTGTCTAATTACCTAGTTAATAGATGACTGAGCCTAAGTTTTTTCCTCTGTTGATACAGTTTCTACTTACCATAGATATTACTGATTGTATGTGGAGGGATCTAGAGTGTGGAATATCCAGAGTGTGGAATACGCATAGTACTGGTATCTTTGAATAAAAATTTATGCACAGTTTAGTGACATTTTAGATATAATCATTTAGGTCTAGTTAATACAGTGGTCATCAAATTTTAAAGATCTCCTAGAAGAGGGGATCCATCATCCCTCAGAGCAACCCATTCTACTTGTGGCTAGCTTAAATCGTTAAGGCTGCATGCACGCACGCACACACACACACACACACACACAGCAATTCTTTCACAGGACAATTCTTCAAATACTTGAAAACACCTTTCATGTTCCTTCTGGGTTTTCTCTTCAGTGACCTAAATATGCTCAATCTTAGAAGGTGAGTTAATTCTCCTTGATAAAGTACCTCCCCCAAACATCTCCAACACATCTGTTCCACAATCTTTCTCCATCAATCATTTCTACTCACATGATTTTCAATCTTTTTCTCATTACTAGATTCTTATCCTTTGTCTACAAATATGCTTAGGTCTCCCATGACTGAATGATCTCAGGAACTTTCAATAGATCATTATCAGATAAAATACAGAATTTCCCAGTTGTAATTTTCAAGGCTCTCCACAAATGAATCTAACCTCTCTTTTCAGAATAGTCTGTTACTACTCTTTCCCCCTTTGTAATGTAATATTATTGTGCTGTAAGTTGAATTGCATCTAAAGGAGAGTGACCAAGATGATCAAATGACTCAATACCATGTCATATGATGATCATTTGAAAGAACCGGTGATGTTTAGTTTAAAAATGAGAAGATTATGAAGTAATTTTCAAATATTTGAAAGGCTATCACACAGATGAGGGAGAAAACATTTTTTATTTGACATCAAAGGGCAAGAATAATTAAGTGGAAGTCAAAGAAAGATAGATTTTTGCTTAAAGTAAGGCAGAACTTTATAACACTTGGAATGGTCTCAATGTACTGCTTTGTTAGGTAATGAATTTCCTATCACTTTAGGTGTCCAACTTGTGGCTAGATGAGAATTTATTGGGAAAGTTGTTTTTTTTAAATGATAGCTTTTTATTTTCAAAATACATGTAAAGATAGTTTTCAACATTCACCTTTGCAAAATCTTGTTACACATTTTTCTCTTTCCTTCCCTTCTCCCACCTTCTCCCTTAGACAGCAAATAATTCAATATATGTTAAACATGTGCAATTCTTCTAAATATATTTCCACTTTTATCATGTTGCACAAGAAAAATCAGATAAAAAATGAGAAAGAAAAAAGCAAGGAAACAACAACAAAAAAGATGAAAATATGTTATGGTCCACATTCAATTCCCATAGTCCTCTCTGTGGATACAGATGTTTCTCTCCATCATCTATTGGAATTGACCTGAATCAACTCATTATTGAAAAGAGCCACGTCCATCAGAATTGATCATCACATAATTTTGTGTACAATGTTCTCTTAGTTCTACTCATTTCACTCAGCATCATTTCATGTCAGTCTCTCCAGCTTTGCTGGAATCATCTTGCTGATCATTTCTTATAGAACTACAATATTCAATTACATTTGTACACCATAACTTATTCTGGCATTCCCCAATTGATGGACATCCACTCAGTTTCCAGTTCTTTGTCACTACAATAAGAGCTGCTACATACATTTTTGTGTAGGTGGGTCCTTTGGGTCCTTTTCCCTTTTTTATAATCTCTTTGGGATTCAGATGCAGTAACTGCTGGATCAAAGAATATACAAAGTTTTATAGCCCTTTGATTATAGTTCCAAATTGTTCTCCAGAGTGGTTGGATTAGTTCACAACTTCACCAACAATGTATTAGTATTCCAGTTTTCCCTCATCCCCTCCAACACTCATCATTATCTTTGCCTGTCACCTTAGCCAATCTGAGAGTTGTGTAGTGGTACCTCAGAGTTTGTCTTAATGTGCATTTATTTAATCGATAGTGATAATTGATGGGCATCCACTCAGTTTCCAGTTTCTGGCCATTACAAAGAGACCTGCTACAAACATTCTTGTACATACAGGTCCCTTTCCCTTCTATAAGATTTCTTTGGGATATAAGCCCAGTAGTAACACTGCTGGATCAAAGGGTATGCACAGTTTATAACTTTTTGAGCATAGTTCCAAATTGCCCTCCAGAATGGCTGGATGTATTCACAATTCTACCAACAATGTATTAGTGTCTCTGTTTTCCCACAGCCCCTCCAACATTCCACATTATCTTTCCCTATCATTCTAGCTAATCTGACAGGTGTGTAGTGGTATATCAGAGTTGTCTTAATTTGCATTTCTCTGATTAATAATGACCTGGAGCATCTTTTCATATGGCTAGAAATAGTTTCAATTTCTTATCTGAGAATTGTCTGTTCATATCCTTTGACCATTTATCAATTGGAGAATGGCTTGATTTCTTATAGAGTCAATTTTCTATATATTTCAGAAATGAGACCTTTATCAGAACCTTTGACTGTAAAAATGTTTCCCCAGTTTATTGCTTCCCTTCTAATCTTTTCTGCATTAGTTTTGTTTACTTTTCAATTTGATATAATCAAATTTTTCTATTTTGTGATCAGTATATCTCTAGTTCTTCTTTGGTCATAAATTCCTTCCTCTTCCACCTCTGAAAGGTAAACTATCCTATGCCCTTCCAATTTATTTATAATCTCATTCTTTATGCCTAGGCCATTTTGACCTTATCTTGGTGTATGATGTTAAGTGTGGGTCCACACCTAGTTTCTGCCATACTAATTTCCAATTTTCCCAGCAATTTTTGTCAAACAGTGAGTTGTTAACCCCAAAAACTGGGGTCTTTGGGTTTGTCAAACACTAGATTATTACAGTTATTGGCTGTTTTGTCCTTTGAACCTAACCTATTCCATTGATCAACTATTCTATTTCTTATCCAATACCAAATGGTTTTGGTAACCGTTGCTTTATAATACAATTTTAGATCTGGTATAGCTAGGCCACCTTCTTTTGATTTTTTTTCATTAATTCCCTTGAAATTCTTGACCTTTTGTTTTTCATATGAACTTTGTTATTATTTTTTCTAGATCATTAAAATAGTTTTTTGGGAGTGCTAAATAAATAGATTAGTTTAGGTAGTATTGTCATCTTTATTGTATTTGTTCGCCCTATCCAAGAACATTTAATATTTTTTCCAAATGGTTAGATCAGACTTAATTTGTGTGGAAAGTGTTTTGTAGTTTTGCTCATAAAGTTTCTGATTTTTCCTTGGCAGATAGATTCCTAACTATCAGTAGTTATTTTAAATGGAATTTCTCTTTGTAACTCTAACTGTTGGATTTTATTAGTAATATATAAGAATGCTGATGACTTATGTGGGTTTATTTTGTATCCTGTAACTTTGCTAAAGGTGTGGATTATTTCTAATAACTTTTTTTTAGTAGAATCTCTGGGGTTCTCTAAGTATACCATCATATTATTAGCAAACAGTGATAATTTGGTTTCCTCATTGCCTACTCTAATTCTCTAATACTCTAATTCTACTAATTCTAATACTCTAATTCTAATCTCTTTCTCAACTCTTATTGCCAAAGCTAACATTTCTAATACAATATTAGTAACGCTGATTGTGGGCAACCTTGTTTCATTCCTGATCTTATTGGGAATCGTTGCAGTTTGTCCCCATTACATATGATGGTTACTGACGGTTTTAAATAGATGCTACTGATTATTTTAAGGAAAAGTCCATTTATTCCTATACTCTCAAGTGTTTTTAATAGGATTGGATGTTGGATTTTATCAAATGCTTTTTCTACATCTATTGAGATGATCATATGGTTTTTGTTAATTTGGTTATTAATATGGCCAATTATACTGATAATTTTCCTAATGTTGAACCAGCCCTGCATTCCTGGTATAAATCTTACTTGATCATGGTATATTATCCTGGGGATGATTTTCTGTAGTCTTTTTGCTAATATCTTATTTAAGATTTTAGCATCAATATTCATTAGGAAGATTAGTCTATAATTTTTTTTCTTTGTTTTCAACCTACCTGGTTTAGGTATCAGTACCATGTCTGTGTCATAAAAGGAATTTAGTAGGACTCCTTCAATCCCTATTTTTTCAAATAGTTTATATAGCATTGGGGATAATTGTTCTTTAAATGTTTGGTAGAATTCCCATGTAAATCCATCTGGTCCTGGAGATTTTTTCTTAGGGAGTTGATTAATAGCTTGTTCTATTTCTTTTTCTGAAATGGGACTATTTAAGCAATTTAAACTTTCCACCAATGAAGAGGAAATTAGAGAAATAATAAGGATTTACTTTGCCCAACTTTATGCCAATAAATTTGATAACCTAAGTGAAATGGATGACTACCTCCAAAAATATAGGCTTCCCAGATTAATAGAGGAGGAAGTAAATTGTCTCAATGAATCATTGTTTTTATTTGTTCAGTTCTGATTTTTAATGAGTTATTTTCTTCATTAGCTTTTTTTACTTCTTTTTGTATATGTCCAATTGAGTTTTTAAATGAGTTCTTTTGCTCTAATGGAATTTTTTTCCATTTCACTAATTTTTTTTGTAGTGAGTTATTTTCTTTTTCCAATTCACAAATCCTACATTCTTGGGAATTTTTTATCTTTTCCAATTCACAAATCCTACTTTCCTGGGATTTTTTAAAAACTTTTTCCAATTCACAAATTCTGTTTTCCTGCACTTCCTGGGAATTCTTTACCTTTTCCAATTCACATTTCAGGAAGTTGTTACTTTCTTGCAAAGATTCTCTTTCCTTTCCACATTTTTCCTCTAACTCTCTTTTAAGACTTTTAATGGTCTCTTCTAGGAGAGCCTTATGTGATGGAGGTCAGGTAACATTCCCCTTTGGGGTATTGTCTGGAGACTATTTGCTATTAGTTTCCTAGGGGTTGCAAACCTGCTCTCTTTCTGTATAGAAGTTATTGATTGTCCTTTTGATTTTTTTACTCTTTTTAAAAGCCTTTAGGTTCTGCCTTCAGGGCAAGAAGGTTATCAGCTTTCTCTGCAAAGCAGGGATAGGTATAAACAGGTTGCAAAGAGCAGTAAGGTACCTGAGTGCTCTGGGAGAAAGTTCTCCCCCTCACTGGAAGTGATTCACACCTGGTTAGCACTGGCCTGAGCTGCTGAAGTGTCCACACAATCCTTGGTATTTGGATTAGCAACTTCCCTGAGGCTAGACGCTGAGCAGTGAAAGTGTCAGTACCCCAGGCCAAAGCCCACTGGGGAACTGCGGGTATTAGCAGCTGACCAGCACAGTCCCACAGGTACTGGATGTGTTTCTGTCCAGGGAAGCACAGTTGCACTGTGGAAGTTCTTTTGCCCTAGGCTGAGCCCCTCACTGTGCAGATTAGAGGCTGCCCCAGGCTGTGCCCACCTACCCTGCAGATTTGTAACTGCTCCGAGCAAGCCCTGAACTGCAGAATGTGGCTGCAGAATTGTATTACGGTCTGTGCTGAGTCCCTCACTTCCAGTTTTGGGTGCGTGTAGCCAGATCCTGTTAGGTTCTAGTGTTTTTTAGGGTACTTTCTCCCTGTGGCTTTAATTTCTCTGCTGATCTGCTGTTTTGCAACCAAGGCAGAGCAATCGGCCTATGCCACAGTTGCCTCTGTAATTTTCTAACCACAGAGGCCACCCCCTTTCCCATCAGCTCTGTTTACTAGCCTTTCCTACTTCCCTGCCTACGCAGGTCTGTTCCCGCCCCTCAGGACAAACCTTTCCTGGAAAACTTCCAGATTATCTTTGGCTGGTGAGTTGTATTTCTAATCCTCTTGGGTTTTACCAGTCAAGCACTATTTTTGAGGCTGAGTTTAATAATTAGTTGTGAGGTTATAAGAGGAGCTTAGAAAGTAGTGTGTGCCTTCTTTGCCATCTTGGTTCTGCCCCCACTCTCCTATATTTCTATTTTTTGAATCTTAAAACAGCTGGTTGAAATGTTCAAAGCTCCACCTATAGTGGGTTACAATCTGCAGTCTATCTATAACTATTTATTGATCCCCTTCTGTATGCTCTATCACTAATTTACTGGTATTGTCTTAGATTGATTATTTTCCCCTAGAAGAATCTCAGTTGTCTTATATGTATTGGTTAGATTAAATCCTTTCTAAGTATTCTTCCAGCTCTGACATCTTAGTGTTTATGTTGTATCCAGTCTTATTCTAGGTGTTATGTCAGATACAAAGAGGCAAACTGACATGTGTAAGACAAAATATTAAGTGTTTACTATGTGCCAGGCAGGGAATAAAAAAAATCAAGAAAACAAAATGATCCTTTTCCGCAAGAAGTTTATATTCTGAAGACAAAACATAAAAGAAAACATAAGATCCAGTTAAGTCGCTTTTTCCCTATAAATTTCCCTATCCTATTATGATTTCTCCCAGGGTGTTTTGGCAGATGTTTAACAACTGACTCTCTGAAAAAAAAAAGCACGCATGACAAACTTTTTATCTGCATTATTAACATTTTTTCCACCACTTTCTTAAGTCCAGACAGTCAAAACAAATTAAACTCTTATTTGTAGCATTTGCCAATTTCGGAGAGGTATTTGTTCACAATGAAAATTTTACATTTCTCATGAGCTGATTCAACCTAACTCCAGTTCACCCCCAGATTTCTCTTTTTAATACTTCTTTTTCTTGTATGTTTTTAAGGGTTTTTTTCTTTGATGGTTAGAGACTGAATTGGAGGGGAAGCCATGGCCAGAGTCAGTTTCTTCTCTATCTTTTTTTGGGAGAAGAAGAAAGAAGGTAAGGCACTGGAGTATTTTCTACCACTGATCCCTCTCTCTTTAAGTATAAAACTGCCTATTACTACATCTGCAGAGAAAAATGGGACCACCTCTATCTTTACTTCCTGACTAGACTTTTGGAGAGTGGGTAGCTAGAGATGGGTCTCCTAAAGCTTAAAAACTATTTTAAGTAAATTTATTTCAACTCAAAAAGCATTTATTAAATCCTACCATGTGCCAGGTACTACACCAAGTACAAAGAAATGGGATAGTGCTCTCCCTCAAGGAGTTTCTGTTTTATTGCCTGTGTGATCGTAAAAACAAGCTGACATTTCTGCTAGTACTTTGTAGCTCATAAAATGAACTTTCTTCCATCCACCTTGTGAAATATGCAGTTAAATTATTATTATTATTTATTATTATTACTATTACTACTATCATTTCATATATGAAGAAATTGAAGCTCACTCAGGAGAAATGACTTTCCTAAAGTCACGTATTTTGGAAGTGATTAATATAGGATTAGAACCTATCTCTTTTGATTCTAAATTCATTGTTCTTTCTATTACCCCCCAGCTGTCTTTGTCTAGATACTGTTATAACTGCCATAACTGTTTCATTTTAATTGACTTTCCCACTGTGCACTTGTCCCAGCGAAGAGATTGAGTGAGAAGAGTTCACTCTAATAAATTCTATCACTAACTGAAATGTGTGAATGAGATACTCAGTGTGGTCTAGATAGCTAGCTCCTTAGCTACTTTTGGTCACATTTCTTAACCTGTTCATTTTGTGATGTTTCATAGTTGGAACATAATTGGTGGTCAGAGGACAGGAAAAAGATGAAAAAAAAAGTGGGTAGGAGAAAGCTTATACCCAAGGCTTTCCTAGGAACATCAGTACCCATCTGAAGATTCCTCAGAATGCTGAGACAACCAGCTTTTCTATCTTTTTTTTAAATAACTTTTTATTGACAGAACCCATGCCAGGGTAATTTTTTACAACATTTACAAAATTTACAATTTTACAACAATGTAAATTTACAACAATTTTTTTTTTACAACATTTTACAACATTGCAACAAGTGAGTCCCTTGCACTCACTTCTGTTCCGATTTTTCCCCTCCCTCCCTTTACCCCCTCCCCCAGATGACACAGCTTTTCTACTCTTGATGGAGGAGATTCAGAGGAGACAGTATGAAAGGACAAAACCAGCACTAAGGAAACCTCTGCTATCTGTGGAGAAAGCAAACATCCCTCTACTTCTCAGCAAAGTAAGTGGATATTTCTTCTTTTCTCTTGGCTTTTGCTGCCTCTGGCTTGGAAGCTCTTCACCTTAGGAAGGGGAAGTAGGTATGAAAATAGAAGTGGGGGAGGTAAGAGCATGTCTCTAGTGACCAAGACTCAGACCCATTTTAAAAAAATGGTACATCTATTTGGACTGAGAATTTACTCTGAATTAAGAATCAAGCCAGAATGTAAGGAAGTTCTAAAAGGTGGGTTTTAAATTGGATCCAGATCTAAATTCTTTTTTATCCCACTTCATCTTAGAGTAGATATTAGAGAATAATTTGACTCATTTCTGTTTCTTTGACATCCAGGAGTTTCCTGTTTCTTCTTCTTTCCAACCTTTCATCATTTCTTTTGTTGTAGACATTGATTAGAATCCTTCCCCCCCCCCTTTTTTTTTTGGAAGAAAGGAATTGCCTATACTTTCTCTTTTTGATAAGGTAGAAACATTTCCAACTCTAGTAGAGAGTGGTGGCCTTTTCAGAATGATAACCAACCACAATGGGAGTGGTGTCCCCTATCCAATATTTTTCTACTCTTGTCCTACCACTTCCAGTCTTCTCTATCAATCAAGAGAAAATTAAAATTCAGAAATATCCACTAAAAAGTCTGACTGTATTCCTTGAATGAAAGGAAGGAGACTGCATTTTGGGGAAATATGTTGTAGAAGACACTATTTACATAAATTTTTCAGAGCTAGAAGAGACTTGAGAACATTGTATATCAGAGTTGAAAGGTGCTTTGGAAATCAACTAGTCAGACTAAACCTTTTCTCTATATTATTGTTGGGAAATAGGCACAAAGATGGAAATGACTTTCTTAGGATCATAAGGATATTACAAAGAGGTCCTGAAGTATGATTCTTCCACTCTAGTTTTAGGTGAATTCATGAATGTTTTGTACTCTATAGAGCTTGAGAGTTGTTGACTACAATGGTATGTGTCCAAAGTTCCTTGTTCCTAACACCCAGTACTGGGCTTTCCTTCATGGAGGTGTGTGTCAGTGGACAACAGGAATCTCAAGCCAGATGATATCTGTTTTGAAATGTGAGTTCCATTTTTGTGGAATTTGTTAAGCAATTTTTTACAGCTTTTCTCAGGATGGCATTATATTTGTTAGTTTTTTGTGGGGCAAATAGTGGGAAGTGAGAATCAACAGAAAGTTATGCAAAATCTGGAAGGATTGGAATTTCAAGGAATTACGAAAAAATGTCAGAATTGATTGGGGACTAATTTATTTTGATAAAATTTATTAAGCACCTATTAGTCCAAGGTATTGTATAAGACGTTAGGAGTAAGGAGACAAAACTGAAACTGGCCTGGTCCTCTAGGATCTCATTTTCTACCAGATATTACTATTTGATCACAGCATCTGATTTACTCATTTTTGCAAAGAAAGAAACTGAAGGTCAGAAAAAGGAAGTGATTTACTTAGTCCATGTTGAAATCAGGTCTGATTTCAAATCTAATTTTCTTTCTTCTATGTCAAGATGTCAAGTAATTCAGATAAAGGACTGGTTATAAGCTTCTCAGGTTTCTCAGGGTTTCAATTTTCTTATTTGTAATATGGGTGTGTTGGATCACCAGATGATCTGTAAAGTAAAACGAGGCAGAACCCAGGTTTGAACCTTATTCTAAATCTAGCTGTTTTTCCACTGTGGTTTTCTTTCTGTTCTCCCTTCTATATCCCTGCCTCCACTCTCAGGGTTTGGCAAGAATGATGACAAGCACAAAGAAAAAGAGCAGGAGAAAAAGAAGATGAAGGTAAAAAAAAGGTAAGAAGGATGATATACAGCAGCAGCAGCAACAGCTGCAACAGCCACGACCAGAGCAGCAGCAGCAGCAGCAGCAGCAGCAGCAGCAGCAGCAGCTTGAACTAAGAGTGAGCTGAAAAAGCAAAAGCCAGGACTGTCCCCGTTATTTATCTTATTGCTGTCATTGTGAGCCAGAACTGTCTTCACTTTGGTCAGAGAGACTTCTGAGTTCATTTCACTTTGTAAGTGTAAAAGACTATGGTCTATGCTGCAGCCAGGTATCTGTATATATCATTGGGTTCTTAGACTTGCTTACTTAACTGGACTAAGTCTTTAATGGAATATGGGCTCCCCACCCTGCATGGATTTGAGGTCTTCCACTGGCCTTCCCTACCAAGGTTGACAATAACAATTTTAGCTTTAGCCCTTTAAGCTATTCAATGGGTTGTTAAAGTTTTAGAATCCCTGCTTCTTCCTTAAATGAGTAGGTGGTCTCTGTACCACCTACTTGGGATAAGAGGACAGACCACTGTCATTCCAGAGCAGGTCAACAAGCTCTTAGAAATCTTTATAGTAAGATCATAGGATCTTAGAGTATAATTTCAGAGTTGGGAAAAAACTTTAGAAATAGAATTGGAAGGGACTTTAGAGATTTTTTTTCAAACCTTTCATTTTACAGAGGAAACAGGTTCAGAGAGAAAGTAACTAATCCACTATCATATCAAGATTAGAATCTAGATTTATTAAAATAAATTTATATAATTTGGACATCAGAACAGCCCTGAATGCTGCAGATGTTACTATCCCCCACCTTATTTTTAAACAAATAAGTAAACTGAGTCTCAGAGAGATTAAATATCTTGGCTATGGACTCACAGCTAGTGCCAGAAGTGGGAATTTAAACTGAGTCTTTTTGACTTCAAATATAACATGATTCACTACCATAGACTTCTTCTATGGGACTCTTCCACAAGATGGGGTGGGAAAGAGAAGTGTTATTAAGGTAGGGTAGAGGAAGGACATTGAAGGATAATAAGGGTCTTAATAGGTTGTTCTGAACATCTTTAGCAGCTTTATCTCCCTTATAGGAAGACTATGGGAATGAGAGTGACAGTAGCAGCAGCAATTATGAGAAGTGAGTTGGTGAGGAGCTTTATGACTAGAATAAGAGAAGCTAGGATATTAGAGTTTAAAGGGATCTTGACATCACTTAAGTTCAACTGGATCATTATACAGATGAAGAAACTGAGACCCAGGGAGGGTAAGTGACTTGCCCAGTATTATGAATTGGACTGGGAACCTCAGTTTCTTGACTCATAGACCAGGGCATTTCTGATTGTACAATACTATCCCCTTTGTGAATTCAGGTCAGGACAATAAGCATTAATTGAACTCATACTGTATGTTCACACCTGTGCTAGACTCTATGGGAGATGTGAACAAAGGGAATGGAAGACCCTCTAATCTTGCAGGGCTTGGTTCAGCAGACAGGACATCTTCATTTGAATCAGTTATAGAGCAAGACAGATTAATGTAATATCAGGTATTGTATTATGTAGGTCAGGCTATAAGACTTTGGAGAGGAGAGACCAATGGGGGCGGATAAGAGAAAGAAGGCTTCTAAGAGGAAATAGAGTTTGAGCTGGGTCCTAAAAGTTGGATTTGTTTGAGTGGAAGGGGATAGAGGATGGCATTCCCAAGAAAGACATAGGCAAAATTCCTGATTTTTCTCTTTAGTGAATGATGGGGCTTGGGAGGCCAAAATGTCTAATATTTTCTATAGGATTAACACTTTGAAAGATTGGAGAGACTATTTGGAAACTAGATTATTTGGACTTTGTAAGTTGTTGTTTCCATCTATTTATCCATCCATCCATTCATCAATCTTTACATCATTCATTTATACATCCATCCATGTATCCAAACAATAATTTGAACTTTAACTCTTTCACAGGCTTTGGTATTTCCATGACCTCCTCATAAACTCTTGCTCTTATTTTACAGATTGTTCAGAGTCAGAGGGCAATTACAAAGAAAAAGAAGAGGAGCTGCATTTAGCCCTCAAGGATTCAAGTGACTTTCATAGAGAAAAAATAAAAGTTACGAACTAGAAGATGGAGATGAAATAGTTACCCAATAAAATTATCTGTGTTCCCCCCAATCGAATGGCTAATGGTGCTCATTATTATGTGCATTTCTACCATGTCCATCTTTTTGTTTTCATCAGGTGTAGTGGAGGCAATGTGGTGTGGCAGATGGCACTATGAATACAAATGTCTGGTTTCTAGTCCTATCTCTATCACCAACTTTGTGATGTTAACCAAGTCACTGTCTTTCTCTCAAGGTCTTAATTGCCTCAGCTGTAAATTAAGGGGGTTATAATAGAATAGAATAGAAACAATTCTAAGGTCTTGTTCAGCTCCCAAGTTCTAGGAGTTTCTCATTCATTCTCCTTCCCTTTGTAAAAGTATATTTCTGAGCCTTCATTTCTAATGGTCATTGAGAGATGGAATGTGCTGTTCAATTTACTCCAGTTTCTTCTTCATATGTAGTGGCAAGACCTGGGTTTTCTAGGCTAGTTTCTCTCTGGAACTCTCTTCCTGTGCCCATCTGTTATTCTCATCTATCACCAAGGGATTTCACTCAACTTCCTGTTTGTGCACTGGCATATCCGCTGGACGTTATCTTCCTAGAAGCTCCCTCTACTCCAAATCATGTGCTTTACATTTGACCACCAGCAGAATTTCTTCAAGCTAGATTATAATCCTATTTAGTCACACCCATATTTCCTGCTATTCTCACTGATCCTTAACTTATCATGTCTTGCTCAGGAAGCAATAATTAAAACTTGCTGTAGTAATCACATTTCCCAACTTATCCAATAGCCTTCCTCATTTTTGACACCTGCCCTGCTACTCACTACATTTTCTCTCATCCCTTTCTACTTTTTGTTCTGGGAACTTGAATCAAATAAAAAAAATTAACATTGCTTCTGGAAAAGATATTTCAATTGCCTCTTCTCTGGCTCTGTGTACCATCCCTGACATTTCCCAGACCAAAACACTTTTCTACCCTTCCCTGGTTATCACTCTCTTATATGTGCTGTTTCTCTTATCAGTATATAAGCTCTTTGTGTAACTGTCCCAGGATAGTGCTTTACTAATAGTAAATGATTAATATATGCTTTTTGTTTATTTATTAGCTTATTTATTCATGCCAATCTATTGTCCAGTCACTCTCCTCACTTTCCCTGTGACCATCTAGACTCAAGCTTCCTCCGCTGTCCACCATTTCCAATGATTTATTTTACCCCTCTAGCAGAATCTATGTTTTTTGAGGACAGGACAAGAACTGTCTCACTTTTATATTTATATCCCAAGAACATAACTCAGTGATTAATATTTAGAAGGTATTTGATAATATTGATTTATTGAATAAAGATATTAGTTTTGAACCCTTTGTTTAGAATCTTACTAGGTAATTGGCTGCTAACCTCATATCAAGTATTTGGTACAGTCTCAAAGGCCTTCATGTGAGACTTCCTTACAAGAAAGTCTCTCCATACTCTGATAATCATTACATTGAGATTGAGGCAGCAGTGTGTAATGGAAATATCTCTGGGCTTAGGAATCAAAATACCCGAGTTTGAGTTCTTGTTTTGCCCTCTGACTTGTGCTAAGTAACATTAGGCAAGCCATTTCTCAGGGTCTGATCTGTGATATAAAGGGATGGTTGTAGATAATTTTTGGAGCACCTAGATGGTGCAATGGACAGATCAGGGGGCCTGGAGTCAGGAAAACCTGAGTTTAAATCTAGGCTGAGAGATTTACTCACTGTATGACTGTGAGCAAGTCACTTAACTCTGTTTCCCTCAGTTTTCTCTTCTGTAAAATGAGCTGGAGAAGGAAATATCAAACCAGTATCTTTGCCAGAAAAACCCCAAATGAGGTCACAAAGATGAGACAGGATTGGAACAACTGAACAACAAATAGATAATCTCTAAGATCTTGTTCAGATCTGCCATTTTGTGTTGCAGCTTTGGAAGAGAGCCTAAAAAGATAAACTTTATTATATAGATTCCAGGTTTCTTGCTTCCTCCCACAAATAATACTCAAATATACATCAAATAGACCCCTTATATCTTATTCTTTCTATAACCCAAATCCTTAACACTATGCTCCATAGTATTTCTGGCTCTGAGTTACACTAAAGGACTATGGAATTCCTTCTCCCTTTATACCTTCAGAGCATCTAAATAGCATAACTGAATTTGAGTCAAGAAGACCTGAATTCAGAAGCTGCCTCAGATCGACCCAGTTGGGTAACACTGAGAAAGTCACTTATCCTCTATGAACCTCAGTTTATACATCTATAAAATGAGCAAATTGAACTGAATTGCTTTTAAGGTTCCTAGACCTTTAGACCTAGAATTCTTTCATCCTACTAGAGAGCACAGACATACCTATATATTTTCTAAGACTCCTTCCTGAGCCCCCTTTTCCTTCTATATTCTCTTACTTGGATCTATATTTACAGCTCTAAGGTCTCTCCTGAGTTCCAGTCCCTCACCATGAATTGCCTTTTGGATATCTCAAATTGCATAGCCTGTAGACATCTGAAATTCAACATCTCCAAAGCAAAATTCATCATCTCTCCCACTCAAATCCTCTCCTATTACTAATTTTCCTATTAGTTTAGGGAACTTCCCTCAACCTAGACATACAGACTTACAAATATTAGATCTGGAGCCAAGAAGTTGTGAGTTCAAATTCAGCCTGGATAGATTAATAGGAAAATCAGCATTAGGAGAGGGTTTGAATAGGAGAGATTATGAATTTTGCTTTGGACATGTTGAGTTGAGTTTCAGAGATAGAGCAAGTCATCTAATCTGTATCTGCCGCAGTTTCCTCAAATGAAAAAAGAGACAATAATGGCTCCTACTTCTCGGGGTTGTTGTGAGGGTCAAGTGAGATAATAATTGCCAGTTTTCAAGTAGTATATATTATTTTTTAAATATCTTTAGACACCTCTCATATACATCCCCTTATATCTGTTATAGTCACCACTCTTGTAAGACCTGAAATATTGCAATAGCTTCTCCTCACTTTAATCCATTTTCCTCCACTCAGATGCCAAAGTAATTTTTTCTAAAACACTAGTCTACCCATGCTTCACTTGAACTCACCTCAATTATCTCCAGTGGCTTTCTACAACTTTCAGGATCAAATTTAACTTAATGGCATTTAAAGTTCCTTACAATATGGCTTCTTTCTCCCTTTCAATTCTTCTCATACTTGACTATCCTCAATTTACTCTATGGTTCACCTCCACAGGAATATTAGTTGTTTCTCACAGATGACACTCCATTTAGTGACTCTGCATTTTTATTGGCTATTTTCTATATCTGGAATTCTTTACTTCATCATCTGTGCTTCTTAGTTTTTCTGAATTGTTCAAGACTTAACTTAAATCTCATTTTTTAAAGAAGACATTTCCCATTCTCACCCATCCCTTACCCTTATCTTGCTAGTCTCTTCCCTTTATTAACTTTTATATCTACTGTTTACATAGCTTATATCTACCTAATTACTTCCATATTGTATTCCATTATGATATAAACTTTTTAAGAGCAGGGGTTGTGTTTTTGCCTTACTTTGTATCCTTGGAACTTAGCACATAGGTACCTAGTAAGCACTTGAAGGAATGCTTGTTGATTGGACTTGTTATATCCTTCAAAAGGCAAACAGTGTCATCTTGTGGTCAATTGCTATCATTACAGATCATCATCAGATTCTATATTGGAAAGATAGAGTTCAATGTTCTCTTCAAATGCTAGAATTCTATTTTTGTTAAAGTTTCTTCAGATTGTGAAATTTTGCATTCTAAAGTCTTTAACAGATCTAACTTTCCATATTATGTGAGACAAAATTCATTTTGAGATGAATGGTTCCTCATTCACACCTTTGTAAATATGGCTAGCCATATTTACAATCTCATTCTATACAAGGAAAGTGGAAAAATTGCTCCTAAATACCACTTGAATGAGGGCCTCCTCTAATTTATTGGGCCATTTGTCTTTAGTCTCCCTTGCTGAATACTCATCACTGTCCTGTCCCCTAATTTTGGCTGTACACCAGGGCTCTATATTGTATACTCTTCTCTTTCCATAAACACTCCTTCTTGGGGATCTCCTTAGTTCCAATTAATTTAGTTGTCATTTATGTACTTATGGCTCCTTGATCTATGTATCCAGTCCTCATTTCTCTGAAGTTCATTCCTATATAACCTGCTGGATTTCATCTCTTGGATGCCCAAGAGTGACTTGCCCAGAGTCACACAGCTAGGAAGTATTAAGTGTTTTGAGATCAGATTTGAACTCAGGTCCTCCTGACTTCAGGGCTGGTGCTCTATCCATCTGCCCCTTGTCTATACATTTTTGAAGGAAAGTCATATGGAATAGGAATTAGACTTTGTATGACCCCAATGGCAAAATTAAAATCAATACAGGGGAATTATAGAGGGAGATTTTGACTTTATATAAAGGAAAAAAATCCTTAAAAATGAGAACTGTCCAGAAGTGGAACAGATTGACTCAATAGATAATCAGTATGTTCCCCATCTCTGGAAGCTTTCAAGAAAAGATTTGATGGCTGCTTGTTGGGAATATTGTAGAAGGATTTCTCAGTCACGAGTGTCTGCTATGTGTCCAAATTCCCTTCTTAGGCAGTGATTCCTAAAATCCTCCAGATGGCACTCTGGGACTGAAAATGCCTTCTATTGCCCTGGAAAAGCTATGGCTATTAGTCATAATAATTACTACAGCTAATGTTTATACACCTCTTTAAGATTTACAAACAACCTTTGATGAAGCTAGTAGAATAACTCCATTTTGCAGAGGAAGAAACAAACCTTGAGAAATGATTTGTCCAAGATCACGTAACACTAATAAATATGGAATCAAGGATTCAAATTCAGATCTTACTCCAAGCTGATAGATGAGGAATGAGAGTCTTCAAGCGATTGAATGAGCTGTTCCAGGAGGTAATGAGCTTCTCACAACTTGAGATGTACAAATGGAGGTTTTATGGCTGCTTGTTGGTTAATGGTGTTTTTATATTATGAGGATTTCCAATGTCTATACCTAACTAGTGCCTCTCTATTTATCTTCCCCAAATTCCTAACTTCTCTTACCCATCACTTAGGAGAACTTGTTTACTTTATTTTTCTGGATTCTATGGCAGTAGTGACGTAAATTGGTTGTAAAGACCTTCATAGTACACTCAAAAATTTTATGTAGCTTCAAAACTTATATGTTTTGTTTTTATATAACCAAATATAATCTAATTATACCACTCTCTCAGATCCTATCCAGTTCCAGCTCCTAGTAATGAAGAATAAAAAAGAAAAAGAAGCAGTTGAGGAAAACAGTTAATCCATGATTGCCTCTGTTAGAATAAACAACATTCCTCACCCTAATCTCCTACTTCTGTAAAGTAAGAAAAGAAGTATGTTTTTTTTTTTTTGTTGTTGTTGTTGTTTGTTTGTTTTTGTTAGCTTTCCTCTAAATCCAGACTTGGTCATCATCATTTTGCAATTTCCAACTATTGCCAAAGTACCAGTCAATGGATGGACCAGAAACTACATTTAATGCCAGTTTTATATGTAGGTATGATAGGGTACAGCTTTCTCAGATAGCCTCAGCAGTGCAAGCAAAGAAACCACCTTTGGTTTGATCTAAGAAATTAGAGTTCTCCAAGAGTTGGATAAACTGCCCCAGAAGGTAGTGAGATCCCCACAACTGGAGATGTTCAAATGGAAGAGATATGTATGCCTTTTGGTTGATGTCATAAAGAGATCATAAGATTTAGAGATAGAAGGGACATTAATGATCATTTATCCAAATTTCTAATTGGAAAAGGAGGAAATTGAAGAGCAGAGAGGAGGATTGACTTGCCTAGATAGTAAGCAAGGAGCTAAGATTTAAACCTTTCCCCCTTGATTCCATATTTAATGCTCATTCTACTTTATCATGTTGCTAATCTAGTTCAAGCTTGGACCAGATATCCTCTGGAGTCTCTTTCATTCTGTGCTTTCTAACCTAAAATATCTACCCCTACCAGCCTACCCTTATGTCTGAATATTCCCCACTTTCACTTTGGAGTAAGACATTGAAATCTTCTCTTAAAATGTAAACAGTCTCTGGGAGATGGAATACTTTGAACTTTAGATATTCACATCTTAGTTTCTCAGATGAGCACTGATGGACAGGCACAGAACAAGATGCAGATGGGTTTTAATAGCTGGAAAACTGGAGAGTTAACTCCATTAGCTATATGCTACCAAATGCTGCCTGAGGAGGCCAGGCTGGAGAGGGGATCTGGCTTAGGCAAACATAAAGCTTAATAAGAAAAGTTTAATGAAGGAAGGAAGATGGATCTGGGTTTTGAAAGGTATGTAGAGTTGGAATAGATCAAAATGAGGTAGAGGGAATGGGAGACATTGCAGACAGAAGGATACACATACAAGCATGGAGGCAGGTATTTGAAAAATGTTTTTGGAAGACTGTGTCCAACTTGACAAAGTTGATTCAGGTTCTTGTGGTCTTTGAATGTCAGGTTTATGAGTTTAGCTTTAATCTATTTCACAGATGAAATTTAGTCAGCATAGTATAGTGTTGTGAAACTCAAATAGAAATGGATCACTAACCCCACACAGAAAGATTCCTGTGGGTAGCATATTGACTTAGAAAATCAGATGTTAACATAATCTATGTCTATTGTATTTTTATTTATTTAAAAAAATATTTTCTAATTATCTTTGAATTTGGTTTTTTACACTGAATAGTGTTGCAGCTACAATGGTTTAGATAGGACAAATATCTGACACCTCTGATATAGAATTCAAACCTCAATTTATATTTAACACTTATTAGTTCTATGATTTCAATGAGAGTGTGTTATGATAAAAGTCAGTATTTATGTGCCATTTAAAGTTTGCAAAGCACTTTATAAATGTTATTGCATTTTATTCTCACAGCATTCCTGGAAAGGAGGTGTTATTATTATTTTCATTTTACAGATAAGGAAACAGAGACAGAGAGAGGTTAAATGACTTGTTTAGAGTTTCACAGCTAATTCTGAACTCAGATCTTCCAGACTTTAGGTCCAGTGAACTATATTCATTATACCTCCATCACTAATCTATAATTAGGCATCCCTTGAAACTGGCACATATGTGAAATGATAGAAAACTCTGTGATAGGAGAACTACCTACCAGCATTACCCCTCTTCCACCAAGTGATCTGCACTAGTTCTGGTCATTAAAAGGCACTGAAATCATCCTTATGATTTGATTGGCTCAGAAAACTCAGGCTATGGTTTTTGGAGTGATAATCCTAGTACAAAAAGCCACTAGGAATTCTCTCAATGCCAGTGAAGGTAAGGGAACAAATACTTATTAATCACTTACTAAATGTATCAGACACTGTCCTAAGTGCTGGGGATACACATACAAACAAAAAGAAATTTGGATTTTGCTCTCAAAGAACTTGCATTCTAATGGAAGATGACAACACACAAAAAGGATTTGAAAAGCAAAGAAAAATGAAGGTACTTGATTGGGGGACCATTTAGGAGACCAAATGGCTAACTGGTATGGACACTTTTCCAAAATTGGGGTCCTCACCAAAGGGGGCTGGCATGGCAGATGGATATTCCAGAGTGAAGAAGATCTAGGCATTGATGGAGATTCCAGAGTAAAACTGCAGCTTAAGCATGGGGTTAAAGTCTCTGAAGTCAGAAGGAGACCCAGAATATCCCTTAAGATTGACTCGTATATCACCATGGATAGCACCAAGGCTCGCAGCCACCCTCAACTATATCAACACTGTAGATCAGTGTTATATATCAGCTCGATATCTTTTTCCTACTCTGAATGTCCTTCCTCTGATATGGTCAAATAAACCTCCTTTTGTTAACTGTTATAAAGAATAAGAGTATCTCATTTCTTTCAATCTTGAACCTGGGGTACAAGTCTCACCTGGTCAACCGTGGTTGACCAATATATCTAGCCAGGCATATAAAAATGTAAAAAATTTATTTTTATTATTGTGTCTGCAAATATTTACTAAACATGCTGTTTAGTGCTGTGATGTGCTGTGCTGGGCACTAGGGAGGGGAAGGGAAGAGAGGACAAAAAAATTGAATGACCCAGTCTTTGTGACCTATTCTTGAATACATTGAAGATACACACTGACAAAAGCCTTATTACAGAAGTTAGATATTTGAACCATCTGTGGCAGAATCTGTATTGGGAAAGACTGGTATAGGGGAAAAAAGCATTGGACTGACAGTGAGGAGATGTGAATTTTAGTTCCAGTTTTGATCTTGAATGTCTAAGTGACTTTTTCTCTCTGAGGCTTAATTTCTGTCTCAATAAAATGAAAAGAAAAAATTCAGATGGCCCAGTGGATGGAGCTGGAGTCAAGAAGATTCTGAGTTCAATTCTTGAGGGAACTTAGGGGGTTATATAGTAATAATCAGTGGCATTTGTGGATTTTATATACATTTGATATAGTCTATATAAATTACTTCTTTTAAGGTTTATAAGATGCTTTACATATATTATTTCATTTAATCTTCAAAAAAATCCCTTGAAGAGCTATTGTTATTCTAATTTTGCAAATGAGGAATTTGAGTCTGAGAGAAATTAAATGACTTATCCTATTACTTAATAAGTAATTGAAGTTCAAGAGCCAATCAATATATTTTAAAGTTCATTTGTACAGTTCAAGGCCAAAATGCTTGGGAATACTGCCATCTTGTGTTTTTCTTAAGTAAAAACAGTACAAGAATCCCAGAATTTCCATTGTTCACAATGAGTTGGACCCTATTGAAAAATGACTTTAAAAAGGTAGGAAAAATGTGGTGGGGGATGGGGAGAAGGAGAAAGTGCTCCTGTCACAATCTTTCCCCTCCTACTCCTGATTATTACACAGAAGAGGCTTATTTCCAGCACCTGGAAAAGGAAAGGAAGAGAAAAGGCCAGAATTAGTCAAATAGATGAGTAATTAATAGAGCAAGTGCTTTGTGGGTGGCTCCAGGGTCTGCAGACATCTGGCTCAGTGCCCTGGTCATTAGCCTAGAGTTAGAAACAGAAGCCCCCACCCTGGCTGGGATCCACACTACAATTAGGCTAGGTGAAGCTTCCTGTGCAAGCTTCCTGTGCTTTACAGAAAGAGAAAAGGATAACGCAAAGATTTGGCCTTCTGCTACTTTGTCAATGCTCCCTGTTAGTGGCGTATCCTTGGCCAAGACAGTCACTATTTTTCTTGTGTGTAAAATGAGGGGCTTGAAGATGACCTCTACCAACTCTTTTCATGACCCTTTGATGCCTTTGTATCCTCTTGCTCTTTCCCCCCTCCTTTCTTTTCTTTGTTCTTTTCTTTTCTTTTTCCTTTCCTTCTGCTTTTCTCAAATTCTTGAGGGCAAGGGCTACGCCATTTGCAGAGAGCTTAGATTCCGTCAAACCATTTTAATGGCACTAAAGAACCCTGGGGGAAGGCTGAAATGTCATTTGTCTGGCCCTCAGACAGTGGGGCAAGGGTAGTCTGGTGATATATATATATATATATATATATATATATATATGTATATGTATATGTAATATAATATATATCCATATAGAACACTCATATATTTTATATATACACATATAAGCACATATAAAAATATATATGTACTACAAAACTTGTATATTATATATAAACACATATACATATTCATGTGTGTCCTCTCTCTGTCTCTCTCTCTCTATCTCTGTCTCTGACTTTCTGTCTCTGTCTCTGTGTCTGTCTGCCTGTCTCTCTTCTTTCTTTCCTTATTCCCCCTAGAATGTAAGCTCCTTGAAGGTAGATTTCTATATCTGAACACATAGAAAGATCAATCTCTGTAGTTAAATAAGATAAACTCCCTGACTGATTATTCATGAGATCTAGAGATATGGAAAATGATGAAAATAGTATATTATTGTTAAATAATAATGATAATAACAGCTTGCATTTCTATAGACTTTAGGGTGAATTGCCTGGGAATCAAGAGCTCTGGGTTCTCTGTTATGTTCCCTGCTATGCCACTGACTGTCAGATCCGCAGGACTCTAGGGAAATCATTTCTCCTGTTTGGGGACTAGGTGAGTTCCAAAATTCTGCTACAGTGACCAATATACAGGATCTGGGGTTCTAAAGACTCAGATATCAAGCTTGATAAATACTGAATTTAATTGGAATAAGATATTGGGATCTAACATTTTCTGTGTGACCATGGACAAAAAAGATTTCATTCTTCTGGGCCTCCATTCTCCCATCTGTATAATAAGGAGTCTGTACCACATAATTCCTAAGGTTTCTTTTACTTCTAAATCTATGAAACTGTGATCCTTCCACCTCCACTATTCTATATTCTTTGTTATAATGTTCTTATTACCTATTTTAAATATATATGTTTTTTAAATTTATGTAATAAAACAATCATTTCCATAACATAGTATAATATATTATTACCTCTTGTTATTCTATGTCCAATGTTTTAAGGTTTCGTCCAGCTCTGTGATTATGATATTTGGATTCATGAAGGCTCTTGTCCTTTCCCTGAAGGGGCTTTGGTTCCTATAACATTTTTATATCTTCCCTGCATACATATAGCCAACTTTAGAAGGACCAATCTAAAGGGCATCAGTCCAATCTCAAGGTATTATTACCTAGAGGTTTTAGACATTCCACCACTCCTGCTTATCAAGAGAAATGCAAGAAACCAGATTATAGAATTCCTAGAATTCTGGGTCCTAATCTACCTTGGAATAATTCTAAACCCTATCTGAGGCACTGTGAAGCCTTATGATACCTTGTTCAGGCATGGCATGTGATTACTAACATGACTAAGATCTAACTTCCATTTTGTTCAGCAAACTAAAGGCTGCTATTCTGAGCTCTCTTTGGGGCCTTGGGATCTCTCTCCTTCCCTTTTAATATTCTGCAAATTTTTCAGGCCCTTAATATCTCAGGATTAAGCATTTATTTTGGGTTATTGCAGTGATCCAGAAGGATGGAAGCTGGCAAAATGATTCTGGAGGTTGGACATTAGCCAGTCTAAGAATTTTTCTGGGACTATCTTAAGGAAGATGGGGACCTGAGTTAAAATAATAGAAATATAATATTATATATAATATAAAATCATAAATAATTAAAAATAATAAAATTATATAACAATATAATATAAATAATACATTATTATTTTACACATTATATGTACAAAAGATATAAAATATAATATAAAATATAAATATATAATAAAATAATATAATACATAAAATATATAAATAAATGTAAAATAATTTAATAAAATAATGATAACATTATCTATTATTTATCTATTCATACTAATAGGACTGAGGTAGGGAAAGCAAACAGTATCACAGTCATTGGATCATCGAAGAAGCTGAGAGTCAGGAAGAAGAAATGACTTGGTCAGAGTTACTTGGTGGCAAGGCTCTGAGCACTGATGTAAGTGGTGCCTGAGGAGAAGACTCCTAAGAGACAGAGTGCTGATCTGGTCTGAACCAATGCCTTGAGTTCTCTGAATTTGAGGTCTGAAAGACTGAGGAAAAGGGGCAGGTGGGTGTGGCTTCTCTAAGAAGAGAAACAACTTAGGCACCATCTTCGACATCAATTCTTTTCAGGAGGTTCTCCTCCTCAAATGCAAATTTCTTTCTTCTCCAGCTACCTTATATTCAATGATGTTGTGCTTATTTTCTTTATATTTAATCTGTATGTACTTAACTATGCATTTTTAGGGATAGCCTCTCTTATCAGAATATAATTTCCTTGTGAATATTGTTTTATTCATTATTTTTGCAATCCCAGATCATATTCCAGTGCATGGCATATAGTAAATGCTTGTTAGCTGATAAATCAATGAGGACTCTCTTTCTCTCTTTCTCTGTCTCTGTCTCTGTCTGTCTCTCTGTTCTGTCTCTGTCTCTGCCTCTGTCTCTCTCTCTCTCTGTCTCTCTCTCTCTCTCTCTCTCTTTCTCTCTCTCTCTCTCTCTCTCTCTCTCCTCTGTCTCTCTCTCTCTCTAAAACCTTCCTTTAGATTATTTGACTTTGGACTCCATGTATTCTGGCTGCCCATAATACCTCTTTCTCACTATCTGACCAGCCCACATCTTTTTCCTTCTATGTGTCTCTCTCATGACATCTTTTAGAAGGCTTTTTCTGCACAATTTTTTATCTATGATATGTGGCTGACTGCTCTCCTCCCAACATGTGCCTTTCCATTGTCCTCTGTATGACATTCTTTATTCTTCATAAATTGTGGTATTTTGTAGCTCACAACCATACCATATTTTTGGAAGAAAGCTAATGTTAAAAGAATAGGTCTTTCTTAGCTATTCCGATCAAGACAGTGATCCAAGACAATTCCAAAGGACTCATGATGGAAAATACTATCCATCTCCATAGAAAGAACTAATGAACTTGAGTGCAGATTGAAGCATGCATTAAAAAAAGATACATCTTTGTTTCAGGGAGAAACACGAAATCATCAGAGATATTATATGATTTCCCAAAGGCCACCCAGGCTACTTTCCCCACTTCTTTTCAATTCTAGGCCCTCTTTTTCTAGTTCTTGAAAATACAATTGCAAACAAAATATGATAAAGTGGTTAAGAGGTGAAAACAAAATTTCTCACTCTGCAGAGCTTTTTTGACAAGGAGCATCAGGGAATTCAAATCAATTGATTTCAGTAAGCATTTGTTAAACATCTACTACAAGCCAGGTGCTGGATACAGAAAGTAAAAAATGAAACAGTTTTCACCTCAAGAAGCTTATCTTTTGAGGGAAATGGGGGAGGGAGAAAAAGGAGCTTCCTAAGATTTTTGTCTTTGTATCTCTAGTGTCTGGCAAAAGCACTAGTTTAACCAATACTTTTGCTACAACAAGAATCACAAACTCATTTCTAGCTGAGAGTGATGAACCCCAAATACTAATCAGGAAAAGATTTATTCTTACAAATAGCCGTGGAGCTAAGCTTTGAAGCATAGAGCTAGGCATATGGTAAGTGCTTAAAGCTTTTCAGGTCTTTGGCACAGACTGTGCAAAGGCAGAGGTGAGACACCGAAGGCTTTGTTTAGGGAACATCAACCATGCTTGCTTACATGGGATGTAAAGTGAGCATGAAGAAAGGTATCAATCAGAAAAGAGAGTATGATTGTGAAGGATTTTAAATGACAAATAGGATCATGGCATCTCAGAGCTGAAACAAATCTTAGAGTTCATCTAGTTTTAATTCAAATCTCAGAAATGAATTCCATTGACAATATTATTATTGTATAATTTATTATTTGATCCTTGAAGTACTAGGGAGCCACTGGGTTTTGGAATAGGATAGAAACATTGTTTACCTACACTTTATAGGAAAATCATTTTAGAAGCTGGAGGATGGATTCAGGTGGGGAGAGTTCTGAGGGAGGGAGATACAATAAGAATCTATTTCAATAATGCAGCCTTGCACTTGGTTTTATAGAGAAAGAACATGAAACTCACTGAATTAATGTCACATCTAGGACTAGAAGTGACTTGTCCTAACTCTTTGTCCAATGGCATTTCTGTTGCACTGAACTACTTTGATGGATGCCATGGAGACTGAAGAATTGCTACAGATACTTGAGAAGGGAAAGAAAGTGGTAAAAACAATGCTGGAGGAATAGGAGTGGTCTTTTCCAACAGTGAGTAGAATTTCAGCAGATAGTTGGTTTCCATGGTAATAACTCAGATTTATAGAGGACTTAATAATTACAAAGTGTTCTGTTATCTAATTTTATCTTCACAATAGACCTCTGAGGCAGGCAGGGCAAGGATAATTATCCCCATTTTACAGATGAGGCAACCAAGGCCTAGATAGGCTAAGTGATATAGCTAAAAGGAATCAGCTGGAGATTGAACCTGTCTTCTGACTTCTAATCTAATGTTCTTTCCACTACACAACACTCTCCCACACCCCTTGGCTGTTCTTACTGGGCTTATATCTGATTCATGATTTCACAGAAATATCCCAGCTCAGATCAAATATTTACAAGACTAATGGGATGCAGAGAAAGTGGGAGCAAAGTGGGAAAGTGCCTGTGGGGGGCTTATATTTAAATAGGACATTCTTTAAATCAGCTATGCCTTTTAGCAAGGACATAGCTCTCTGTTTACCTTCATTATCTTCTCCTACTCCCAATTAATTATAATTTGAGAGGGAGACTGGAGTAAATTAAAATAATTTAATGGAATTTGTTGATTCTTTTGTGGTGCTAGCTCTGAAGCAAATGGGCATGTTTGGAAAGGGACACATTTTGGATGAAATAGTTTATTAAATCATCTTTACTCATTTCCTTATTCTTGGTATTAATCAATAAAAATTTATTAAGTGCCTGCTATGTACTGATCACCGTGCTAAGCACTGGGAATTTAAAAAAGGGGCAAAAATCCCTGTCTTCCAGGAGCTTACAGTCTTATACAGGAAACAACATGCAAACAAAGCAAGCTAAATACTGGAAACAACACAGTTGTTTTAATTACACTAAAATTAAGAGTAATTGAGGAAGGCTTGCAGTAAAAAATGGGATTTTAGTTGGGACTTCAAAGAAGTGAGGGAAGTCAGTTATTGGAGGGGAAGAGAAATGATATTCCAGGCATGAGGCTAAGTGCCAGAGAAGGGGGAAGCAGAGGAGCTGTTGAGTCCTATAGACCATGGAGCTTCATCTCTGTTGCTACCAAATGGCTTAAAAGGCACCAATAATTCATTCAATAATTCAAATGAAGCTTAAATGATAGTAAGAAGGTTCATCTGGCTAAAGCAGAAGCCAAATTTAGGGCATATTCTCCCTCTTCACCTCTTATGTTTTTCCTGGTTTCCTTAAGGTATAGTTCCAATCTCATCTTCAACAAAAAGCCTTTTATGGTCTTCTTTCCCCATCAACTGCTGAGATTAACTCCTATTTACCATGTACATATCTTTTATGTATACAGTTGTTTTAATATTGTCTCTTCCATTAAATGTGAGCTCTGTATGAACAAAATCTGTGTTTCTGCCTCTTTTTGTACCCCTAATATTTAGTACAATGCCTAGACTTGTTGATACTAAGGGATAACAAAGAAGTCCAAGAAATGATATTGGGAAAGCTGGCAATGGGATTAGACATGGGAGATATACACAAACTGGAATAGAATGCAGGTGGTACATTGAATTTTCATCCTGAGAAATCAGAAGATCTCAGATCTGGAAAGAGACCTCAAAGGGTATGTAGTCCAATCTCTTTACTGTAGTGCTTACTTAAAGATATCTATTATAATCAGACATTTCTTTGAGAGTAGGTTTGGGTGGGATGTGCAGGATGGAAATGAGTGAGCTTAAAAGTGTCAGGATGAGCAGGGGGAAAGCAGAACCAAAACGTTCCCCCTTCACATCTTTTGTCTTGGAAGGTGGACAGAGAGTGTGTGCTTAACTTCTCATCTCTACAAAATCAGTATGTGCATATTATATGTGCATATTGAGGGTATAGTTGGTGAAAATATGTGAACAGAAGCAGACAGGCTCTTTTACAAATGATGCTCTAAAGCAAACTACATCTTCACATTCACACTATTGATTGAAATGTGCAGAGAATAGAAGGCCCCATGGTGTTTTGGCTATCCTCCAACAAGTTATCTCTTATGCACATGTCAAACTCATAAGCAAATTCTTGATAGATGTAATGACAGAGGTACCTTGACTCGACAGTCCTGTGATTACCAGTATCAAGTGAGGCACAAAACAGAAAAAAGTATGCTCAGCAAAGATATTTGGTATGGTCATGGAGGATACTCAGTGCAGAATTCAAATGGAAGAGTGAGTCCCTATAAATCTTATATAACAAAAAAGGGACATAGAAAAACATGCCTTGATTCTGCCCAGGTCAGGTAGTCTCTATGACTCAGGATGAGAGAGAATCATTGCCAGTCACTGGTGTCCTTATTCCAAAGGCTGTATCCTAACTGGGAGGTAGAGAAAACACCTGAGAAACTGCTTATGTGCACTCAGTGGCCATACATGAAGTCTGATATTACTATAGACAATTCCCTCAATGATCAGAATGGATTCAGCCTATATTACTGGCACATTCTCTTAATTCCCACTTAGAATAGGAATTACCTGAGAGATCAATTATGCTATAACATCTCTCTTTCCTTTCCCTCATTCCCATCTTTTTTTTTTCAGATAAGGAAAAAATGAAGTTTAAAGAGGAAAGTGACTTGTGGTATGGTGTGGTGTTTTTTCAGTGGGGAGTGGGCCACCCACAGTACAGTGTGTCAATCTGAAATAGAAATGGGGCCATTAAGCTGTTCATAAGGATCCCTGTGGACCAGAGTTTTTTTTTTTTTGTTTTTGAAAATCAAATATTAAAATTACCTAGATTCTACTATATTTTTAAATTTTATTTTTGTGAAGTATTTCCTACTTTTATTTTTAATCTGTTTTGCTCTCCACTGGCCACATATTTGACACTCCTGAAAGCAGGAAACAGACTTATTTCCATATTCAAATTCAATATTCTTTTTAAAAAATTGTATCCCAGTGACTAATGAGATCTCTCCAGAGTAATTCTCCCCTCCTTATTTTTCATTCTACATAGTATCCTGGAGCTTAGATCTATTGAGTTCTGTGACTTTCATAAGAAGCAAAAAAAAGAATGGACTCTATATCATTTAGCATATGAAAACTGTGCCAAATCCCTAGTCACAATTTGGAACTCCTAAATAATATTTCAATCTGTTGTGCTTCAGCTAAATAATAGGGCTACTCTAAATAATCTCTGATGAGAATTCTTATTCACCAACTACAACCAGCACAGTGATTTTGTCACCTAATTTTCTCTTGTGCTTACATTGATAGCTCCAAAGTTGGGGTCTGTGACTACCCTCCTTCTACATAGCTCTATTTATCTACATTCTTTACTGCTACTCCCACAAGATAATTTCTACCATTTTTCTTCCCTTTTCACACTGCACTATAACTTTAGCTTAGGAAAAAAATAAAAAATTCCATTAAAAACTAAGCAATATTTTGGGAAAATAATTTTCTGGGAAGGTCAATATTCCTATAATATTTGATAGAGTATTTACCCTACTACCACAATTTGAATGGTATTTAATGCAGTTTAGGAATATGGTAAGAAAGAAAACCCTTCTTCCTAAGTGGCCCAGCTGAAGGAAAGAGATAATTTCATCAGAGTCCCTGCATCTATTCAACAAACCTCCCTCCCCATTATCTTCCCTCCATTTTCCAGTTAGAACAAAAATCTCATTTCCCCATGCTGCCATGCCTTGTGTTTTCACACAGAGATTTATGGCAGATAGCATCACAGAGAACATTTTAGCATAACAAAATTTTCCCCCAATGGTAAACATCAAACAATCTATTTTCCACCACTTGTTAGTGATAAGGAAGATAAAGACATAAGAAGCCTAGGATGATGAGAGCCTCTAAAATGTTTCTCCCCTGAGTAGTGAACATGATGCTATTTATTGGGTGATTACATCTGCAGAAAGACTCTTTTATCATTCCATTCAGGCCAATAGAGTAAGGCAGAAATTTCCTCTTTTCCATTCCCCAGATACTGTCTAGGCCAAAGAATAAGCAAAGGATGGTGGTTCCTCTTGAATTCAAATATTCAAGCTTTTCTTCTTTAAAAAAATTGGGATCAATTGGTATTCCATGTAGAAGTCATTTCAGTTCAACAGACATTTATTAAGTGGTTACTAAGGACATAGTGAAATCCTGGGGAGATATAGATTTTAAATAAGAAACAGTCCCTGACCTCATGGAACTTATAATCTAGTGGTGAGATCTGGCATCTCCTTCCTTTACTCCCTCTTTTCCTTTCTCTCTTCCTCCTTCCTTCCCTTCTTCTCTTCTTCCTTACCTCCCTATATATATATATATATATATATATATATATATATATACATATATATGTATATATATATATGTATATATATATATATGTTAATTCTTCAAGAATTTCTTTCCACTGACATAAAACAAAAAACTCTTTTGTACTTCTGCAGATAATTGTAAATGAATGGATGTGACTAATACAACTTTGTACATAGTCGACAAGTTGTCAGATGAGAGACACATAAACCATTGTTGGATTTTTATGCTAAGCCTTTCTGTTTGGCATGTGATCAATTAACTCTATACTGGAATAGCTGTCCCGTGTCCAAGTTAACCTTCATACTTTAATGGGACACCAGATGAGCATTTTAGCTCATAATATATGAGCTATAATATAATTATAATAAAAAGAACTATATTAATATATAACTATATTATAACTATAATAAAATATATTATATTTTATAATATATAATTATAATAAAAATAATAGATTATAAGGACATAAAACTTATAGGCAAAATGCTATGTGACCCAAGGTTGGAAATGTTATTAATGATTAAAAATCCTGGAGAAATTATATTTGAGCTGGAATTTAAATGATGACAGAAATTCAGTAGGGGGAGGGTCAAGGGAATACATTCCAATCCAGGGGAATAGCAGGGACGTAAGTCAGAGACAAAATAAGACCAATTTAGTCCTTCAGATTTTTGGAACTAGTTATCACATCATCTGAAGTCTCCTCTTCTTTAGGATAAACATTCTTTCAACTGACTTTTTAATAGCATTGTTTCAAGTACCCTCATCATCCTGATCATTCTTCTATTTATTGTTACCTTTTTCTAAAGTATAGCATCCAGAACTGAGCATAATATTCCAGATAGTATCTAACAAAGACAGAGAATTAGAACCACCCCTATTTTACGCATTAGTTTCTTTTTAGTGTACTCAAAGGCCACATTACCTTTTTTTGGTGATCAGTCTGACTATATTGTTGACTCCTGTTGAGTTTGGAGCTACTAAAGCCTAGTCTTTTTCTCATGGAACTATCTGTATAGAAAGCAATATTATATAATGAAAAAATGCTGGATTTGGAATTAAAGGGTTTGGGCTTGATTCTTGATTTGGGCAAATTCTTTGATTTGCCTTTGTGACTTTGGTTAAGATACTTAACTTTTATAAGTCTTAGTTTTGTCATCTATAAAATGAGGAAGCTGGGCTTTTAAAATTCTAAAATTCCCTCTATCTCTGATCTAAATCTATGATCCTATGTCTCTTCTATACTATACTCATAGTTGTTTTATTTGTAATTATTTATATTTGTAGTTTTCACATATTCTTATTATTTACACACAAAATTAATTTTTATAAGTGTTATTCTACTACCAAAACATGATCATTTATATAAATACTCAATTAGCCACTTATAAGAATCTGATAAAACACAATAAACTCCAATTTTCTTTTTTTTTGCTCTTTCCTCGATTTTTCTTTCTTTTTTTATAGTGATTAATTACTAGTGCCTTCTTTCTATTGATTATCCCTAACTTACCCTGGATATCTTGTTCATACATAGTTATTTGCATATTGTTCTCTCATTAGACTGCAAACTTTAAGAACAAGGATTGTTTTTTTACCTTTTTTTGAACCCTCAGTGCTTAGTACAATACCTGATACATAAGGGGTGCTTTGTTGTCATTTGTTTTTTTTTCAGTTGTGTCCAATTCTTCATGATTTCTTGGTGAAATCATGGGTTTCTTGGTGAAACTACTTGAGTAGTTTGCCATTTCCTTCTTCAGCTCATTTTACAAATGAGGAAACTGAGGCAAATAGGGTAAAGTGACTTGCCCAGGGTCACACAGCTAGTACATGTCTAAGAATAGGTTTAAACTCATCTTCTTGAATCTAGATCCAGTGCTCTATCCTTTACGTCATCTAGCTGCCTTAGTAGTTGCTTAATAAATGCCTAATGACTGACTGACTAATTTAATCTAGCAATTCCTTACTTTGACTTTAAATACTTTTACCCTTCAGCACTTCTTCTACTTCAGAGAATCTTATAGTTATAGAATTACAGAACTGAAATAGTCATCAAGAGGTATGACTTCTATGACAACCTTAAATTATGGTCAACCAGCTCTAGCTTGCAGACCCTCAGTTATGAGGTACTCTCACTATCTTCTGAGAGAGTTCAGTAAATTGTTGAATAGTTCTAAGTATTAAGGGAAAAAACTCTTAATATTGAATCCATTCTCTAGCTCTCTATAACTATCTTTTATTGGTTATACTTCTACCTTCTGGGGCAAAGCAGAATAAATAAGGTCTCCATCTTAATGTCAGTCTTTCAGATATTTGAAGTTATAGATCATGTTCCCCTAAGTATATTCCTCTCCAGGATAAATGTGGGGTCTTTGAACACTGTGGCATGGTCTCTATGTTCTTTGGCAGTTGTGATCAGAGATTTTAAAATTGGAAGAGAATTTAGAAGTCATCTAATTCAATCACCTCATTTTCCAGATTTAAAAAAAAAACTGAGACCATGATAGAGGAAAATGACTTGGCTAAGATCCCCAGGGTGACTTAAAGTAGTGAACAATAGATTCTAGATTTGAACCCAGTCTTCTGACACTCACTCCGTAATTGAGTGCTTGGTTCTCAGGTTGGGGGTGGGGAGAGAAAAAAAAACCCCTTAAAACACAAACCAAAAACCCTTGATGTAGTGAGGATTTTATTCCCTAAGGTACAAGACAAAGGCATGTCATCAAGAAGATGAAAGCAATCTGAACAGATTCACTAGTTCAAAGTCCTGGTCAAATTTTGAATTTTGAAGGTAAAATTAGTTTCCTGTTTATAGGATTTTGTTCAGAACATTCAGAACAATGGAGAGCTCCCGACAAAGTGTATAGCTCAAAATCTGCCTGAACAGTTTTGCCTTTGCAAAACTAATTTCTTTAGGCTTAAAAAAACTTTATTTGTAAATAATAGTAATGACAACAACAATAAAAATAAATTAACATTCCTAACTTACATTAAGATTTTCAAGAAACTTTCCTCCCAATAACCCTATGAATAATGCGAGTAGCATGAGCATTATTCAATTAAATTATCAATCATCAATCAAACAAGCTTTTAAAAAAATTCATATTTTGTGTCAGGCACTGTGCTAGATTCTAGAAATAAAATGACAAAAGTCTCTCCCCTGAGTGAACTTATATTCTTTTGACTCTTTAATAATGATAACAACAGCAGCTAACATTTATATAATGCTATGTGAGGAGTAGTTAGCTTTGTCCTGCTTCCATGGATAGGGAATGGAAACTCATGCCAAGCTCCTAGAGGACCAATTCTTTCTTCAGGTGTGGTCCTGCCTTATCAAACATGGTATTTTTTTTTTCATTTGGAATTCTTTTACAGCCTTTTTCCTGCTTTATCAATTTCTATGGACTTTTCATTAGCTGTTTTCTTGGTCAGATGACTATGCATTCATCCCTGTGTCTCTGTTTCTAAGAACGATTGCTAATAATTTTTATAGGTTTTGACTATTGTGCTTTATTAATTCCTTTGATATGTAGAGATAAAAATTATTCCACTTAACAATATGAGAGTGAAGCAGAGATCTGAGTCAATGCATTTTATTTTTTTTAGCTTTTTATTTTCAAAATATATGCACAGATAGTTTTCTTTTTCTTTTTTTTTATTTAATAGCCTTTTATTTACAGGATATATACATGGGTAACTTTACAGCATTAACAATTGCCAAACCTCTTGTTCCAGTTTTTCACCTCTTACCCCCCCACCCCCTCCCCTAGATGGCAGGATGACCAGTAGATGTTAAATATATTAAAATATAAATTAGATACACAATAAGTATACCTGACCAAAATGTTATTTTGCTGTAGAAAAAGAATCAGACTCTGAAATATTGTACAATTAGCTTGTGAAGGAAATCAAAAATGCAGGTGCACAGATAGTTTTCAACATTCACTCTTACAAAATCTTGTTTTCCAAATTTTTTCTCCTTTTCTTCTCCACACTCCCTTCCTTTAGACAGCAAGTAATCTAAAATATGTTAAACATGTGCAATTCTTCTATAATATTACCACATTTATCATGCTTCACAGGAAAAATTAGCTCAAAAAGAAAAGAAAATGAGAAAGAAAACAAAAAGCAAACAAACAACAAGAAAGGTGAAAATACTCTGTTGTGATCCACAAGCCCCCATAGTCCTCTTTCTGGATGCAGGTGGGTCTCTCCATCACAAGTCTATTGGAATTAGCCTGAATCACCTCAAGCTGAAAAGAGCCACCCCTATCAGAATTGATCATCACATAATCTTGTTGTTACTCTTGGTTCTATTCACTTCCCTTAACATCAGTTCATATAAATCTCTCCAGCCCATTCTGAAATAAATTCTGCTGATCATTTCTTATAGAACAATAATATTCCATAACATTTATATATCATAACTTCTTCAGCCATTCTCCAACTTAGTTTCCAGTTCCTTGACACTACAAAAAGGGCTGCTACAAATATTTTTGCACATGCCAATGACACTTTATTAAAGGTAAAACAAAAATGGAGGGTCTTTAGCTAATTTCCTAGCTAGTTTTCCAAGAGTTAAGCAAGTGAATTTAGAATCTGGAGCTCATTGCTCTGGGGACTTTTATAGAGAACTTTGATATGATTCTATCAAATTGATTAACACTGATTGGAATAGAGTAGGGATCCAATATGAATTATTTCTCTCAGTTATTTATATAGAATCAGAAAATATCAGAAGTAGGGCAGATCATAAAATGCAGAACACAGAACAGATAATGTCATAGATCAAAGAAATATTAGACTCCAAACTGCCCAATTATTTGCTAGATTTCTTCATCATCTCAAAAATCAACCTTCCAATTTTGAACTTGCTATAACTCCCCCTAAATTTTCTCTACTATCTAACTTCTTTATTTATGGTAAGGCACCCTCTTTCCATCCAGTATCAGGGGTCACAATCCTAAATCTTGTACAATGACTACACAGAGCCAGAGGGCTTAAGCAAACAGCCCTTTTACTGAACTTGTTCCAATGCCCTCAGGTAGAAACAATTTTCAAAGGTGATTTTAAAACAGTTCAGACAATAAAAACAAATAAATACTACAGGCAAGAAGATTTTTTTAAAAGTTAGTCAGAAAGGAAGCTCCCTGGAGTTTCAGGATTTCCCTAAGAGACTCTCAAAAACTACTTTTATATTTCTCTTACCAAAAGGGCCTATACCTGAGTTCCAGATCATTCTATGGAGGGAAGAGAGAATGCAAAAATGAATCCAAACTGTCCTAGGTATGTGCCACAACTTTCTTACTTTCAAAAGTGAGGGTTGGTGTTGTGAGAATATGGGAGGTATGACTTACCCCTTCTCAGGTTTTGGCCTATAATGTATAGGTTTATACCGAACATCATTCTCATTTCTTCCCTCTTACTCACCCTGCAAATCTAATAGATGGAAACGTCCTTTCAATTCTACCTTCTAATATCATGTATCTGTCCCATTTTCTGTACTCACAATCACCCTTTAGTTCATTTCTCATTATCTTTTCTTTGGACAATCACAACCTTTGGACTATAGCAACCTTTTCCTATTGCATCTCTCTGTAGCCAGTGCTTCTCTTTTTCAGACCACCATCCACATAGTTATCAGACTGATATACCTAAAACATAGGGTTGACTATGTGACTCCACTGTTCAAGAAGCTCCTATAATTCCCTGTTGTCTTTAGGATAAAATATTACAATTTTGTTGGGCATTTTAGGCTCTTCCCAATCATGAGTCAGCTTATTGTTCAGGACTGTTCACTTTTCTTTAGGCACTCTGCAGTCCAGTGAAATGGACCATGTGCTGTTTCTCAGAAACAACATTCCATCTCCTACTTCCATATGTTTGCAATGTCGTTCGTAGGCCTAGAATGCCACCTTGCTTTTGTTTTTCAAGGTTCAGCTTTCTACATTCCATACTTTCTATTCCCTGATATGAACCTTTGGATCACTGTCTTTCTTGTTTCCCTTTAACAAGACCCCACCTCTGAATTCTGGGCATTTTCTTTGGCTGTCCTTGCTTAGAAGGCTCTTCTAATCATCCACACCTACTGATCTCTTTGGCTTTCTTCAAGTCCCAACTAAAACCCCATATTTTACATAAAGTTTTTCAAAAACCCTCAATTCCAGTGCCTTCCCTATGTTGATTATTTCCTATTTATCCTCAGATATTTATATTATATTTATAGCTAAGATTTGTCTGGGCATGCTGAATTTTCCTAATAATGAGGAACCTTTGAAAAACCTTTGAAGCATACCCTGATTGCCTAACATGAAGGCCTCTGCCTTCCTTGCCAAGTGGGTAGATTAAAGCTCTTATGATTGTCTGCCTTTGTCTTTAAGACTAGTGAGGTTGTACTAGATTTTTATCCCCAAAAGATCATAAAAAGGGGAAAAGGATTTATATTTCTAAAAACATTTAAAGCACCTCTTTAGAGGTGCTATTTTTATTTATAAATAGAGGGAATGAATATCAATTTTGGAATGGCTGAAAAAATTGTGATATCTTAATGTAATGGAATCCTACTGTGCTATAAGAAATGATCAGCAGGTGGCTTTTAGAAAAATCTGAAAAGACTTATATGAACTGATGCTAAGTGAAGTCAGCAAAAAGAGGAGAATATTATACAAATTGATAGTAATATTGTGTGATGATCAACTATTATTGACAATTTTTCTGAGTAATACAATGATCATGGATAATTCTAAAAGACTCCTGATGGAAAATGCCATCTATATTCAGAGAAAGAACTGATGAAGTCTGAATGCAAATTGAAGCATCCTATTTTCACTTTTTGGGTTTTATCATGTTTTTCCTTATGTTCTATTTCTTCTTTCACAATATGACTAATGTGGAAATATGTTTTACAAGATTGCACATGTATAACCTATATCAGATTGCTTGCCATCTTGGGGAGGGCAGAGGGGAGGAAAGGAAGGAGGAGAAAATTTTGGAACTCAAAATCTTTCAGGAAAATGAATATTGAAAACTGTCTTTACATGTAATTGGAAAAAATAAAATACTATTAGAGGAAATAAGCAAAAGACTAGTGAGATTAAGACTTTCTTTTTCTTCCTGCTATACATTCACTCACAGCATGGATGCTCTGAACTTAATCAGTGAGAAGGGGAAAGACTTCCTTCTCCTGCTCTCTCTTTTACCTTGGCCTGAGAGAAAAAGACTTGGGGATGCTTGTTTAAGTTATATGTTGTTTGTACTTAGTTTCAGATGCCAAAGAACCTTGGTATTTGAGCCAAGATAACTTTGGAGCTAGGATTGAAGGCAAGAAAGTACAGAAAGATGGGCCAGTGGGGAAGCCCTGAGAAACCAGAGTACTTGATACTCAACCCTAAGGGAGTTTTTTGATTTGGAACTAAGAGTGTACTAAGAGAATTGAGTTAAATCCTGAATCTAATCCCCTTCCCCTCCTCAGACTGAGATGTTGCAAAAAGGGAGAGAATTATGCCTCTCATGTATTGAGGGAGTAAATTCCTATTGTTGTTGACAGATCTCTGCTTAACTCCCCTCTCCCCTCCACGTTTCTGTGATGTTTTCACTGATTTGTTAGAAATGTTTCTATTTGACTGTATTTGGTCACTGACACTCTGTCAGAAGATCTCACTTTATGCACTTTTAACTGGACTAGGATGATCTGTTCTCATCCCTGCCTTCGGATGTGGAGTCATATATTTGCCCTATCCCTAATAACTTTGAATTTATTTCTTATTTATTCTATATTTACTTATCTGTGAACAATGTATTTTCCATTAGATTGCAGACACTTCGAGAACAAGAACTATCTCACTTTTGTATTTATATATCTAGGACCTGCCACAGTACCTGGCATATAATAGTTGTTTAATAAATGTTTGTTGATGGATTAATAGAATATATAAAAATAGGAGGGGCCTTAGAATTTAGCAACTTGGAAATATAACAGAGCATGTCAGAGCTGGAAGGGACTTGACAACTTTAAAAATAGACTGTTAAAGCTAGAAAAAAATCTTAGAATATAAAAATCTTATACCTAGAAGGTACCTTAGAAGTTATTTTAACCAATTTATATTACAGATGAGGAAATTGAAGCCCAGAAAAATAAAATCACTTCACACAAAAGACAGAGTGACTGCCTTGGAGTCAGAAAGCCCTCATTTCAAATTGAGCTTCAAACACTTAGCTATGTTGAGCAAGTCACTTAACCTATGTCAACCTCAGTTTCCTCATCTATAAGAAAATGAGATTAATAACTTATAAAGTGCTTAACACAGTGCTTGGCACAGAGTAGGCATTATATAAATACTTATTCCCTTCCCTCTCTAAATTGCGTATTAGGAATTTACTCCCTCAATACATGGGAGGCATAATTCCTTTAGCTCCCTTCTGAGTAATGCCCTTTCCATAACTGCTTCTGTTTTTTACCTAGTTTCTGGCCCATTGTCATCCAGTCCTCAAATTTCATAAAATCATATGGTTATGGGGGCAGCAAGATGGGGCAGTTAATAAAGCACTGGTTCTGAAGCCAGGAAGACCTGAATTCAAATCTGGCCTCAGATACTAGTATATGATCCTGGGAAAGTCACTTAAAACCTCCTTCCAAATCACATGATCACATATTTAGACCTTGAAGGTTACTTAATATGTCCTCCTTATTTTAGAGAAAAAGAATTTGAGGTCCACAGAGATTGAGTGACTGATTTGAGGTGACGCAGCTAATTTGAGGTGGCTGTTGATATTTGAATCCAGGTCTTTTAACACAAAATACAGAATTCTTTTTATTGAATCACCCTAGGTTTCTGTTCTACTTATCATAGGGTCATAGATTTTGACCTGAAAGGGAACTTAGAGGCCATTAAATCCAACTCCCTCATTTTATAGAGGAAGAAACTGAGATTCTGAGAAGTTGAGGTCACATAGCTTGGAAGCTTGAACTTTGGTCTTCCTGACTGAATCAGGCCCACTGTATTACCTAGCTTAGTTTCCTAGGGGTCCAGCAATTCCTTCTCCTTTCCTCCATTCAAATGGGTTTGAACAAGGGTCAGATTCTTTTTGCCTCCAGTTTAAAATTCTACCTTTTACTTTTCCTCTCCAGGTCCCACATAAAATATCGAACAGAGAGATTTTTGCAGGTGTCTGCAGCCTGACAGCCTGAAGATAGGGCAGCAACAAAGTCCCTGCATCCCTTTGGGCATAGGGGAATATAAGTGGCTGAAGTCTTATCTATCTGCCTGCTGCCACTGCTGAAAATGTGCAGCAGAGCTTAGCATAGTACTCAAAACTACTTTGACTCTGGCAAATGTGGCCTGAGGCAAGGAGCTCTTATGGGACTTCGTTTCCTAACTGCAGACACCGATCTTTTTGCTTTGCCCTGGAACAGAGTCCCTGAGAGCATAATTGTTTGCCACTAACCTTTTACTGAAGTCACAGGCAAATATGGAGCTGGGATTAACCGTATATGGTATGGAATGACTCAATGAGACACGACCTGATTTCCTGGTAGTATTTGTAAATCCAAATCAATCATAATGGCAACTCACTTAAAGGATTCATTTGGGTGATGTGACATTATATAATCATAAGAAATTTGGATTAGAAGGGGCCTTAGGTTATAAAAGAGAAACCATCAGAGGTCAAAGGGCATAAAATATAATTAATTTTTTTTCATTTTATTTTTAGTAGCTTTTTATTTTTTCAAAACTAACAGATCATTTTCAACATTCACTTTTGCAAAACCTTGCATTCCAAATCTTTCTCCCCTCTTCTCTCCCTCCCTGTAGACAGTTGTGCAAGCCAACATAGGTTAAACATGTGCAATTTTTCTAAACATATTTCCATATTGGTCATGCTGATTCAGAAAAATAAGATCGAAGGGAAAAAACATGAGAAAGAAAAAAAATCAAGCAAACAAGTAACAACAACAACAACAAAAAGGTGAAAATATTATGCTTTGATCTACATTTGTTCTTCATAGTTCTCTCTCTGATGTTGGATGGATCTTTCCATTACAAGTTTGGAAATACCTTGAATTATCTCATTGTTGAAAAGAGCCAAGTACATCACAATTGATCATCACATAATCTTGTTGTTGCTGTGTACCATGTCCTTTTGGTTCTATTCACTCCACTTAGCATCAGAAGTCTTTCAAGGCTTTCCTGAAATCAGCCTACTTGTCATTTCTTACAGAACAATAATATCGTTACATTCACATAACCTAACTTATTCAGCCATTCCTCAAATGAGAGGCATCTACTCAATTTCAAGTTCCTTGCCATTACAAAAAGGGCTGCTAAAAACATTTTTGCACATGTTAGTTCTTTCTCCTCATTTATATCTCTTTGGAATACAGATCAATGGAGACACTGCTGGATCAAAGGATATGCACAATTTCATAGCCTTTTGGGCATTGCTCTAAATTGCTCCCTAGAATAGTTGTATCATTACACAACTGCACCAACAATGCATTAGTGTCCCAGTTTTCCCACTTCCCTTCCAACATTTATCATTATATTTTCCTATCCTCTTACTCAATTTGAGAGGTGTAAAGTGGTACCTCAGAGTTGTCTTAATTGGCATTTCTCTAAGTAATAGTGATTTAGAGTATTTTTATATGATTAGAAATGGTTTTAATTTATTTCTCTGAAAATTTCCTGTTCATAACCTTTGACCACTTATCAATTGGGGAATGGCTTATTCTTATAAATTTGAGTCAATTATCTATATAGTTTAGAAATGTGGCCTGAATCAAAAACACTGGATAAAATCCCCCTCCCCCCCGGCTTTCTGCTTTCCTTCTAATCTTGGCTGTATTGGTTTTGTTTGTACAAAACCTTTTTAATTTAATATAATAAAAATTATCCATTTTACATTTCATAATTTTCTCTAGTTCTTCTTTGGCCATAAATTCTTCTCTTCTCCATAGGTCTGAGTAGTCTACCCCTTGTTCTAATTGGGCAAAGAAATTATCAAGTTAAATATAAAAACTTGATAGACATAGAAACTGAAACCCAGAGAGATTGAAAAACTTATTCAAAGTCACACAGAAACCAATGGGACTGGAAATCAGACTTCCTGAATTCTACTTCTTTGGATTTTAAAAAATATATTACATTCATGTTGTAAGGAAACTTAGTAGAAGATGTGGTATGTGTATGTGTATGTGTATGTGTGTGTGCACGTGTGTTTTGAAGCTAAATTAATTTCCAAAAGTAAAAATAAAAAAAATGAGTTGAAAGCACGATATATCAGCCAAACAAGCTAACATGATCTTAGGTTTCATTAAGAGAGGCATTGTATCCAAAGACTAGCTTGACAATAGTCCTATCTCACTCTCTCCTGGTCAGATCCCATCTGACATATTATATTATTTGTGGGTGTTATGTTATAAGAATAATGATAAGATGGAGAATATCCAGAAGAGAGAAACCAAGATAATTTAGTGCCTTTGAGATCAGGCTGTCAGCCAATTGATCATTTAACACATTTATAATATGCTGGGTACAGTGCAAAGAAAGAAATGAAAGAATCTTTGAATTCAAGGATGTTTTGTTTTATTTGAGAGATAGCAGAGTCTTTTACTTCTTAGAATATTTTGTTTTCCTTGGAAACAGCTCAGCTGCCACATCTTATAAAAGACTTTTCCTAATTCCCTCAGCTGCTAGGGCTTATCTTTCCTCCATATTACCTTGTAATTATTTTGCATTGACTATATATGTGTATATGCAAAAAGTAGACAATATATGTGTACATATACACACATGCACACACACACATATACACACATACATATATGTGTGTGTGTGTCTATACGTCCATCCATCTATCCATGCATACACATATTGTCTACTCCCAAAGACTCCTTAGGATCTGGAAGTTTTCATTGTTATTTGGGTATGTATCCCCAGCTCTGAGCACAATATCTGGCATTTTGTAGTTGCTTGATAAATGTTTGTTGATTAGTTTTCATGTATAAACATATAAAATATACAAAATAAATGTGTGTCTTTTAATAGGGATTAGGAGAGGGCACTAGTAGCTGGGGAGTCACAGAATTTAACTCTGGTTGATTACTTTAAAATAAAAACTAAAAGAATCCTCATTATAACTTAGCTAATGAATGATTTTCCAGCTTCTGCATGAAGACCTTATCCTACCTCAATGGAGAAGAACCAACAACTTGCCAAGGCAGACAGTTCCAATTTTGTACATCACCAATTGTTGAAAGTTTTTCCTTCCATCAAGCCTTAAATGGCTTTTTCACCTTCAAATTCTACCTGTTATTTCTGCTTCTTCCCTCTGAGGCCAAATGGAATAAATTTAATTTCTCCTTCACATGAAAGCTCCTCAAATACCTGAAGGCAGCTATCATATATCCCTCCAGGCTCTTCTTTTTTCAGGTTAAATATCCTCAGTCCCTTGAACCAACTTCATTTGGCATGGATTGAAGGTCTTTCAGTACCTCAGTTTCCTTCCTTTGGACACTCTGCATATCATTCATGTCCTTAAACCATGAATTGCAGAAGTCAAAATCAACAAATATACATTAAGTACTTACTGGGCTATGTTCTGGAGATACAAAGAAAGGCAAACAAGCAAAACAAAACAAAAAACCCCAATAATAATCCTTACTCTCAAGGAACTCATAGTCTAATGAAGGGAAGGAGAAAGACAATAGACAAACACCTATATTAAAACAAAAAAAAGATATAGGCAGGCTACAGTAGATGAGATCTGATGAAGACAAATTACAGAAGATTCACTTCAGTCCTGGAAGATCTGCCTCTCTTAATGTACCTCCAAATTTTGCATTAGCTGGTTGGAGCCAACATGGAGTAAGACATAACAGTTTTGCCTTAGCTTCTCTACAACCTTCTCCACAACAGCATAGAGTTCTCAGACAATATAGAGTTTCTCAGACAGAATTCTGATTGAGAAAGCCATAGAAAATGAGTCACTTTTTGGAGCCTAGGATGGCTTATGAAGTTATATAGGAAGATTTTCAGATTCTGTGGCTGTGGCTGGCTAGGAATGCAGAAATGAAGGAGGGTATAAGCAATGGTAGCAGCAGTGGGGAGCATTCTAACACAAATAATAAGAAGATTGAAAACTAGAGCAAGAAACATTTGAGCAGAAAAAAAGATTCCAGGGGACCCCTCTCTTGGCACTAGGAGCAGAAATAGATGTCAAATGACAGTTCTGTTGTGCATTACCCAGATCCACATTATAATTTCAGAATGAAGAATGGTAGTGAGGGAGCAGGAGCTCTATCTGTGTAAAGAGCAAGGAACAAGTTCCAGAACCTTAGCTGTGTGGCTCTGAGTCTAAGAGTGGGAGTGGGGGTAAGACACATTTCTAACTAATGTTTAGCTCCTCACATAAACCTTCAGTGAAATAAATCAATGGAGAAGATCAAAACCAAGGAGGTGCTGAAGTTCACTTAATTTGAACCTGCAGAACCTCCTTACAGATTTATTGATTAAGTCCAGCAACAATCTATGTGAATTCAGTCACTCACATCTAAAAAGCTCCTAACCTGTGTCAGGAACTTGCCGAGTGCAGATCAGGAAGGCAAAGACCAGATCTCTCTTTGGATATCATCACTATAGATATGCTTAGAAGTTACAGACACACAGATTAATTGACCCAGACACCAAAAATGAGCAGAGTTTAAAACTAATATAAAATCCAAAGTCAAGAAATAGTCTGGAAAAATGAGGCATCAAAAAAGAATCTACCCATAAAAAGCTACAATGACAAAGGAGATTAAAACAACTGCAGAAAAAGGCAATAATCTGAACAAACTACAAACAAACCTTTAAAGAAAATTGTAGATTGGCTACAAGCCCAAAAAGACTTCTTAAAAGAATTAAAAGAGTTTAAAAAGTTGGAAAATGATTTTAAGAATCAAATGAGAGCAGTAGAGGAACAACTGGGAAAAAGTGACAACCATGTGATAAAATTATTAAAAAAAAAAGCATTAACAGCTAGATCAAAGTGACAATAGTGAAGAAAATAATTGCATAAAAATTAGATTTGGTCAAATGGTAATGACTCCATGAGGCATCAAGGAGCAGTAAAACACAATCAAAAGACTATACTTACATATACATACATACATACTCACACACAAACACACATATCTATATTTATATCTATCTAGATCTAGATCTTGATCTATATCTATAAATCATAAAAAATAACTGACCTGAAAAATAAAAAAAGGGATGATTTAAGAATCACTGGAATGCCTAAAAGCCATAAACAAAAAAAAGATCTTTGATAATATATTTCATAGAGGATTTTAGAAAGATAGAAGATTAGGTCAGCAAACTGTCAGCTCTCCAAATTTTCTCTACAGAAAAAGAAGTGAAGTGGGCATGAGAGCTGCTAGTGCTAAAAATCTTACTTGTTTATTGGGTTAAAGAGGAAACAATTTATATATTTAGAAGGTTAGAAGGATATAACAATCTAAATTGAGAAAGAAATAAGAGGATTAGGGGCTGGAATAAGAGAGGGACTCATACAAGGGTGGATAGATTAAAAATAGGAGGGCAAGTTAGAGGGTAGAAGTAAATTAGACAAGTGAAGAGGGATACGGTTAATAGGGCAAGATGAATAGTGAGGAAAAATAGGAAATAGGGAAATACACAGTAAGTAATTATAGTTTAGAATGTGATTGGCATGAATTTATCCACAAAAATAGAAATGGATAGCAGAATAGATTAAAAATCTAAATTCAAAATATGCTGCTTTGAAGAAATGCAATAAAAATGAGAGCTACACAGAGGGATAAAATAGAGCATTGGAGTAGAATTTATTATGTAAGAAAAGTAGGAATAGTAATCATGATCTCAGACAAAGTCAAAACTGAAATAGATCTAATTAAAAGAAAAATAGAGAAATCACACTATGTGTTACTCATATTATTCAATAGTGTTTTAGACCATTTAAAATAACTATACAATTTAAAATACCTGAGAGTATGCCTGCCAAAACAGACATGGGAACTACATGAACATAGACATAAAATGCTTTTTATACAAATTAAGTCAGATTTAAATAATTGTAGTAATATTTATTGTTCCTGGGTAATAAAATGACAATTTAACCCATGTAACCTAATTATTCAGTGGCTTTCTGACTAAATTAATGCAAATTATTTTACTGAGTTAGAAAAAGAATCACAAAATTCATTTGGAAGAACAAAAGGTCAAGAATTTCAAACAAACTAATGAAAAAAATGTAAAGAAAGCAGATTCAGCAGTATTAGACTTTAAACTATATCATAAAGTGAAAGCATTATTGAAATATGAAATGGATAGTGTTGATTATTTTAAATTAAAATTTTCTTGAATAGAACCCACCAAGAATAGAGGAAAAGAGAGAAAATTGGGGGCGGGGAGTGTTCTTAGACAATCTCTCAGATAGGATATGATTGTTTTGGAAGACTGAGCAAAAGAAGTATAATTCTAAAGGGAAAAAATTAATATTTAATGAAATAAAGGACTTCATTTCTGATGAAAAGACCAAAGCTGAATAGAAAATTCAAACAAAAGATTCAAGAAATGTATAAAAAGTTAAACATGAATAAGAAATAAAGAGATAAACAAAACTAACCTTTTTGAGGCAATAATTCACCATTTGACAACAATTGCTAGGAAAAATGGAAATCAGCTTGGAAGAAAGTAGTCATAGACTAACATCTTACACAATATACCAATATAAAGTCAAAATGAGCACACAGATATGAAGGGTAATTATCATAAACAAATTGGGGAGCATAGGAAATTTTATCTGTCAAATTTTTGGAGAAAAGAAGAATTTATGACTAAACAAGAGACAGAATATTAAGAAGTAAAATGGATAATTTTGATTACATAAAATTGCATAAAAATGATTATATACAAACCATTGCAGCCAAGGGAAAGTTTTTTTATATACAAACAGTTTCTCTGTTAAAGGCCTCATTTCTCAAATTATATAGGAAACAAGTCAAATTTATAAAAATAAGAGCCATTCTCCAACTCATAAGTAGTCAAAGAATATGAACACAACAAGAAATTAATGGGTACATGAAAAACACTCTAAATCACTGTTGATTAGAAAAATGTAAATTAAACCAACTTTGATTCTATCAGATTGGCTGATATGACAGAACAGAAAATGATGACTGTTGGATGAGATGTGGAAAAATTGGAACAGTAATGTATTGTGGATGGAATTGTAAACTCAGTGCTTGGACCTATACCCAAAAGGTGATAAAACTATACATACCCTTTGAACCAACAATACCAATATTAGGTCTGTATCCCAAAGAGATTAAAGAAAAGGAAAAGGACCTAGAAGCACAGCTTTTTGTTGTGACATATAATTGGAACCTCAGTTTCTTGTTTGGCCATCATCTCTTCCCCTATCCATTAATTTGCTAAGTAATTCTCCCAGGTTCCACTAATTTGTTTATTGTATCACCCTTATTTCTGAATCCTATTCCAATTTTGAGATTATTTTGGCATATGCTAGATTATATTTCAGTTCTCCCAGTAGTTTTTGTCAAATAGTGAAGTTTTTTTCTCAATAGTATTTTGTTTTTCCAATCACATGTAAAGATAGTTTTCAACATTGACTTCTGTAAAAATTTGAGTTCCATTTTCCCTTCCTCTTTCTTTTACTTTTTTCCTTCCCAAAACAGCAAGTAATCTGATATAGATTATATGTGTACAATCAAAGAAAAATCAGAACAAAAGGGGAAAAAACCATGAAAAGGAAAAAGCTAACAAAAAAAGGTGAAAACAGTTTGCTTTAATCTGCATTCAGTCTCCCTAGTTCTCCCCTTGGATGCAGATGACATCAAATAGTGAGTTCTTTTCCAAATAGGTAGGATCTTTAAATTTATCAAGTACTAGGTTACTATATTCACTTGCTTCTGTATATTGTATATTTATTCTTTTCCACTGGTCAACCTTTCTATCTCTTATCCAATATCAAATTATTTAGACAATTACAGCTGTATATCATAGTTTGATCCTCAGTACTGCTAAGGTCCTCTTCCTTTCCAATTGTTTTTTATATTCTTGGCTTTTTGTTCCTCCAGATAAATTTAATTCTAGCCCCATAAAGTGGTATGATACTAAGTAGGTAAATTAACATAAGTGGTATTGTCATTTTTATTATGTTGACTCAATCTATTCCATAAGCAATTGATATTTTTTCCTTTTTTTGAAACATGGCTAATGTGAAAACTTGTTTTGCATAATTTCATATTTATAATGGATTTTGTATTTCTTGTCTTCAGTGGGTGGAAGAGAAAATTTGAAACTGGAAATAAAATGAAATAAAAACAAAATAAAAAACAAATATGCATTAATTTTTCATGCTAAATCACACTACTAAATCATTGAACAACATTTCTTTTTTTTGCACCAACTTCTATTATATTAGAGTATAAGACTTTTTAATTTGCCTTATTGAATTGTATTTTATTAAATTTAATTCAATGTTTTCACTTTATCAAGGACATTTTGGATATCAACTTTTGTCTAATATGTGTAGACATCCCTTCTCTGAACTTTGTGTCATCAGTAAAATCAATGAATATGTAATTTATATCTTTATTTAAATGACTGATAAAAATATTAAACATCATGGGATTGAGCATAAATCCCCTTGCTACTCCACTAGAGGGATATCTTGACATCTTGACACTGAACCATCAGCATCTATCAACTCTCTGACTAGTTCTGAATCCTTACAAATGCATTATTATCTAGACTAGATCTATTCATTTATTTATTTAGATTTTTGGGGACTAGACTAAAGAGGACTTTTTTTGTCTCAATTGCTACCTAATTTTAATCACTGAATATTACAGCCTCAGTCAAACTGAGTTCTGTTGAAGACCCTAGTTTAAAAAGACAAAGATCTCCCATTCATCCAGGGCCATCTCCAGTCATTCTGATCTATATCTTGCCACTGGACCAAGATGGCTCTGAAGGGGAAAGTAAGGCAGGTGACCTCACACTACCCTCCCTCACTTAAATCCAACTCAGTTGTATGTCACAGCATCACCTTCCTGATGTCATGGTACTCTTTGAGAACAGAAGACAAACAACAAGAATAGTAGGGTTATCCACTTGAGCTGAATTTAGAAGGAGACTAGAATTATAAGAGGTGGAGGTGAGTATTGGTTGAAGGAACTGGGTGATGGTGGTTAGTCTGATGAAGACTTGGAGGAGACTTCTAGCAGTTTTTAAGGATTTGAAGGGCTATCACCTGAAAGGATTAAGTTTGTCAAAAGGTCAGAAATTGGAGCAATGAGTAGGAGCTTCAAGGAGGTAAATTAAGTTTGATATTAGGAAAAATAGCTTGATAACTAGAATGAAATGGGCTATATAGGAGGTATCATGGTATAGTGGAGAACATACTAAACTAGGAATCATGAAGATTTGGTTCAAATCATACCTCAGATACTTATTAGCTGTGTAACTCTGGGCAAGTTTCTTGTCTAATTTTTTTCCCTTTTGTCATTAAAATTGTATTTGTTTTAGAATCTGTGAGATACACCCTCCCCCCACTCTGCATCTTTTTTTTTTCCTGGAGACAATCCATGGACTTTTTCAAAGGTTACTTTGATTTATATGTTCAGAAATTCTAGGAAGTTTTCTTGAATTATGGCATTCAGGTTTTTTTGATTTGTGTCCTGGGAGATATGATACTTAAAAATTCTCTCTACATTTTGCCTTTGAGAGCAATATTCTTTGCTTATATAGATATTGCATTCTTTTTAATATCTCTGTTTTTTCCCCTTTTTTTCTGGATAATCCTTCACTTCTTTGTATTTTTATTCCTAATCTATTGCTCTCTTTTTTTTCTTTGGAGAGATTTGTCACTCAGGATTCAAGTTTTTCTATTCTGATTATTTCAGCTGTTTAAAGAATAAGTTCTTTTTATAATTCTTTTTCTCTTTTGAACCATTCAGAATAATACTGCTATGGTTCTATGCTTTCTTGGGAATCCATAGGATATTCTGCTACATGAAGTGTTGATTTTTTCCTTTTGCAATATTTATTCATAGATAGCTGGACTCATTAAAATGATCTGGAGGCTATAGTTCCTTCTGTTATTAATATTTTTCCTATTGTTTGTTTATCTATTTATGATTAAGGTTTTTATCTGAATTTCCTTCATTATGATTGTTTGATATTTTAAATCTTTTTTCCCCTTTATATTGTCCTTTGGCTCACTTACTGATTGCTTCCCATTTGATAATAATTACCCTGGGAACTAGACCTCAAAGTTGTCTCAGTCCCTTCCCAAGCTGGTGAAGTTACTTTTCATAGATCTCATTCCTTGTCACAAGTGACTGCTGGAGTGGACAGAACTGACATTCAATTTGATGCTAGTCCATTTTGCTTCAGGCCTACTGGAGCTTTGCATATCTACTGGAACCCCATCTAAAATTCTTCTGTTTTTTTTTAAATTTCTTAATTTTTGTCCATTTATTTTTATTTGTTCAGTTGCTTTTTCTTTATATTAGTCCTTCTCACTCTTTTTATTGGTACTTATAACTTTTTTCTTGTTCTTGATTATTCTTCCTTTTTTGCTTATCTCATCTTCTTCTCTTTTCCTTCCCTTGGTTTCATCTTTTCTCCTTGCCCCATCTTCTTCTTGTTTTCCTTCTCTGAGTATTCTTTTTTGAAAATTTTATTTTTAACATATGAAATAAAAAGTATTTCTATGACATAGTAGAAAAAAGAAAACGATTGCTCAAGAAACAGCAAATCTATAATATACAACTTGCTATTCCTTTTAAACACAATAAAGTTTCAGGTAACTTTTTTCTTCCTTTCCCCTCTGCCTTAGAGATGGTTACCATTAGAAACAAATATGTGTATTTATATATGATTGTATATAAAATCATTGTATACATACTTTTCTTTATTAGTATTTTCTCTGGAAGCAGATGGCATCCTTTGTAGTTAATTCAGATATTTATAATAGTCAAGTCATTCAAACTTGTTCTTAGTCATTCAAAGTTGTTCTTAAATCAATACTGTCGTTACTTTATGCAACATTTTCTTAGTTCTGCTCATTTTCTTATTATTTTGTACAAATCTTTCCATGTTTTTCTAAGGTCCTTGAGCTCATTATTTCTTTATAGAACAGTAATATTCCATCACACTCATATATTACAACTTGTTCAGCCATTCCCCAATTGATGGACATACAGCTCTTTGTCACTGCAGAGAAGACTTCTCTGGACAAATCAACTATCCCTTTGATGCCTCAATTTCCTCATTAGGTAAAATGGGGCAGTTGAAATCAATCAATGACATCTTAAGTACTTTTCCAACTCTAAATCTATGATCTTACTATCTTGAGAAGCAATAGGGTACTATCCCTAGTAGCCTGGATACCTAGTGGTTAAGTATTTGGTGGAAGGGCATTTTTTCCAGGCAGGAGCTGACCTAGATGGCCAGTAAGGGGCCTTTCTACTCTTGAGATTATGAAAAGAAACCTTTGGAAAATGACATTAACTCAAAACTTTCAAAACCAGAAAAGTGGTTCATCCTGTCAGTGTCTGCTCCTAAATATTGGGCCCATAGATTACAAGCCAGTCCTGGACTCTTATAGAAATCCTTCATCAATGCCCCCTTCCCTTATACAGGCTACAAATCCTCAGGAAGGAGAGGGAACAATTTTTTTCCTTTTTTTTTTTTTTTTTTTTCCCAGAGACAGCTTGTTTGAACCAGAAACATTTACCATGTTTGAGCTTTGGATTTGCAAGTGTAAATCTTCTCCAGGGCCAGGTGTGCCTCCAAAGATAAGTGTATTGGGAGGGGTATTTCCATGCTGCACATATCCACAGATTAATTTGAAGCAGCTTCTTAATAACTAAACATTTTTACATTTGGATTACTGTGACCATCCCTTCAGCTGACAAATTCTGAAAATATCAAGCCATTTGGCTTAAAATGCCTCCACCCCCTACCCCATTTTTCCCATCCCCACACCCAATCCCCTTGAAAGTTAATAAATAAAATCCTGGTGTTCAGCTTATTGTAAAACAAGGCTTTTGTAAAAATGCCCACAGGGACTGGGTAACCCAGAAAGGGAGGTTGAGTGAATAGCTTGAGCTACAAGAGACTGAGTCCTTAAGTCAACATGTTTCATAGAAATGAGAGCCAAAATGTTTTTTGCTGTTATTATTATTATTATTAATATGACTATTTGTTACTATTGTTATTTACAACAATAATAATAACTTGCATTTTCATAGTACTTTAAGAAACCTGCAAAATACTTTTTTCACAACTGCCTTTGTAAGGCAGGTAGTACAAGTGTTATTATATCTACTTTAGAGATGAAGAAATTGATGCTGGGAGGTTAGGTGATTTTTTATGGAAACTGTTTTAGTTTTTAATGAGAAATCAAGTGATTTGTCCATAATCCTAAACTAGTAAGGATTAATTCTGGGTTTTGAATTTGGGTCTTCTGATTTTTAAGCCTTCCATAGCCTTAACACATAGAATGTCAATGCTGAAAAGAATCTTATAACAAATGCTATACTATTACTACTGATGAAGCACCAGTTTCTGGGAGAGCAGTTTGTAAAGTAAAAAAAACTCACACAGGTTTCTTGTAGCCAGAAGGCATCTCTTTATTGTCATAAAAAGGACAAAATGGGCTGATCAAGCTGATTTAGCAGTGCTCTGTGAGTGAAGGGTTGCCATTTAAGGTCAGAGGGAAGAAGGAAAGGGGAAATAAGGGCAGGATCTAGATAGTTAGGGAGAAGTGAGGGAAGGACCTTGTTGAGAAGAAACTTGCATGCACTTAGGTCTATGTCAGCAACTTCATGATAAAATACTGGGAAATGGAATATGCTTATATGTGCTTTGGTCACAAAGATTATTTGCAGGGCAATATTATATTCAGTGTGCCTGCTCAGGGGAGAAAGGGTCCCTTGGTTGCAGAATCCTTACTGATTTAGTGAATTGAGCAAGCCATAGTCATGCTGATAAGATTGACAGTGTTTTAGGGTTAGGGTCATTCCTGAAAATGGCTGCACCACATCACTACTACTATTAATTATTCATGTTTATGTAACACTTTGAGATTTTTAAACATTTTACTTTTAAAAAATGTCCTTGATAACTTTTACTTTAACACAGAGATGAAACTGCACTTGGGGAAAATTCATTTGGGAGTCAAGACAAGGTATCACAGAGGACACGCCAAACATGAGTGTAGCTGTGCCAGGTGGGGGTGGTTCATGTCCTAGGAAATCATTGTCCTTAATCAGCTAGAGCTGGACGTTGGGAGAGCGTGATAAGTGAAAAGGGCTCATGGGGATAGAATCTTGGGGGAGTATACAGCCTGTGTCTCTGGAGGCAAGGTTTGTGGAAAGATCTTCTGTGCTTCTCCTACAATACCAATACCCTCTTAACTCTCAAAGTATGTTAGCGCAAGTATCAGAGTGGGAAGAACTCTTAGACAAAGATTATAGAATGGTAATGCTGGAAGAGGCCTTAGCATAGAAAGCATAGGAAAATAGATCTGTAAGAGTCCTAAGACAAAAACATTTTAATGTTAGAATTAGAAGGAAACTTAGGGCTATAGCCTAACATCATCAGTTTATAGATGAAGAAAATGGGATTCAGAGAAATAAAATGAACTTGTCTAACATCAGATGAAAAGGTACTGGCAAAACTAGGATTAAAAACCAGAATTCCTCACTCCTGGTGTGAGTGTTTTCTCCACTAAATTATAAATGCATTTCCTAAGCTTTGGGGGAGCTGGAAATTTCAAGAGACTGTTCCAAATGGACAATGATTCCTAGGGCTATATTCAGAGATATATTCATGAATCAATGACTTCTTGTGTTCCAGTATCCACAAATAATATAGAGCTATAAAATGCTATTGCTGCCTTTTAAATACTTACACTATACTCATGGTATCAGGATTTACTGACAAGAGAAAACTGAAAGCATAGTGAAACAGATAAATGGCTATACAAATGGCATGTATGGTAAGGGTTGAAGAAAAGGAAATGTCCACTGTGGGAAAGGAGTCAAAGGAAGCTTCCTGGGTTTGCCTTGAAGACTGGGGCCCATTTAGCTGGATGTAGAAGATGGGAGGGGAGAAGTAGCTTGAATGGGGCTCGTGTTGGGGATAATGGGAGCCCTTCGGGATGTTTTGAATACCTGGGAAAGTCTGTCTGTCAGTTTCTTCTCACTACCAGCTGCAATGGGAGAATTTTCAGAAAGCACACTCTGAAAACCCAAGCTTAATTTTTGCTGAAAGCTGTGACTGCTATCTTTCGTCCCTCAGAGTGGAGGTAAATGCCATCCTGTTGGGTGGCAGCAGTAGAAGAGTTAGTGGTGATTCAGATAATTACTGACCTGGACTTGTTGTTCCTAGATTTTTGACGCTGATTATTCTAAAGACTCTGACTTTACTCAAGGCAACTTGTATGTGTTCTATGTAATCCCTGTTTCTCTCTGTACCTTAATCTTTACAAACAAAGATAAGGCCTATGGGATGATTCCAAACCTATTCTATGAGGGAAGAGACTCTTTAGAAAGTAATGTGCCTGAGGAATTATTTAATTTGGTTGTATTTCTTCTCACATTCAGATATTCTAATGTTTTCCCAAGTAAAAAATTCTAAGTAGAGAGCAATTTCTTCATAGAAAGGAGAGAGACAATGTAGCTCAAGGAAAATAATGTAAGGCAGAAGACCTGGATTCAAATCCTACCTCTAACACTTCCTGCTTGTGTGATCTTGACCAATTTGCTTGTCCTCCCCATATCTCCCTGGATCTGTAAAATGAGGGGAATTTGACTGGAGAACTATGGTCCTTATATATAAGAAATTATTGAATGACAGATTCAGAGAATATTAAAACTGGAACTCAATCTTCCAGGTCATTAGGTCCAACCATTACCTTATAGAAGAACAAAAAAGAGAATGAGAGCCCAGTACAGTCCTGCAGTTCATTAATCATAGAGCTGAGGTTAGATTCAAGATCTCTTCATTCTCAATTTATATTTTATATACACAGTTGTGCTTTATGGTTATAAGAAATTTTGCACTCAACCTCCCTGGATCATTACAATAATCCACAAATAAGATATTGAAGCAAGTTCACATAGCTTGTGGCAGTGTTGGAGCTCAAATACTGACCATGAGAAAAGGGCCTTTGTGAAGTCAAAGAGGATATGCTGTAGCTCTTTTAAAAACAAATTACCCCCCCTCCTCAAAAGCACAAGCTTAGACTCCCAGATGTAGAGCTGGAGGACATGAGAAATGGTAATCTATTTCAATTCCCTCATTTTACAAACGAGGAATCAAGGCCTATAGAGGTTAAATAATTTTTGTTATTAAAGATTTTTATTTTCAAAACATATACATGGATATTTTTCAACATTCACCCTTGCAAAACCTTGTGTTCCAAATTTTTTCCTTCCCTTTCCATCACTCCCTCCCTTAGAAGGCAACTAATCTAGTATATGTTAGACATGTGCAGTTCTTTTATACATATTTCTACAAATATCATGCTGCACAAGAAAAATCAGATCAAAAAGGGGAAAAATGAGAAATTAAGCAAACAACAACAAAAAGAGTGAAAATACTATGTTGTGATCCAACTCAGTTCCCATAGTCCTCCCTCAAGGTTAAATCATTTCCTCAAAGTCATACAGGATGACAATATTACTGTGCTGAAGTTTTTATCTCCATCATTGTTTTGCCCAGAGTCATTTTGGTCCTACTCCTGGTCAGACACAAACTGATTTCCTATTCTCATTTTGTATCACATCCTTCTTTCCTTTTGTGTCTTTATTTCCTTTCACTTGCATTCTATGGAATGCTCCTGGCATTGGGCTATCACAGAATAAACTCTTTCCAATGTCTCTTTCTTCCCAGGAGGCAAGAATCAATCAATAAATGATAATAAACAACATGCAAGCCTTTAATGGTTTCCTATTTGCCATGAATGTCAGGAACCCTGGAGCTGTTAAAGGACTTGAATTTCACATTTATTAAGTAGTCCTCCTGTTTCTTCCATTTGGCGCCAAGCCAATGGTTTCTATGCAATGATTTCCCACCAGGTTTTTGTGCCTTCTGGTTTGGTAGAGGAATGGGGTGGCTGACTGAGCCAGGAAAGACTATTATCTTGGGTTATTTGCCTCAGGCCCCTGGTTCCGTCTATGTTTCTGTATCTCTCTGTTCTGTTTCTCTCTTAGTTTCTGTCTCTGTCTTTTTCTTTCTCTGTGTTCCTCTCTCAGATTTGAGATTGTAAATTTGGTAGATTACTGAAGGAACTCTTAAAGAGTGTGGTGGGATGAAAAGAAAAGGTCACATGATCTGAGGTGAGAACTTTTAAGCAAATAAGGAAAAAGTTTGGAGTTTGCTCCCTTTGGGGTCCTCTTGCTTGTTGCTACAAATCCTATACACTCTGGGCAGTTCCTCTGCAAATGTTGGGGGACTAAGGTGTGGCTATAGTAGGATTGGGAAGATGGATAGTTCATTAGAGCCTCTCCTTCTGGGAAACACAAGTCAAAGTCCATGTTTTGGTAAAGGAAGTGTAGAGGAAAGCCATAATATTTACATTTTGATAATAGTTCTGTTTCTCACTAGTTGCTTAAGCATGGATGATAAATCATTTGACAAAAGAGGTAATGCATTAAAGGTGCTTTGGATCCATAATGTGCTATTGAGGTGATAACTACTATTATTATGATTCCCTAACAATTGATGGGCCAGTACTATTATCTTCATAAAGGAACACCATATTAGAAAAGACATAAAAACAATTAGAGAACTTCTTTTATCCTCAGTATATTTCTTTTTTTTTTTTTTTTTTTTATTTAATAGCCTTCAATTTACAGGATATATACATGGGTAACTTTACAGCATTAACAATTGCCAAACCTCTTGTTCCAATTTTTCACCTCTTACCCCCCCCCCCTCCCCAAATGGCAGGATGACCAGTAGATGTTAAATATATTAAAATATAACTTAGATACACAATAAGTATACATGACCAAAACATTATTTTGCTGTACAAAAAGAATCAGACTCTGAATTATTGTACAATTAGCTTGTGAAGGAAATCAAAGATGCAGGTGTGCATAAATATAGGGACTGGGAATTCAATGTAATGGTTTTTAGTCATCTCCCAGAGTTCTTTTTCTGGTATAGCTAGTTCAGTTCATTACTGCTCCATTAGAAATGATTTGGTTGATCTCGTTGCTGAGGATGGCCTGATCCATCAGGACTGGTCATCATCTAGTATTGTTGTTGAAGTATATAATGATCTCCTGGTCCTGCTCATTTCACTTAGCATCAGTTCGTGTAAGTCTCTCCAGGCCTTTCTGAAATCATCCTGTTGGTTATTTCTTACAGAACAGTAATATTCCATAATTTTCATATACCACAATTTATTCAGCCATTCTCCAACTGATGGACATCCATTCAGTTTCCAGTTTCTAGCCACTACAAAAAGGGCTGCCACAAACATTCGTGCACATACAGGTCCCTTCCCTTCTTTATAATCTCTTTGGGATATAATCCCAGTAGTAACACTGCTGGATCAAAGGGTATGCACAGTTTGATAACTTTTTGAGCATAGTTCCAAACTACTCTCCAAAATGGTTGGATTCGTTCACAACTCCACCAACAATGAATCAATGTCCCAGTTTTCCCACATCCCTCCAACAACCATCATTATTTTTCCTGTCATCTTAGCCAATCTGACAGGTGTGTAGTGGTATCTTAGAGTTGTCTTAATTTGCATTTCTCTGATTAATAATGACTTGGAGCATCTTTTCATATGACTAGAAATAGTTTCAATTTCTTCATCTGAGAATTGTCTGTTCATATCCTTTGACCATTTTTCAATTGGAGAATGGCTTGATTTTTTATAAATTAGAGTTAATTCTCTATATATTTTGGAAATGAGGCCTTTATCAGAACCTTTGACTGTAAAAATATTTTCCCAGTTTATTGCTTCCCTTCTAATCTTGTCTGCATTAGTTTTGTTTGTACAAAAACTTTTCAGTTTGGTATAATCGAAATTTTCTATTTTCTGATCAGTAATGATCTCTAGTTCTGCTTTGGTCATAAAAACCTTCCCTTCCACAGGTCTGAGAGGTAAACTATCCTATGTTCCTCTAATTTATTAATAATTTCATTCTTTATGCCTAGGTCATGAACCCATTTTGACCTTATCTTGGTGTACGGCGTTAAGTATGGATCAATGCCTAGTTTCTGCCATATTAGTTTCCAATTTTCCCAGCAATTTTTATCAAACAGTAAGTTCTTATCCCAAAAGCTGGGATCTTTGGGTTTGTCAAAGACTAGGTTGCTATATTTGTTGACTGTTTTATCCCTTGAACCTAATCTATTCCACCTCAGTATATTTCTAAACCATTACTTTTAAAAGTCAGTTTTTTTCTTTTTTCAGTAAAGCAAATCCCAAATGGTTCAAAAAATGTGGTTTAGTTTTATTCTTAAGGTTTTAAATTATTTAAATTTAATCTAAATATTTTAAATATTTAATTATTTTAATTAGTTTATTTTAAATTTATTTTTAAATTTTATTTTTTTCAATTTTAATATTATATGATTCTATGATTAAAAATTCGTGGATACTAAGATTCTAAATTCTATGATTCAACAATTATAATATTTTAAAGTTTTATGCTTCTAAGATTCTAACAGTCTATGATTCAGCAAGTTATTTTCTCAATCACTTGATCCAGTTATTAATCACATGAAGGGAAAACAAACAAGTTGACCTATAAGATCCTTTCTAGTCCTTTGAAGGAAATCCCTTTTCCTCCTTGATCCTCAGTTTTCTTATCTGTAAATAAGGGGCTTGTTTTAGATGGACTCTAAAGTCCCTTCCAGCACTAAATCTTGTGATTCCTTACCTTGTGCCTAACCTCCTCCACTTTCTTCCTGCCCACTGCCAATGTTTGATTTATACCTGCTATTGCTGTTGAGCTCAGCCCTGCTTGAGTGGGGCAGTTGTCTGATTTATCTAGTGCATAATTAATAGGAACACTACCAGCAGCCACAAGGGGGTAACAAGCATTGGAAATCAATGGTGTCTTTTTAGTGTCAGTTTGTTTGTGAAATATAGAAAGTGAAAGGGAGGAGGGGGAAGGGGATGGAGCCTTCAAAGTAGGAACCCAAGGCGATCCCTACCTTCCCTACTCCAGCTCCCCATGATATTTGGATGAGCTTTGCAACAAACAAAATCTTTTTCTCTCTTCTAAATTCCCCTTAGGTTTTCAGTGTGCTCTGGAGAAGCAGCCCAGGTAAGTAGAAAGAAGACTGAACTTAAAGTGTGGGATTTTAGTTGTGATTCATTGCACAATGATCTTGGACAACACACTTCAAGTCATTTCATTCTGAATTTCAATTTTCTCAAATATAAACTGAGAATAATAATAATAACACCCTCATCTAGTTTCATAGGTATATGGTAATGGTCAAGGGAGGGAAGGGGGTAAAAAGAGAACTGTTTGTCAACTAACATAGAAACATCTGGTACTTTGATATTTTGACATATCTTCTATCCATTAGTGTGAGTAAATCATCTCCCTATCAGTATAGATCATGACCCAGGTATGTTTTATTTAATTTTGAACCGAAATGCCTCCTCAGACCTTTACTAGTTGTGTGAACCTGGATAAATCACTTAATCTTTGCCTCAGTGGGGAATAATAATAATAGTATTTTTACTTCCTAGCATATGTTGTGAGAATCATGTGAGATATATATTTGTAAAGTGCTTAGCATAATGCCTGGTACATCGCAAAACAAATGACTTTTTCTCCTTTCTCTTTCCTATGTGAATATTTCCCAAGCAACATGGATACTGGATAAGGTACTGGACTTGGAGATAATGGAAACTCAAGATTGAATCTAAACTCTATAGCCATGGATAAGACATTACTTAATTTTTTTGATTCTGTTCCTTTGTTTATAAACTAGAGGTATTAATATCTATAGCAGCTATTTCACAAGAATTTAATGAAGCTCAAATGAGATAATATGTTAAAAGCTCCTTGCAAACCTTAAAACACTACTTGAATGCTGAATGGGGTAGGAGGATTGCACAATGGTTACAGTTTCCTGGAGTCAGGAAAACCTGAGGTCAAATTCAGGCTCAGACATTAGCTATATGACTCTGGGAAAATCATTTAGCCCTGTTTGCTTTAGTTTCCTCATCTGTAAAATGAACTGGAGAAGGAATTGACAAACCACTCTAGAATCTTTGCCAAGAATACCCTAAATAGGAATGACAAATAGGGTCACAAAGAGTAAGATATGACTCAACAACAACAAAATACAATCTACAATAAAATTATTAGTTATAATTGTGATGTAATTATAAAATATAGAAAGCATAATTGTTAATTGTAATTATAAACTTATAATAATTGACATCAGCATTTATACTTATATATATTATTGTTATTATTATAGAAAGGGACCTGTAATTTCATTGGTATAGAGAATTCTGGGTAAAGCAATTTCTTACACCCATGCAAATTGGTATTTTTCTGTGATTTACAAATCAGAGGATTATCTAGTGCACTGAGAAGTTATATGACTTCTTCAGAGTCATGTAGTCAATATATTTCAAAGATGGGACTAGAATTCAGTTCTTGGTTTTCAGGGAGGCACTTTGTTTACTGTGCCATGCTGTTTCTCATTATTGTTATTGTTTTTAATAAAATCTCCATAGATTCTTCTTTCTTAGAGAGTGGTCAAATATCACAAATCAGATAGTTTATTATTCACACATATGCAAGAATGAAGATCCCCAGCCCTTCAATTCTACTGGCAAGTTCTAGCAGTAGTTGCACAGGAATATGCTAGGATAAGTAGCTACCTAGTTTAGAAGTCAGAACTCCAGTTCTTGGTCTTTATATCTGATTGTTGTTGCTGGGAAGATTCACAAGGACCAAGCAGAAGGGTGAACCAGAAGAGTCAACTTGCTCCCCCATTATTGATCACAACAATATTGTAATTTGGGAAGGTTTGCTAACCTTGTCTTCTTTGAATTAGATCTTGATTTTGATCAGAAGAATTTTGCATTGCTTACCATAATGAAGCTGACTAAAATGATGTCTGGGGAAAATAGGAACTTTCCATTACATAGGTGGATCAACAACTCATCATGCCTGGAGTCACTTCTGCTCCTTAGATCTTAGCAAAATGCCAATCCCCACAACTGGTCATAAATTTAGGTGGTCACAGTGTTCTGCCTCAGTCAGTTGATCTTTTTTTCTTTCTTTTTTAAAAATAGCTTTTTATTTTCAAATATATACAAAGATAGTTTTCAGCATTCACCCTTGCAAAACCTTATGTTACAAATTTTTCTTCTTCCCTTCTCAACTCCTCCCCAAGAGAGCAACTAATTCAATATAATCAAACATGTGCAATTCTTCTATATATATCTCTACCTTTATTATAGTGCACAAGAAAAATCAGATCACAAAGAAAACTATTAGGAAAAAACAAAAAGCAAGCAAACAACAGCAAAAAAAAATATTGATAATAATACTATGTTGTGATCCACAGTCAGTCTCCATCGTCTTCTCTTTGGATGAAGATGGCTCTCTCCATTACAAGTCTATTAGAATTGGTCTAAATCATCTCATTGTTGAAAAGAACCATATCCATTGGAGTTGATCATAATCTTTTTTTTTCTTTTTTCATAATTATAACTTTTTATTGACAGAACCCATGCCAGAATAATTTTTTACAACTTATCCCTTGCACTCACTTCTGTTCCGATTTTTCCCCTCTCTCCTCCACCCCCTCCTTTAGATGGCAAGCAGTCTTATACATATTGAATATGTCACAGTATATCCTAGATACAATATATGTGTGCAGAACTGAACAGTTCTCTTGTTGCAAAGGAAGAATTGGATTCAGAAGGTAAAAATAACCCAGGAAGAAAAACAAAAATGCAAACAGTTTACATTCATTTTCCAGTGTTCTTTCTTTAAGTGTAGCTGCTTCTGTTCATCCTTGATCAAATGGAACTGAATTAGATCTTCTCTTTGTTGAAGATATCCACTTCCATCAGAATACGTTGTCATACAGTATCATTGTTGAGGTATATAATGATCTCCTGCTTCTGCTCATTTCACTCAGCATCAGTTCATGTAAGTCTCTCCAAGCCTCTCTGTATTCATCCTGCTGGTCATTTCTTACAGAACAATAATATTCCATAACATTCATATAACACAATTTACCCAACCATTCTCCAACTGATGGGCATCCATTTATTTCCTAGTTTCTAGCCACTACAAACAGGGCTGACACAAACATTTTGGCACATACAGCTCTCTTTCCCTTCTTTAGTATCTCTTTGGGGTATAAGCCCATTAGTAACACTGCTGGATCAAAGGGTATGCACAGTTTGATAACTTTTTGAGCATAGTTCTAAATTGCTCTCCAGAATGGTTGGATGTATTCACAATTCCACCAACAGTGTATTAGTGTCCCTGTTTTCCCACATCCCCTCCAACATTCTGCATTATCTTTCCCTGTCATTCTAACCAATCTGACAGGTGTGTTGTGGTATCTCAGAGTTGTCTTAATTTGCATTTCTCTGATTAATAATGACTTGGAGGATCATTGCATAATCTTATTGTTGTGTACAATATTCTCTTGATTTTTCTCACTTCACTTACCATCAATTCATATAAGTTTCTCCAAGCTTCTCTGCAGTCAGCCTGCTGATCCTTTCTTACAGAACAGTAATATTCCATAACATTCATATACTATAACTTATTCAGCCTTTCTCCAATTGATGGGCATCCCAGTTTCCAGTTCTTTGCTCCTACAAAAAGGTGCACTACAAACATTTTTGTACATATGGATCCTTTTCCTTTTTTCATGATCTCCTTGAGATATAGGCCCAATAAAGATACTGTTGGTTATGCGCTGATTATGCACAGTTTGATAGCTCTTTGAGCATAGTTCCAAATTGTTCTCCAGAATGGTTGGATCAGTTTGCAACTCCACCAACAATGTATTAGTGTCCCAATTTTCCCACATCCCCTCCAACATTTGTTATTATCTTTTCCTGTCATCTTAGCCAATCTGAGAGGTGTGTATAATAGAACCTCAGAGTTGTCTTAATTTGCATTTCTCTGATCAATAGTGAATTAGAGCATTTTTTTCATATTACTAGAAATGGTTTTAATTTCATTGTCTGAAAATTATCTATTCTTATCCTTTAACCATTTATCAATTAGAGAATGACATGTATTCTTATAAATTTGAATCAATTTTCTATCTATTTTTAGAAATGAGGCCTTTATCAGAACCCTTGAAAATAAAGATTTTCCACCAGTTTTCTCCTTCCCTTCCAGTCTTGGCCACATTGGTTTTGTTTGTACAATTTTTTTTAATTTAACATAATCAAAATTATATATTTTGTATTTTGTTCTTCTTTGGACATAAATTCCTTCCTTCTCCACAGATTTGAGAAGTAGACTCTCTGTTCTTCCAATTTGCTTATAGTATCATTCTTTATGTCTAAATAATGAATCAATTTTGACTTTATCTTGGTATAGGGTGTTAGTTGGGGGTCAATTCCTGGAGTCTGCCATACTAATTTCTAACTTTTTAAGAAATTTTTGTCAAATAGTGAGTTCTTATCCCAAAAGCTGGGTTCCTTGGGTTTATCAAACAGCAGATTACCACAGTCATTGAGTATTGTTTCTTGTGAACCTAACTCATTCCACTGATCAACCACTCTATTCCTTAATTAATACCAAATGGTCTTGATGACCATTGCTTTAATAATATAGTTTTAGTTATGGTACAACTAGGTCATCTTCATTTGCATTTTTCATTAATTCCTTTGGAATTCTTGACCTTTTATCCTTCCAGATGAACTTTGTTATTACTTTTTCTAATTCTGTGAAGTAATTTCTTGGCAGTTTTATTAGTATAGCACTGAATAAGTAGATTAATTTAGGTAGAATTGCCATTTTTATTTTATTAGCTCAGCCTACCTATGAGCACTTAATATACTTCCAATTGTTTAGATCTGATTTTATTTGTGTGGAAAGAGTTTTGTAATTGTGATCATATAGATCTTGACCTTGCCTTGGCAAGTAGACTCCCAAATATTTTATATTATCTACTTATTTATTTTAAATAAAATTTCTCTTTGTATCTTTTTATACTGGACTTTGTTGATAACATATAGAAATGCTGATGATTTATGTGGATTTCTTGCATCTTGCAACTTTGCTAAAGTTGTTAATTGTTTCTAGGAGATTTTTTAGTTGATTCTCTAGGATTCTCTAAATGTACTATTATATCAAATGTAATAAGTGGTAATTTTGTTTCCTCATTAAGTACTCTAATTCCTTTAATTTCTCTTTCTTTTCTTATTACTAAAGCTAATATTTCTAATACAATAGTGAACAGTAGTGGTGACAATGGGCAACTTTGTTTCACCCCTGATCTTATTGGGAATGCTTCTAGTTTATCTAGTATATCTAGTTATATATGATCCTTACTGATGGTTTAGATAAATGTTACTGATCATTTTAAGGCAAACTCTTTTTATTCCTATGTTCGCTAGGGCTTTTAATAAATGTTGGATTTTGTCATATGCTTTTTCTGTATCTATTCAGATATTCTTATGATTTGTTCTTCTTTCTTTGTTAATATATACAAAATCACTTCCTTCACAAGCTAATTGTACAATATTTCAGAGTCTGATTCTATTTGTACAGCAAAATAACGGTTTGGTCATGAATACTTATTGTGTATCTAATTTATATTTTAATATATTTTACATCTACTGGTCATCCTGCCATCTGGGGGAGTGGGTGGGGGGTAAGAGGGGAAAAATTGGAACAAGAGGTTTGGGAATTGTCCATGCTGTAAAGTTACCCATACATATAACCTGTAAATAAAAGGCTATTAAATAAAAAAAAAATAATAAAAATAAATAAATAAATGAATTAAAAAAAAAAAACAAAAAAACAAACAAACAAATTATCCTACCACTTGTAGGCAAAGTATATATAGTGTTGGGGCTGGAGTCAGGAAAACCTGAATGCCAATCTTACCTCAGATGCTTACTAGTCGTGTGTCCTTTGACAAGTTACTTAATTGTTGCTATATGCCTTAGTTTTGTCACCTGTAAAATAAGTATAAAGATAGCATCAACCTCCCATTTGTCATGAAGATCAAATGAGGTAATAATTGCAAAGTGCCTGGCACATAGAAAGTAAAATTATTTTTATTATTAACAACTACAGTTTCCTTAGTCATTGCTCAATTAGAGGGACATGTTCTTTATTTCTAGTTTTTTGTCTATATTTCTTTAATTATGTGCATTGCTTTTTGTCATTGACTTATTGTGATATTTCTTAGCAATGGCAATCTTTGGATCAAAAGGTATAAGCATTTTAGACATTACCTTCAGAGGTACAATCTTTCAGATTACTTTCAGAATGGTTGGACCAATTCATAGCTCCATTAACAATCCATTAGTTTAATTTTGTTAAAAAATAAAGAAAATAGCAATCTTATTTTCTCCCCTTAGTAAATTAACATCAGATATTTGCAAGCTCAATCTCTTTAGTTTGGAAAGTGTAAGAAAAGAATAAAATAGAAGATTGATTTCCCCATCTAGCAATAAATTCTGTATGTGTTCTTTATATGTGACCTAAACATAAAATGAGAATCTGGGTCCACAATGATATTATCAAAGATTCAAAAGCATCACCATTCTTATCATCATAATTTATTTTTTGATCTCTTTAAAATATAGAAATAAAAAAATATCGTAACTATGCTGTGAAGTAAACTACATTTCAGGAATGCTTATAGAAAAAAATTCTTACTTACTAGTGAGTATGGGTTAGACTAGATGTACTTTGTGGTTTCTTTCATCCCCATTTTACAGATAAAAAAACTGAGATTCTAAGAGATGAAGTGTCTTTTCCAATGTCAAGCACTTAGGTGGCATTTAAACAATGCCACCTTGGATTATAACTTGGATTATAAAATACTTATTATGTAATAATTTTAACCTTTAACAAGTTGCCCAGGATTGAAGACCTAGGACCTAATAAAGGTGACACAAATCCAGGTTGTTTTTGGTTGTTATTTTATTCTGAATTTCTACTCTTTGCTCCCCAAAACATCTGATAGTCCCATTTGTGATGTTTCTATAGATATATAAACATATTTCCAGAAATGCAATTTACTATCTGACTAAATGTATTAATTCTTCCAAGTGTAATTTAAGAGAAAATGGTGTTGAAGGGCATTTTTGGCCTTCATAAAGTAGCTATTGGGGGAATAAATGTCAAGAACTCTAAACTGAGAGTGAGATTTTGGACCTTGTCTTTAGTTCTGTCACAAATAATGTAATATTTTAGATAAATTCCTTTCCCTCTCTAGAGCTCAGTTTTCTCCTCTAAAATAAATTGTAATAAAAATAATAATTATTACATCATGAAATTATTTTCCTTGTTATTATATGAGTTAGATTAGATGTCCTTTGAGATCTCTTCCAACTCTAAGACTCAATGAAATATTATCCCCATTTTACAAATGAAGAAAATGAGGTTCTAAGAGATGAGAAGATTTGTTCAAGGACAAGCAGCTAAGTGAGCCTTGAACCAGCTAGGTGGAATTTGAATTATAAAATACTTATTACTTGTTATGTAGTAATAATTATTACATAATAATTTGTATATATAATGATGCACAATGATTTTTATATAGTTACTAATAATTATTGATATGCAATAACAGCTAACTATGGAGTTTTTTGTTTACAAAGCACTTTATATGTATTATTTAATTTGATTATCACTACAATCATGTGAAGTAAGTATTATTATTATGCTCATTTTACAGATGAGGGAACTTACACTCAGAAAGAGGAAATAATTTGCCTTGGATCACTCAACCATTAAATATCTAAGGCAGTATTTGAAGCCAGTTTCTTTCCCCTTTGTTAAATGGAGGCAGAGCTAGATCAACTTAAAGATCCCTTCCAATATATATGTTCTGGATTCTGTGTTTTAGCATCCTGTCTAGCATCAACTGTCTATGTTTAACATCTCTTTCTAATTCTAACATTCTAAGTTCTATACTTCTAGGATCTTCATAATTAATAGCTAATTTTTGTTTTCTCTATCTCATCTGGTTGTCTTTTTTTGCATAACAGTAACTGAATACACATTTTCTGTAGTTTTGGCAGCACAAAATATGTAGAAACAGGAAAGGTTTTTACAGGCAGACACAGGGAGAAAAGAATTCAAAATATCCCAAAGGGAACCCCAAACAGGGAAGAATAGAAATCCCCAATTTAAAAAGCTCAGTACATGCTCTCCCACAAATCCTAGTGATCATTTAAATGATGCAGTAGATAATTTAATAAGCCTTCTGTTCTGCCTCTCCTCTCTCAGCAGGTGCTCAATGAAAGCTCCTGCATAGTAATTGTAAAGAATGATCTCTTCTCCTTTTCGGCACCTTGTGTGATAATTTGCCCGGCCTGGCTCTCTACCAGGTTATAGAGCAGAGAGGCTGATGGGGGGCAGGTCATGACTGGACAGAAATTTTCTTGACTATCACGTGTTCTTTTTGGTAGCCCCTTTCCCCTACTTCCCTAAAAGCTTTTGTGATATAATTGCTAATATGTGGCTAGATCTATACATAAAATAATAATTTAAGGTTTGCAGAGCACTAGTCTTATATTACATCATTCGATCCTCACAACAATCCTGTGTAATGGGTGCTGTTTTTTCCCTCATTATACATATGTGGAAACTGAGGCTAAGAGAAATTAACCTTTACCCAGTGTCACACAGTTAGAAAGCAGTTAAAGCAGTATCCAAGAAGAATTTTTTATCTGTTCTGATACCTAGCTGTCTCAATAAGTGGTAACAAGTATCATACTGGAAAGTATAAAGTTTGGAGTCAGAGGACTTGGATTTGAATCTCAGCTCTACCCTCTTACTGGAACCTGTGTAACATTGAGCAAACTGAACTTTGGAAAGTTACATTATTTGTATATAATAATATTACATTATTTGTGCCAGACCTGATAACAGGTGATCTCTTCTATCCCTAAATCTATGCATGGGTAATCCTAATAACTGAAGCTTGAATTCCAATTAATCATTACAAAGCTCTTTCACATTTATTTCTCACTCATAACAAACCACCAGAGAGAAAAAGGAGGTATTTTTAGTCTTATTTTACTTGGAAGGAAACCAAATTTTAAACAGTTATGTGACTTGCCCAAGATCACATAATTGATAAATAGCAGAGCTGGGACTGAATCTCAGATCTCCTGACTCTTAACATACTAGTTTTAAACTGGATTTTCTCTCCTTCCTTCTGTTCTTCACCAATTTTGTTCTTTAGTCATGTCCAACTCTGTCACCCCATTTGAGGTTTTCTTGTAAAGATACTGGAGTGATTTGATATTTCTTTCTCCAGATCATTTTACAGATGAGGAAACTGAAGCAAACTTGGCTAAGTGACTTGCCCAGGGTCACAGAGCTAGTAATTATCTGAGGTAATATTTAAACTCAGGATGATGAATCTCTCTGACTCCAGGGCTGACTTGCTATTCACTGTGCCATCTAGCTGCCCTGCATCAACATTTAACCCATCAAAATGCTGTTCCTTATGATCCCTGAGCAAAGGAACAATGGATGATTAAATGAGTTAATTGAATAAATGCATCTCTTCTGGCATCATTTCTTATTTCCCAGGTAGCATAATCATGATATACTAATTAGAATCTTAGAATGCCAAAGTTTGGAATTAGAAGAGATGACCACATTTTAAAGATAGGGAAGCTAAGAACCTGATAAAGGAAGAGATTTGTTACAAAACACACAAGAACTAGAATTCAAACCCAGCTCCTTTCCTGAGCTTGGGCTTTTTTCATCAAATTCAACATCTTGTGTTTTCTCTCCTCTTCCTGAAGGTCTAGAGCTTTTGACTCATTCTTGTTTCAAATAATAAAGTGCTATGTTGGTTTGGTAGATAGGTTGGATCAAATGATTGATCTCCAAGCTCCTTCTCTTCCAGCTCCAAGGTTTTAATGTTTGGTCCAGTTTTAACCTTCTCTTCTCTGTTTTAAGATACTATTAACATTCTGTGTTCTAAGGTTCTTTCCAGTTCATTGTCTGTGTTCTATGTTGAAGATGAAGGCGAGAATGGTGGAAGTGAGAGAGGAGAAAGGAAGGTGCACATCGACTCCTCATTTCTCAGAGAAGAGGTCTGAAGCCTTGGTTCCCTATTCCTGATACTCAGGCCAGATTTACTTCTCCTGAGAATGATGCAGTAGTTGTTTCTAAAGAGCCTGCATGCTGCTCTAGGAAAAGAGCCTTACTCAATCTTCTCCCTGCCTCCTCCTCTCTTGACTGTGCTCAGTGACACGGTTTCCATGGTGCTTGGGAGTTTCAGAACTGGGGCAGGGGCTGGATTCCTTCAGGGGCCTCCTCCTAGCAGTCAGAGATATTGCTATGGATAATGACAGGGAGCCAAAAAAGCCAGAACGGGATGGGGTAGAGGGGAACCAGTGTGCATGTGGAGGGTGGGATGGGGAATCAGGAGGGAGATGGAGAAAGAGTAACGGGGGTGGTCTTTCCTGCTGTCACTTCTTGCTGGAAGCAAGCACTGTAGAAAACTGCTTTGAAAGAATGCACCCATCTGGAAAGAACAGTCCCTTTCCCCCATTTCTCTTCTAGTCTGCCCATTATCACTTTCCTACAGCTCCAAGCCCTTTTTACCCCACTGTGCAATTTAATAATAAATAATAGGAATAGCTTATATATATGTGGGTGTTGTAATTACAAAGCATTTAATTTCCATTGTCTCAGTCCTCACAATAACCCTGTGAGGCAGGTAGTAAAAGTATTATAATTATTATTGTTAATATTATTGTTATTTTTTCCTCTTCCTCTTTCTTTTTAACCTATGAGGAAACCAAAGCTCAATAGGTGAAGTGACTTCTTCAGTCACAAAATTAATACATGGGGAAGCTAGTCCAATTTTAATGAGAAAGAATTGAAGATTCAAGTGGGTTTTGAGATCAAAATGAGTTAACTTTTTGACATGGCAGTCAAGAGTTTATGTAATCTTGACCTTCATGAATTGGAGTAGAACATTTGAAGTTATAGTCCCTTGTTCTGGCCAGCTCCCATCTGGAATATTGTCTTTAGTTTGGGGTACACATTTTAAGGAGTACATTGATGCATTGGAATCAACTAGAACATGAGCAGGATGATGGGGTGACTTCAAACCATGCCGTAACTGTAGTCATAGATTCAGAAGGTTATAGATTTAGAGCAGAAGGAGCCTCCGAGGCCATCTAATTAAATCCTCTCTTTTTACAGATGAAGAAATGGAGGTATAGAGAGATTAAGTGACTTTCCTAACTTCAGGCAAGTAGTATGTATCATAGTGGGGTTTGAAATGATGTGTTCTGACTTCAGGGACAGTATTATATCCACTGTATATATTACTTCCCTGTAGAAGAGAGCAAAACTTGGGGGACTCTTGGCATACAAGCATGATCACTTTACTCAGATATCTAAAGGGCTCATAGAAGAGGAATTAGATGTGGTCTGTTTGGTCCTAAAGGACAAAGCTAGTAATAATGGATAGAAATTGCCAAGAGGCAGATTTTAGCTCAATAAAAAGGAAAACTTGTTAACAATTAAAGCTGTCCACAAGTGAAAAGAGTTGCTCCATGAAGTAATGAGTTATCTGTTACTGGGAATATTCAGCTGGAGGACAGATGACAGAAATGTTTTTAAAGAGGTTTTTTTTTTTTTTTTTTTTTTTTTTTTTTTTTTTGCTCAAATATGGGTTAGACTCTATGATCTTAGGAGTTCTTTCCAGTTTTGATTTTTTATGATTCTATGATTCAAAGTTTGGCTCCCTTTCCATTCCAGTCACACTGGGAAAGCCTAGAGAGCCTTGTACAGTTAATGAAGGGCTGGACTTGCTGGGATTTATCCTGAAGGCCTTGGTTTCTAGTCTTGGGGCCAGCTTTTCCACAGCTGTGTTTTCTCCCAGAGGCAACCTTTCTCCTCTTGGCAAGGCTGGAAGCCAGCCAGGTGCCCTGGGGCCAACCGTATTTATTTCCACTGAACAAAAGAAAAACTCCAGGAAGCAATGGATCTGATTTGGGATTTGGCTGCTCATCAGGGCAGAGGAAAAGGAACAGATTATATTTTCAGGATGAATTCCCTCCTGCTGCTTGATTGCAGTGATAAGGTTGTTAACAAGAGTGAGAACCCCGGATAGTTCTCTCCTCCTCATTTGCCCTCCTATCCTTTCTCTTGCTTTTCTCTAGCCCACCTTTACCTCTTGAGCTTTCTTATCTTTTTCTGTGGCATTGAGAACCTTATTTTGAAAAAAGATCCTCTGAACTAGGAACCAAGAAATCTGGATTCTATTCTTCACTCTGACACTTTGTAACTGTAAGCAAGCCACTTTTCTCTGGGGCCCCAATTTTCTCTCAGTAAAATGGGGATGATTGGATTAGTCAGGGGATTCTTAACGTGGAGTCCATAAATTTGTGTTTTAAAAGTGTATTTTAATTGTATTTCAATACAATTGATTTCCTTTGTTTTTGTGCCTTGTTTTGTGCGTTTAAAAATACTATTCTGAAAAGGGGTCCATAAGAGAGGGAAGGAAATAAGTATCTATCTATCTATTATCTATCTATCTATCTATCTATAACACAGTACATATATCCATAATATACATATGTATATATTTTACACATATATTTGATATACATATGTTTGTTTTATACATTTTACATGTGTATCCTATTATATGCTAGGAATTATCTTAAGCAATATAGATATTTACATATATCATCTCATTTGATCCATATTCTCCCCGAATTCCTAGATTACATGAGCCTACATATTCAGTATCTTTCAGCTTTACAATCTTGTCCTATGAGATATTACATTTCTCTCCCACATAAGAAAAATACTGAGCTGCCATAAGCTAATTCAAAGCAATGTCAAACCTTGGTTTCAACAAGTCAATTTAATAATTTTATTTTATTTAATAAACATTTATTAAGCAACTGATATGCTTAGGGTTTTGTACAAGGTACTGAAGAAGGTATAATGATGAATAAGCCAGACACTGTCTTCCAGGCATTTACATTCTAGTAGGGGGAATAAATGTATACATGACATGTAAGAAAATAATTACAACTCAAGACAGAATGGGAGAAATACAAAGGGGAAGATAGATCCAGAAGTTTACATTCTATTAGAGTGAAACAAACTGAACACAGATAAACAAATATAGTTTCCAGAAAGGAGGGCATTAAAATCAAGAAAGAGACTGTAGAGTCAGATTAGATTAGAAAAGGCACAGAGCAGATTCCTATGGGGCAGCCACTCACAGAGGGACAGCAAATGGATATTTATCCAGCAAAAGAGCCTGAGAAAAAATAATTTGAAGAGAACCAGGAATAAGAGAGAATAGTGCCAGGGAAGTCTCAGCTTTTTCAACAGTAAAATGGGAATAATAATAGTGGCTGTGAGATAATATTTTGAAAGTTACATAGCACAATGCCTGATGTATAGAAGGTGCTAGATAAATGCTTGTTCTCTTTATTACCTTCCCAAGTTATCCAAATATATGTATTAGAACCTGAGTTTCAGACTCTGGAATTTCAAGTTGAAGATACAGAACCCCAAGAGTTCTATCATTTTGCTTTAGAATAAAATCCTTTTTACAGGATTGCATAGGATTGAAATATCCAATCAGATTGTAAGCTCCTCAAGGGCAAGTTATCTTTGATATCAGTGGTGGTTCTCACAAAGGTGAGAATCCATAACCATTGATACATAAACATTTATTTGAATCACTTCTCTAACCTATATTATCTGATTTCTTACTCACCTTTTGAATGAAATTATTCTCTCATGGGTAATCAATGATTTATTAATTCTTGAGTCTAAAGGTCTTTTCTCATGAAATCTTAGTTTTCTTAACATCTTGCAATTTTTGACACTTAGAAAGTTTACTCTTTTTTCCTCTTCCTCATTTTTATTTGCCATGGCACTCTTTTCTCTTGTTTCTGGTTTTCTTTCATGCTGGTCATTTCTTCTTAGCCTCTTTTGGTGGGTCAGCATCTATACCTTTCCTCTCTTTCTTGGTTTTAGTGCCTCCTTCTAGAAATAATATTTATCTGTATTTATTTTATTTTACTAGCATGTAGTAAGCTCTTTGAGAGTCAGGGGCATTTTGTATTTGTATTCTTATAATTTAATATAGTGACTGGCACATGGTAAGAGCTTAATACATTTTTGATGAATGAATGAATAGTTGATGTTAGCTCCCATGAGTTCAAGTATCATATCTATACAGATGACTCCCAAATTTATATTTCTAGATGTCTTCTCTCTCTTGAACTCCAGTATTGTATCATCAAATGCCTGCTAGATACCTCCTCTTGGATGTCCTATAGGTACCTGAAATTTAGTATGTTCCAAATAGAATAAATTATCTTTCACTCCAAATCTACTTCTTATTCAGTCTTCCTTTTTCTCATTGAAAGCACCATCATCCTTATAGACCCTTATGTTCATAACACTAGAATCATTGCCCACCCCATCTCAAACAGTCAATTGCGAACCCTCATTGAATTTACCTCCCCAACAATAATTGATATACTTTTAAACATTCATATAATTACTACTTTAGCTCATTTTATCATTACTTATTTGGACTACTGAACTAGCCTCCTTATTATTTTTCCTATTTCTAATCTCTCTCATCCATCTTCCATAAAGTTGTCAAGATAATTTTCCTTAAGCACTACTCATCATATCATTTCCTTGCTCAAAAACTGTTAATAGCTTCCCCATTATCTATAGGATAATAATTGAACAAACATTTATTAAGTGTCTACTACATATCAGGTACTATACTAAGTACTAGATAAAACAGAAACTTTTCAATCTAAAATTTAAGGCTAACCATAATATTTTTTTCTAGCTCCATTTCTAATCTTATTTCATTTTACTCCCTTTCACAAATTCTACATTCTAATTTAACTGTGCTACTAGTTTCCCCCAAAGTTAACCCTTAGGCTCCTGATTTCATGCATTCTCAAAAATCAGCTATCATACCTGGATGGAACTTTCCTTCTTGAAAAGTCCTGTTATTTCCTTAACATTCAATTCAGGTAAAACCTTCTTTGAGACATTTTCCCATTATTTCTTGATTGTTTGTGGTTTTTCCCTCCTTGCTTTATTTTAAACCATAATTATTTGTGTACATGGTGTTTCCTCCAGAAGAAGGTAAACTTTTTAATGTCAAGAACTGTATATTTTTTTGTGTGTGTTTGTTATCTCTAGTGTCTGGAACATGGTAAATTTGTACTATGTAGCAGTTTTCATTTAATTCTATCAAACTTACTTAGTAAAATTTCTTCCTTCTATCTTCTTTCCCATTGGAAAAAAAGAAAAAACAAACCCCTTATAACAAATAATCATAGTCAAGCAAAAAAAATTCCTCTTCTGGCCATATCCTGAAATACATGGAGTCTACAAGGTATTCAGGCAATTTAAAGATATTAAAGCTTATGCATGTCTTAATTTGACCTTGAATCCAACAGCTTTCTATCAGGAAGTGAGGAATATGTTTCACCATTAGTTCTTTGGAACTCTGGTCAGTCATTGAATTGATTAGAGTCCTTAAGTCATTCAAAATTATTTATCCTTACAATGTTGTTGTTTTGGTATAAATTGTGCTTCTAGTTCTGCTCACTTCATTCTGCATTATTTCATACAAGTCTTCTTTCATAGATGTCTCTGAAACCACGCCTCTTGTAATTTCTTATAGCACAATGATATTTCATTACATTGAACATTAGCTGTGGAGCAATTCCTTCCATATAGCTGATAACTTGCTGAGTCACTGCTCAGACAATAGTAGTTTAGGGTCCCCCAAAGTGGAACCATATAATCATAGAATATCATAGCTAAATCACAGGACTTTCAGAAAGCATCCAATCCAATCTCCCCAACAAATGAACATCAAACGTCCTTCAGTCATGGGAGTCATTATTACCTGATTTTAACTTTTTCATTGTTGAGAACAGCTTTGATTATTAGGAACTTCTTGCCTATATTCAGTTGAAATCAGACTCCCAACTTCTCATTAGTCCTAGTACTGTGCCCTGGACCCAAGATAAAGAACTCTAATTTCTCTAACATATGACAGCTCTCAGGTACTTGAAGGCAGGGATTATTTCACTTTTCTCTTCTTTTCCTTTCTTTTTCCAACTGGCCACAAGACTTTTTTCCCTTTAGGATTAATCTCTTCATTCCTTCAATTGTTCCTTGATAAGACATGGTTTCAAATCTTCCCAACAAGTAATTTAGAGTTCATCCAGAGTCAGGTCATGTTTTTGCTGTGACCAAGCCAAAGTAAAGGGAAGGATGATAGGGTGGGGGTGAGGAATTAAGAAACATTTCCTCCTACCCAAGGTTCCAAGGGATGCATTAGAAGAGACATTGCCCTCTTGTCCTCAACTCAGTTCAGTCCTATGATTGATTAAACAGGCACAGAAGCTTATCAGTGTGCTGCTGGGATAGCTTTACATTGCCTTGGCTGCTGAAGACCTTATTTGGGGCTGAAGAAGATGGTTATTAAATCTATTAATAACAACAATACATTGGGATGGCAGTTGGGTAAGAAAAATGTTGCAAATCTATTTGGGAGTCAGTGTAATAAACTCTGGCTTCCCCTTGACTGGCAAGGCTTTCTTTCTTTTTTTTTCTTCCTTTCTCCCCCATTGCCCTCCTTATTAATCCTTCTCTAAGTCACTTGCATTAGGTTTGGAACAGTGGATGAGAAGTGGAGGAACTTGTGAGGAGTTTCAACCTCCTCCCTTCCCCCAGACCCTCCCACCCTTTACTCTGCACTGATGACAGGAGCTTATTAAGACAGAGGGGGATTTTCCATATGGCACTTTCAAAGGGCTGGGCCAGGAGTTTTAATTGGCAGATTTCGTACTGAGAGTGTTAACATTTATTAAAGCCAGCTCCTCTGATTGCCTTTTAACAAGGCAGTGACTGTGCACAGGAGATAACATTAGGTTTGGCCAGTGGGGCTTCCTAGGCAGCTTAAAATAATCAGACCAGGGAAAAATAGAAACAGCTTAAGGAATGACACTCTTAGTCCTACTGTAGCTGCCAGTCAGATCATTACCATGTGACATGATGACCTGGAGGCCTAGCTGTCCAGGCTGGGGGTCTTAAGATTTGGAGTTTTTATATTCCTTTGTTCATAGAAACATAGATTTAGAACTAGGGAGGGACCTCAGAGGGCATCTATTACAACCCTTCTATTTTACAGAGGAGGAAATTGAGGCTCAGAAAAGTAGAGTGACCTGTTCACAAAAGCAGTAAAAGAGGAATTAAAATCCAGGTCAACTGATTCCAGACACAATTTATTTTCTACTGGATCATCCTATAGTGTGACATGGAGAAAAACAAAAGCCGCCATTACTGCTGCACAAACAGATAACACTGGCACCCTACATTACAAAGTATTTTCCCTGGAATTAGGAGATTTGAATCCTGATTCTGTCATAAGTTCATTGTGTGAAATTGTGAAAGACACCTGTGAAAGACACGGAACCTCTAAGTCTCAAAAACCTTCTTCCCAGGACTTTTCTGAGAAAAGCACTTTTAAAACTATCAAAGTGCTATATCAGCATGAACTTTTATTATTATCAAGAATGCACATCAGTAACATTTATAGACAAGCTAAAGTGTGTTGGCGAGAACATCTGCTCAGCCTTTGGCAAAGTGAGGCATTGTGATATGTGGGTGTTGTGCAGGGTGTTGGTGAGTGTGTATGTATATATGTGTAAGTGTGTGTGTGTGTGTGTGTGTGTGTGTATGTGTGTGTGCGCATGTGTATATATGTATGTAAAAAAGACAGGAAAGACAAAAGGTGAATTAACTAACCTATTAGCTTAATGGAAGTTGTCTGAAGTCATACAGTCACAGCCTTATAGACATCAAAGTTGGAGAGAGCTTGGAGGCCATTTAAATTGATTTCTGCTATTTTACAGAAGGGCAAACTAACTTAGAAAGAGGTAGTTTCTTTATCATGGTGACACAGTTAGTTGATGATAGATACGGGACTGGGACCTAGGTCTCTTGCTTCCCACATCATTGACTCATTGGAAAGAACACCCCACTCTCTCTCCAGGTGGGTGAGTCACCTACTCTGTGAAAGGAGAGACCATGAAAGCTCCTGAAGGGCTCCCATATTTTTTCCTCTCTGAGTCTCTCTCATCCCAGTTTTTCTAATCATAGGCTTGATGAGATCAGGGGTCTCTTAGCTAAAGAGAAATCAAATTTCCCTCCTAGCACACACAGCACTCCCTATTTCAGGTTATCTTTTGGGGAAACTTTCTTACCTCCTGGGGAAGGATCAGATATTGTGTAATCATAGTTTTGGGGTTGAAAGAGACCAGAGAGTTCATCTAATTTAACTCTATAATAGATAAGGAAAATGAGGCCTAAAGAGGTTAAGGGCCTTTTCCAGTGTCATAGAGGTAGTAGCAGAGATAATATTTGAATTCATATCCTCTTACTCCATAGACAGCACTCTTGACACTTATTATCTCTCTCCCCATCTTCCCCCACTCATTGCTTTTCCTTCTAAATCATCCTTCATAAATCATTATGTGGAATAATGACAGTTTTGGCCTTAATCTTTTAAAAAATGTTTTTTCTTAACTTAAAAAAAATCACCCAATGGAGAAATGCTTTAATTTCAGATTTAGATTGTCTTGTATGGTATATTCAGAGGGATTTAATTCCATTTAGTTTGGAAGATTGGGAATCTTGATAAACAAATATTTATTGAAGGGACTGGTGATGTTTCACATGGAGAAAAGAAGACTTAGAGATGACCTATGTCCCTGGGGGTTGCACAGAATTTCCTTGCTTGTTTTGAGTATACATATATTAGATTGCTACTTGAGCCATTTGGGGATGATGAAACAGCCCCCTTATTGGCTCTAAAGTAGGAAGAGCTTTAAAAAGGAGTCTTTGGTCCTCTCTTCCTTTGACTCTCTCATGTTGCAAGTGTTTTTCTTTTATTGTGCTTCACATATAGAGATGCTAGATTGATTTTGCTTCCCCTCTCACAAGGCAATTGATTCCAGGTAGAGCAGGAGGACTTAACTAGGTGAATTTTAAGATTGGGCCTCTTGCTACCATTTATAATTCCTTTTTCCAGAATAGATGCTCACACATTGATCTGAAGATAGGTAGGTCTAGGCTTGGAGGTGATTTTGTGGGTTTGAGATGCACAGGAGTCATAGGTCTATCACATGGAACTGAATGGTAACAGAAAGGAGTTTCTTTGTTGAAGGAAGTGACCATTAAGAGGAGCACAAGCCTTGGCATGGCTTTCCAAAAGACATGAATTTTGAAGGGACAGTATAAAGCTGAGGAGATATGTAATGTTGTCTGTTCAGCAAACCAGAAAGTGGCTTTATATTCTGATAAAGTTTGCAAATTGCAAAATTTTAACAGTCATTTTAAGTTGTTACTGAATCTTTTTTTGTCTTTGTATCAATGCTTTTTTTTAATGATTGTTTTGTGTTTCACATTGTTCATTGAATATCTTTCTATTCCTCATTTTTGGGTCATGAACTAAAATCTTTTTTTAAATAATGAGCCTCATTAATTTTTTTTATTTAATAATCATAACTTTTTATTGACAGAACCCATGCCTGGGTAATTTTTTTACAACATTATCCTTTGCACTCACTTCTGTTCCGACTTTTCCCCTCTCTCCCTCCACTCCTTCCCCTAGATGGCAGGCAGTCCCCTACATGTTAAATATGTCACAGTATATCCTAGATACAATATATGTGTGCAGAACCGAACAATTCTCTTGTTGCACAGGAAGAGTTGGATTCAGGAGGTAAAAATAAGCCGGGAAAAAAACCAAAAATGCAAACAGTTTACATTCATTTCACAGTGTTCTTTCTTTGGGTGTAGCTGGTTCTGTCAGCATTGATCAATTGAAACTGAATTAGATCTTTTTGTCGAAGAAATCCACTTCCATTAGAATACATCCTCACACAGTATTGTTGTTGAAGTGTAAAATGATCTCCTGGTTCTGTTCATTTCACTTAGCATCAGTTCACATAAGTCTCTCCAAGCCTCTCTGTATTCATCCTGCTGGTCATTTCTTACAGAACAATAATATTTCATAACATTCATATACCACAGTTTACCCAACCATTCTCCAATCGATGAGCATCCACTCAGTTTCCAGTTTCTGGCCATTTCAAACAGGGCTGCCACAAACATTTTGACACATGTAGGTCCCTTTCCCTTCTTTAGTATCTCTTTGGGGTATAAGCCCAGTAGTAACACTGCTGGGTCAAAGGGTATGCACAGTTGGATAACTTTTTGGGCATAATTCCAGATTGCTCTCCAAAATGGTTGGATTTATTCACAACTCCACCAACAATGTATCAGTGTCCCAGTTTTCCCGCATCCCCTCCAACATTCATCATTATTTTTTCCTGTCATCTTAGCCAATCTGATAGGCGTGTAAGGGTATCTCAGAGTTGTCTTAATTTGCATTTCTCTGATCAATAGTGATTTGGAACACTCTTCCATATGAGTGGAAATAGTTTCAATTTCTTCATGTGAAAATTGTCTGTTCATATCCTTTGACCATTTATCAATTGGAGAATGGCTTGATTTCTTATAAATTAGAGTGAATCTCTATATATTTTGGAAATGAGGCCTTTATCAGAACCTTTGACTGTGAAAATGTTTTCCCAGTTTATTGCTTCCCGTCTAATCTTATTTGCATTAGTTGTGTTTGTACAAAGGCTTTTTAATTTGATATAATTAAAATTTTATATTTTGTGATCAATAATGATCTCTAGTTCATCTTTGGATGAACCAAAATCTTAAGCAACTTTGCTTCAGGTACTGTAGTCAGAATTTAAAGAGCCAATGAGTATGGGAAGTCAGACCTTGCTTGAAGATGGTCAGACTCCTTCCCCACCTTACCCCCAACTGAATTTAATTTGATTATATATCTGGGTTAAATACACATGGGCTGCTTTGTGAAAAGGAAGTTAGGCTTAATGCCCTAGGTCCTTATGCCCAATAATAATTAATATTGCTGCTGTATTCAGATATTTGAATTTTTGAAGTTATGGGGACTTAGCCAAATCACTATCCTTCTGTAATAAATTGCAGAGAAGATGTTGGCCTACATTAGTAAGAGGGAGTGTTCATATGCCAATGAAATCATAGGTCCTATCCCAAGTCTAACCTCTATCTGGTTATGAAGAAGTGATGCTAGATTTGCTTTATGTAATCTTTTAGGGCAAAATGAGAAGAAATGGTTACGGAAATGTATATTTTGGCTTGATTTAAAAAAAAAAAAGAACCTCCTAAAAATTTGGCGGCCTCATAAGGTAGTGAGTTTCTCATCACTAGAGATTTAGGTATCATTTGGACTAGATGTTCTCTGAAATCTCTTTCAGTTCTGAGAGTCTATAGTTCCAGTTGGGATGAATTGGAATGAGAATATTCAGTATCAAAACAAGGAACAGCTTGCATCTTTGTCTCTGGCACTGGGGTTTGTGATAGATTGTTACCCTGGAGCTAAGATCAAGTTTCTCTTTGGAGAACTATAAAAAACATGCTTTATTTGAAACAGTGTCTGGTTCAGCATAATGATTTTATTTTAATTATTGCTATGCTCTGATCATGATGTTTTGAACTTGTTTTATCTGTACTCCATCAAAAGCCATTAGAGAGGCAATGTGGTGTAATGGATAGATAGTCTGCCTCAGAGCTAGGAAGATGTGAATTCAATTTTTGTCTCTTATATATAGCTACATGACTCTGGTCAAGTCACTTAACATCATTGTTTAATGCAATTCTTTAAAAGCATAGTTGCAAAGAAGTTGCTGATATGCATCAACAGAGAGGATTTCCTCTTCTTGAACTTCTCAGTGCCAGTGAAAAAAGAAAGTTCAATCCTAGTCCCTATCCTGAAAGCCTCTACATTTGAGCTCCTATAGTAAGTCTGAAGGGGGATATGAAAGTTTGCTCCAAGCTGACATATTAGAACACTGTAATCATGAAGTGATCTCAAGCCTCATTGCCCAACTGAAAAAATGACCAGCCTTTGGAGAATATGGCATGAGGAATATGGCACAGGGCAAAAAGATTCTAATCTAAGAAATTTCCTTGCTTTTGCTCACAGATACAGTATCTTCTCCTCATCCTCCAGGTCCTTGAAAGTCTGAGATTTTGGAGACTTCAGATGTCAAACAGTACACCCCACTCAAGTTATATTATGGAATGTTAGAGTTGAAAATAGATACAGACATAGGTGGGTAGGTAGATATAGATGACAGATAGGTTGATAAACGAATGGATTTTACATAAATAGGTAGGTAGACATAGAAAGAGGTAGATAAATGGATGGATTATAACTATATGGGGTGGGTAAGTAGATGTAGATGATTGATAGACAGATAAATGAATGAATAATAGCTATTAGATTGATAAATAGAAAATATGTTAAGTGACGAGTGTGACATGCACTGTACTAAGATCTAGACATACAAATACAATCAAAGAAAGTCTCTTCTTTCAAGGAGGAAGACAACACATAAAAGAGAAATGGAAAAGGGAAAAGGAGGAAAGCAAGAAGTTATAGAAGATATAAAGTCTTAGGAATTAGACAAGGAGGATTTAGTACATCAAAGCTAGAAGACTGATTTTACATATGAAGAAAATGAGGTTTAGGTAAGCAATGTATCTTGGTCAATATCCTTTATCCAGTTACAATTAGAACCCAGATCTCTTGCCACCTGTCTAAAACCCCTTCCCCTAAAAGTCACTTTAGAAATGCATCTTTCTAGGTGAGAATTAAAAGCCCTTGGCACAATGCTTGACACATAGCAGATAATATATAAATTCTTATTTCCCTCCCATTTGAGGCCTGAGAAGAGCACTCTGGATTTTGAGTTCATTCTCCTTGAGTTGGTTCCTTATATTTTTTGAGGCTATTTGCTTATGCCTGACTGCTCAGGAGATTCTCTCTCTCTTGTTCAATTAAGCTCATGCCTGCTTTTCAGCCTGCTAAATGAAGCCTTTGATCACAATGGAGAATTCACTGTTTCAGTTGGTATTACAGCTCTAAATCTGCACATTTCCCACAGTCACTGATTTTAATTGAAATGGAAGGGCTATGTTTTTTTCCTCTCTTGGGGTTTAATTGTGTTTTCCTGCTTATGAATTGCTGACTGTTGTTATCTTTTATGAAAGAAAAAACCATGGAGGGAAAAAATAAAATGTAACCTAGAATCTCTGGTTTGAGGTAAGAAGATATAGCATGCTTCAGGTGTACAAGAATCCCAAAGCTATGACTAGCTTCATTCTAATTTTAGTCTTATTCTTGCTACATAGTTCATTATGAGACTAAATAATGTTGACCAAACTACTTGTCTTCTCAGCATCTCAGTTTCCCCAGTTGGTCAATGATGGAGTTTGAGAGCCAATTTCCTTGGCTCTGAGATCCTATATTCTTTATTTTAACAATTATTTTGACATGCTCTGTTATAATTTTAGGATCTATGACTTGAGTTTCACATGTCTATTAAAAGGTATCACCTGTAATCTTTGTTGGGTTCTGAGTAGTTAACATTATAAAATGCTTTAAGGTTTGCAAAGTACTTTATATATACTATCTCATTTGATGAATCCTTGGGGAATTTTTTAAGACAAGTAGGACATTTTATAAAGAAAGACCAGGAGGAAAGGAAACAAAGAAAGAAGTAGGGAAATGAGACCATGATATTTCAGGAAGAATAGAGTTTCCTATAGTGTTCTCATTGGGTTACCCATTCACAGAGTTATAGAATTGGACCTCAGAAGTTACCGTATTATGTTCATAGAAAACATCCCCAACAAGTGGTCATACAGCATTTACTTGAGAACTTCTAGTAGTGGGAAACTTAGTATCTATCACACCAGGCCACTGTATTATTAGAAAGTCCTTTCTTAAATCAAAAACTAAAGTCTATTAGCCACAATAATACCACTTCTTAATTCCAGTGTTTTCCCTTTGTTAATTATTTGTTTTCCCCTTGTATTAGTTTTCTTTGTATATATTTGTTTGCATTTCCTCATTAGATTGTAACCTCCATGAAAGCAGGGACTATATCTTGCTTTTTTTTGAGTTCCCAGTGCTCGGCAAAATGTTTGACATATAGTAGGCATTTAATATGTTTTGATTGATTTATTGAATGACTGATTACCACTACAGAACTTAATTCTGTCCACTAGGTCCAAACACAAATTTAATTCCTCTTCTTCATGATAACCTTTTTCAGAAATTATAACAACAATCTTAGTCTTTTCTCAGTTTTTTCTTCTCCAGGCTAAATAGTCACAGTTTCTTTAACCAATCCTTTTATGATTCTCTAAATTCTTCTCTCTCCCCTGATCATCCTCCCCCCACACACCCCCATCCCATCAGCCTTCATACTGTCAGCATGCTTTGATTGATGAGTAAATCAATTAACTCTCCAAAACCCATTTAAAATAAGTGTGGAAAAGACAGGCCCAGATATTGAGGATGCATGTTGATTGAATTAATCAAATCAAAAGTATGGAAAAAGTCTCAATATTTCCATTTAATCAGCCAATCAAAATTTTAATTTTTTTCTCTGATGATTATTCCTTTATTTTAATTATACCAAGACAGTGTGACACAATGAAATGAATACTAGGAAACCTTGAAATGAATCATGATTTTATACATACCATTTTTGTAGTTGTTATCAAGATCTTTGAGATTCACTTTCTTCATCTATATACAGTCATTAAAACATATTTGTACTACCTATTCTAAAGGAGATTATAAGGAAAGAACTTTGTAATTCTTTTTTATTTTTTATTTTATTTTATTTTTTATTAAAGCTTTTTATTTTTCAAAACATATGCATGGACAATTCTTTAACCTTGTGTTCCAATTTCCCCTCCCTTCTCCCATGCCTTCCTCTAGATGACAAGATTCCAATATATGTTAAACATGGTGGAAGTATATGTTAAATCCAATATATGCATACATATTTATATATTTATTTTGCTGCACAAGAAAAATCAAATCAAACCAGTAAAAAAGAAGAATAAAATGCAAGCAAACAACAATGAAAAGAGTGAAAATGCTATATTGTGAGCCACATTTAGTTCCCACAGTCCTCTCTCTGAGTGTAGATGGCTCTCTTCATCACTGAACAATTGGAACTGGTTTGGATCATCTCATTTTTGAAGAGAACCACATCCATCAGAATTGATCATCATATAACCTTATTGTTGCCATGTATAATCATCTCCTGGTTCTGCTCATTTCACTTAGCATCAGTTCATGAAAGTCTCCCCAGGCCTCTCTGAAATCATCCTGCTCATTTCACCTAGTTCCATGAACTGATGCTAAGTGAAATGAGCAGAACCAGGAGATCAATTGATGGGCATCCATTCAGTTTCCAGTTTCTAGTCACTACAAAAAGGGCTGCCACAAACATTTTTGCACATGTGGTTCCCTTTCCTTCCTTTAAGATCTCTTTGGGATATAAGTCCAGTAGAAACACTGCTGGGTCAAAGGGTATATACAGTTTGATAACTTTTTAAGCATAGTTCCAATTGTTCTCCAGAATGGTTGGATCCAATAATCAAAATTTTTGATATTGCACAGGAAATATGTGTAGATTGACTGAGGAAATTTGGTAATGAGCCTTACAATCCATTTCTCCCTTTCTGCCTAGGCCTGCATAAAACTAAGGATCTGGCTTAGAACCCAAGAAATTTGATGAACCTAAGAATGAGTATTCTAGCTAATCTGAAGATAGAATTACTTAGAAAGGGAATCAGAGTTGGAATTTTAGTCTCAGTTTTGGGCTCCCATTCTCTCCACTCCGCATCCCTAGGAGGATCTTATGGACTTTAAATGTTTTGAAAACTTACCATTAATGTTCTAATAATTTTATTGGATTGGGTATGACTGTATTCCAATATAAATTCCAACTATACAGATTCAAGGCTCTAAGCATATAGCTGAAAACTATGCTATATCTAAAGGGAAATATCTTGAATATCGCAAAGAGATATACAGAAGTTGTGAGTTATAGCTTTGCCACATGTATTTGTTAAGCATTAGTATATCTTACCCTATAATCTACATCTATTTATGGGAAAATATTTTATAGATTTTTTGGGGGGAGGGTTACTGCTTCAGCAAATAACCATTTTTAAATGCTAATTAAATCTGATTGACTAATTGACTGATTAGTCAATTACTGATTTCAGACTTTTCTGACTGAACCATTGTGGGCTCATGAGCTCTAGCATTTGGAAAGACAATTTCCCCTTCTCAGGGATAACTTTAGGCCCTGAAGAAAGATAGTTGAAGCCATGCTCTGGGAAATTTTTAATGTAAATGGGACTTGTTCCCCTACCTCATGTGCTTCACTAAAATATGATGCCCAAAGAAAGGTACAATCTTCCATAAGGTAGACTAAGATAGAGTGTGGAGAATTATCTTGCCTTGAACAACTCACCTCTGTTATTAAAAGGTAAACTTGTATTAGCTAATTTAGTTTGATGTCATATTCCTACCAAGCTTATAGTACCACAGGTTTTTAAATAGTTTTTGTTGATATATTATTTCTATTTTACATCATCATAGCTATTCTTAGTATTCTTCCCCATCTAGGAGAGCCATCCCATATAATGAAAAGTATTTTTAAAGACAAAAAAAAGAATAAGAGAAAAAAATACATCTGAAATTTTTTTTCAAAAAAGTCTGAAAACACATGTAGTTTGTAATACCTATGAATCTATTACCTCCATGAAGATGTGTGTGAGAGGTATCACTTTATATTTCTCCATTAGAGTCCTCCTTGATCTTAATAATTTTGTTACTTTTTTTGTATGTGTGGTTATTCTTTACATTTACATAGTTTTAGTTATTGTGTATATTGTTTTCTTGATTTTTCTTATTTCAACTCTGTACCAATTCATGTAGACATTTCCATGCTTCTCTGTATTCATCACATACACAATTACTCATATCACAACATTTTATTATATTCATGTTCTACAATATGCAGCCATTCATAAGCCAAATATTAAACCATCCCTCTTTCAATTACCATATATTTTGTTTCCAACTTTTTGCTTTCATAATGTTGCTATAATTATTTTGCTGTATGTGGAGACATTCTTATCAATGGTTTCCTTGAATTATAGTAAAAGATTCCTTGATTCAAAGTGTATGAACATTGTAGTCACTTTATTTGATTAATTCTAAATTATTTTCCAAAATTATTGTACCATTCATAGCTCTGCCAATGATGTATTAGTATGCCTATTATTCCATAATTATTCCACACTGATTACTACCATTTTTTGCTGTCTTTGACAATTTCCAGGATATGAGGTAAAACCTTAGGGTTGGTTTGGTTTGCATTTCTCTTATATTAATAATTTTGAGCATTCTTTCATGTGGTTGTGAATATTTTGTGATCCTTTTTTGATAATTGTATGTTCATATCCTTTTACTACTTATTGATTAGGGTAATAGCTATCAGTTTTATGTGTATGACTATATGTAATGCCAAATCCTTACTAGAGAAATTTGATACAAAGATTTCTTTTTCATTCCACAGCTTTATTTCTCATCTTAGATACACTAATTTTGTCTGGTATTTTTTTTTCAGTTTATATAATAAAATTATCTATTTTATCTATTTCTTGTTTGGCTAAGAATACATCTACCAATAGCTGTGTGAGGTATTTGATCAACTTCTTTTTGACTTTTAAATAGTATTATCTTTAATGTTAAGTTCATATATATAGTTAAAATGTATCCTGGGGGCAGCTAGTTGGTGTAGTGGATAGAGCAGCAGCCATGAAGTCAGGAGGGCCTAAATTTAAATCTGGCCTCAAACTTAACCCCAATTGCCCTAGCCAAAAAAAAATCTATCATGGAATATGGCATAAAGTGTTGGTCTAAGCCTAATTTTTGCCAACTGCTTTCTATTCCACAGTTCATTTTTATGTAAGTCATTATTTAGCAATGTCTCCCCCATTTTGTTCTTTTGTAAATGGCTTTTTTTGGATCCAATATAAGACTCACTATATGTCATATCATTGAAAACCAATGGAATTCGTTCCTTGAAATATGGTGTAGTATTAGGGCCAGTCCTCTTAAGCAAAAAGAGAAGTGCTTTCAGTAAGCAAGCTTTTGTTATTTAGAATAATTCAGAGAGTTCTAATGGAACAGTGGAATTTAGATAAAAGTCTGACTAATTATTAGGGGAGGAATCAACATAGTTGTTTCCCTGGCTTAAGGACAACACCATCCACAAGGATAGAATTTTAAAAATATTTCATTGAAGAACAGGGTATCTTTTATGCATAAGTCCCTATCTAGTGTGTTGGTCTTAGGTTCTCAGGAAGCAATTCTGTAACTTTTAGCATCTGTTTTAAGCAGCCAAGATATCAGGCAAACTGTAAAAAAAAATCTAATTTGCAAATTCAATCCAGAATTTAACAGTTGGAAGGGACTTTAGAGATCATCTAATTCAGTCTTCTCATTTTATAGTTTAGGAAATTGGAACCAAGGAAGCAGGTTAACTTGTCTAAAGTCACACAATTGTTTTTGTGGTATCAGAGTAATGATTCAAACCAAGGTGCCTAAATTCCAGTTCTAGTGATCTTTCCAGTGCATCAAAACCATTTCTCATGTCAAGTTGTCTGGCCCTCCTCACTAGAAGTCTTTGTCCAGAAGTTGGAATAACCCCATCATAATCTATGAATTTAAAAAATCTAACCTCTTCCATAAAATGAGGGGTTTGGCCTAGGAAATATTTCACTCAAAATTTAAGTTCTTTATTCTCAGTGTGAAATTGGTGGATACTTTGTATGCACATGATGGTGCTACAGTAGTAATGTTTCACTCCCCATAACTATTTATTCTGTATTTATTTATGTATAAATCTAATGTAATCTTTCCTAGTAGTATGTAAAATGCTTGAGAGAAGAAACTGTATCCTCTTTCTGTTTTCACTTTCAGAAACTTGCACAATCGTTGGCACATAGTAGGCACTTAATAAGATGAATTGATTTAGTTTGTAGCCTTTATCCACTAGGTGTCACTCTACTCAAGCCAGCAGCTTTTCTACAACGAGTCTCCTTTGATAGATGCACAAAAAAATCCTATTTTTGCCTAAGTGTAGGAAGTCCAGGCCTGTCAAACACCTAGCTTCAAAAGGCATCAAGAGAGTGCCTTTTTCTGAGGTAAGGTTTGAATGAATCCAGGAAATGACACAAAATTATTGCTTAGAATTATAAAAAGTATATAATATATGGATCTAAATCTTTTCTATCCTTCAGTCTTAGAATTTTCCTGACTTAATCATGATTCTGTAGGTTGATATTAATGTGTGTATATGTATGATTTAATAAATATGGTAAAATATGGTAAATATGGTAAAATAGTGAATACCCTAGTATTGAGAGCTTTGCCCAATCATCTTCCAGCGCTCACAGATCATGGAAAGAGAACTAAAGGCACTGGTGTTCACCAGTGCTCAGATATGAGGCTCTAAGTTCTATATAAAAACTATTTCTGAGGTGGGACATGAAAGGGTGCTGGGATGTTCTCACTGCTGAAGTTTTTGAAAAAACTTCCAACTCTCCATCTGTTCTGGTCATGATTCTTTTCATGCTCTACCCAGTTTGGATGTTCTGGTTCTGCACTTAATCTGGACTTGGCTCACCAAATTCTAGTTACCAATTGAAAGTTCTTGAACCTATTTCAATGTACGTCTTCTACTAAGGCTTCCAGTGCAAATTTACCTTTCCTACTGAGTCTCTGAGGTAGGAACACAGATCTCAGGAATCACTTAACTGTTTAGGAGCTCCTGGTCCAACTGCTGAGGTTTTCCCTGTCCCCATGTCTAATTGGTTGCTAGAACTTCTCTTCAATTATAGCACCTACTGCTTCCAAATATTATGATTCTCAAAGTTAATCATCATTCATATGGTCAGACAGTTGGATTTACTAGAGGTTTCAATGTATCCATTCCTTTCAATGGTGAGGAAGACAATTTGAATTTCAGGGGCAATTAAAAGAAAGGGAGAACATCCTCTTATTCTGGAATATTATTTTGTTACTTTTTTTTCCTTTTATGTAGCTGTCTGCTTACTGGGGCCATTTGTTCCTCAGTTCCAGATGAAGGGAAGATGTTAGACTCCCAGCAATGGAAATATAAGGAAAATGATCCTCAACACTTGAGTTGTCACTTGCTTATTCAAAATCATCATAATTATACACAAGGTCCAGGAGGGAAATCATAATAATTTAAATAGATAAGAGGGCAATGTGTGGGTATTGATAATATAGTTTTCTTCTAGTTCTGGCATTTTGTATTCTGAGTAGTAAAGTCACTTCCATTTCTGATGTTCTATGACTAGGAATAATGATTAATCAATCACAATTAATAAGCTTAATTAATTAACTAAATAATAATTCACCCCCTCATCTGACCTCCCTGTTGCTTCAGGACACTTATTGCAGTATCTAGTTTAGGTCTAACCTTCACAGTATTTCCCTATGTTTTTCATTTTTCCCTTTCTCCATCCCAGTCAAACAGTTATATGTCACATTCTTTCCAGGATCTTCTTCTTCTTCTTCTTTTTTTAATGTGATAGAGATACATATTATATTTGTTTTTAAGTAATAACAAATTATAACAGCTATCCACATTTATTAAGTGACTTCTTTTTTTAAACAGTTAACAAAATGAAATTTACTTAGCCTCAGCAGAATATTCAACAAAGTTGTCCATTGAGGACACTCTGAGTTGATTCACTTGATTGAAACTCATCTCTGAATTGCTGATCATGGGCTAACAGCCAAGCTCAAAGTACTTTCCTCATATTAATTGTGGAAGAAAATAGTAGAAGTTTTATTATCTTCACAAATGAGAACATTCAGGGTCAGAGAGGTAGTGACTTGCCTATGGTCATATAGCCAGGATATATCAGGACTGGGTCATCAAATCTAGTGATCTTTCCATGATACAGTTTTAGATGCTCTCAGAGCATCTTGTCTGATCTGTACCTGAAGCTTGAATTCCTTCTACAACATCCCTGATATTGGTCGTCCAGCCTTTGCTTGAATATTTCCAGTGAAGGAGAGATCACTACCTCCTGAGATTCCCCTGAGATGCTATTGATAGACAGCTCTAACTATAAGAAAGTTCTGCTTCATTGGAACCTCTGACCCTTGGTTCTATTTAAATAGAAAACCCAAAGATGGCTCCCAAATTAAATAATAAATATTACATTTTGTAATAATGTTTAAATCTTTCTATATGATTTAGTTAGGCCTTAAATAATGATAAAATCCATTCATTGATAATCTCAAATTCAACTGAGTCTCTTTGTAATGCCTCCAGATAGTTGGTCGGAGTTAGACCAACTCTGGTCTAACTGTTAGAAGTCTAAATGATTTGAAGGTTAAAGATTTTGTTTCTCCTGGGGCCAGGATATTCTCAATGACACAGACAGAAATATTATCCAACAAAGCATATTATTATTATTAACATTGATAATAATCCAATTGCTGACATTTATATTGCATCTTATGCTTAGAAAACATTTTATATCCATTATCTTATTTGACCCTCACTAGAATCTTATGAGTAGCATAAGTATTATGATCCACACTTTATGGATGAATGAATTAAAGCAATACTTATCTAAGCTTCCTGCAGTGACAAAGCATATTAATCACTGAAATGTTGATTAAACTTGTCCTTTGCTTAAGATATGGATGGGTGATGGGAAGGAATTCCAAATATTTAGGCTAATTACAGCTAAATCCTGACCAAAGTAAATAAAAAATCAAATTATAGGTAGAAAAATGTTACTCAGACTATGGTGAACTTACTAATAATTCTGAACACACTGCCTCAAAAAGTAGTGAACCCCACACTAATAGAAATAAAAATTGGATCACTATATATTGTATGAGGTGGGAGGTTGGGCTAGATGACCTTTGAGATTCCTTTGAATGCTAAGATTCTATGAAATCAGGAATGGATGAGAACAATGAAGGTTAATATAGTCAGGTAGGGCCTCTTAGAAGAGATAGAGCCTTGAAAAATAGATTTGGATTGGGGAAAGGAGTAAAGGTTGTGACTTTAACTCAGTTGGTTTTTACAAATGTTAAAACAAAGGCTTGTGTTTTTCTTATGCGTAGAGATCCCTTAGATGCTGCACACAATAAGAACTTAATGTTAATGAATATTTGTGGAAGGAAGAAAGGAAGGAAAGGAAAAGAAAGAAATAAGAGAAGAAGAAAGGGAAAGAAAAAGGAAATGAAGAGAAGTAAAGAAAGGAAAGAGACAAAGGAAGGGATGGAAAAAAGAAAAAGAAGGTAAAGGAAGGAAAGAAAGGGAAAAGAAAGGAAAGGAAGGAAGGAAAAAAGGAATGTTTAGGGAAGCTCAATGCTTCAGTCCATTTCAATGAATTCTTTCTATCCTGAAGTTCACAGGTCAGTGGATATTTTTCAACAACTAAGCCTGGATGATTTATTTATTTATTGGTATGGAGTTAATATATCAGATAACAGAAAGCGGATCCAAAAAGAATTCTACAGACTAGACTCTAATAACATGAAATTTAATAAGGATAAATGTGAACTTCTATACCAGGATTAAACAAAAAACAACATAAGTTCAGAATGGGGGGGATATAGCTACACAATAGTTTGTGTGCTTTGGGGTTTTAAGACTGTAGATTCGATGCAGAATTGACAGTGTGGTGTGATAATCAAAGTACCAATAAGATCTTAATCTGTATGAATAAATAAGACTGAATTGTCTCTAGAGTGAAGGAAATGGCATCCTACATTTGTTCTATGTCCCAGTAAAATTATGTGTCCAATTTTTTGGTGCTATATTTAAGTAGGAAATTTTGAAATTGGAACTAGTCTAAAGACAACTAGGATGATGAAGGTACTCAAAAGCATGTCATGAAGATTTCTTGAAGGAACTGAAGATTGCTAGCTTAGTAAATGTGTGTGTGTGTGCACACATCTTCTGCCCCGAGGAGATTTGGAGTGGTAAAGTACACTCTTATAATGCAGTGGATAGATAGATCAGGATAGGAGTCAGGAAGAACTGAGTTCAAATTTTATCTCAGACCTGTATCAGCTGTATGCCTACGCATCTGTAAATGGAAATAATAATTTCATCCTCCTCCTAGGGTTATTATGAAGGTTAAATGAAATTTAATTGTAAAGCACTTAGCATAGTTCCTGGCATATAATAAGCACAATATAAGTGTCAACTCTTATTATAATTGGACAGGTATCTTGGAGAGATTCAAGTAGAATTTGAGGAGGGGTAGCTCCTTTGCCTTGTTTTTTTTTTCCCATGGAGCCTTCAGAGTATTCAGGCTGCAACCCTTAAAACGCTAACCTTCCTTACTGCAAATTCTGCATCAATGGGGGAAAAAAGAGAGAAACTCAGAAACAATAGGTCCTAGCTAAAACTGTCATAGTAAGAGCACAGGAAGATCTAACTTTTGTTTTCCCAAGTGAATCTAATTGCTTAAAAGCCAGCTGGCTGCTAAGGCCTCTCTGCTACCACACAAATGAAGTTCATCTCCGCCCAGTTCATTCTTTTCCTGACTTGGCCAAGAGAAGCCTCTGAAGACAAGTGGAAAGTTTCCAAGCCAGTTACAATGAGAATTGTTCCAAGCACCAAGTTTCCTGAGCCAGAAGACATGGTAATACAGGGTCTCATCTATTGTCTTCAAGAGTTCTTGACATAGGAAGCCTGAAACAGGCTTTGAGATAGAATGCCTCCGCCCCTGTTCTATTAGGCAAGGAAGGGGTGAGCTTTAAGAAATTTGAAAAAGCTCCTCAGTAATGAAGGCTTGGGGGATGGAGCAAGACTGGTACCTTTATATTTTAGAATAATCTTGAAGAAAAAAAAAACATGAATAGGAGAATAGGAGCTTCTAAAAGGTAGTGACATGTTTTTGATTTTCTTTATGTCTCCAGACATTATATTAGTGTCTAGCATAGAGCAGTCACTTTATAAATATTTTTGATTGACCAGTTTTAAGTGGAAGGTATTGTGGATTTTGGTTCTTTAGGTTCTATTGGGTTTTATAACACTGATTGACTCAGGCATCTGCTCTTCCAAGCTGTAAATTTCATGTCTCTCAGTTGACTTCTTTTCCTTTTCATGGGTCCATTCTCCATCATAGGATCTTAGGTGAAATACTAGAAGGAACTTCAGAGGTGATATAGTCCAACCTTCTAATTTTACAGTTGAGGAAATTGAGATCCAAGGAGATTATGATTTGCTCAAAGAAGGAAAGAGGAGGTAGAGGGGGGAAAGAGGATGAAGGAAGGAGGGAAAGACAGAAAGACAGACAAAGAGAGAAAGTGTAGTGGGAAAAGGCTTAGAGTCATGATCCAAATCCCAAGTCAGTCAAATAAGTGACTTGAGGCAAGTCATTTCATATTAGTGGTTTAGTTTTTTTTTTTTTTTTTCAATATCAATAGTATCTCAGAGGATCACCATTAGAAAGTTCCTGGACAACTATAAAGAACTATGATATGTGAACTCTTATTTATGCTAAGGTAGGGACAGTGTCTTGCCTATGAATTGTTTCTTGTTTGATGCCTACAACACTCAATACTCAGCAGATGTTTAAGTTAAGTTGAAATCAGTTCTACATGCTGCATTCTTTTGTTCCTTCTAGATTTGAAGTTCTACATTTCCAGTTCTCTTACAATTCTAATATTCTATGGTCTATGTTCTAAGGTTTCTTCCAGAATAAGCATTTTATATTGCTTCACTTAAGGTTTTTTTCTTAACAGTATATATTCCAAAAAATGAAAAAAATTAAGGCAGCTAGATGGTGAAATAGCTAGAGTACTGGCCCTGAAGTCAGGAAGACCTGAGTTCAAATACTTACTAGGCTATGTAATCCTACACAAATTTCTTAACCCCAATTGTCTTCCAAAAAATAAAAAAGAACATTCTATATTCCATACCAAGATAAATTCAAAATGGGCACATGATTTAGACATGGTGATACCATGTGTTATGGATACCATAAACAAATTAGGAGAGTTAAACAATAATTTGCCTATCAGATCTATGAAGAAGGGAAGAATTTATAATCAGACAAGAAATAGAGAATATCATGAAATGGACAATGGATAATTTTGATTACATTAGAATAAAAAAGTTTTTGCCCAAGCAAAAATGATGCAACCAAGATCAGAGGGGAAACAGAAATCTGGGAAACAATTTATACAGGCAGTATTTCTGATAAATTCCTCATTTCTCAAATCTATAGAGAACTGAGTTAAATTTATCAAAATACAAGTAGCTTCCCAAATGATAAATGGTCAAAGATATGAACAGACATTTTCCAGATAAAACTATCTATAGTCATATGAAAAAATGCTTTAAATAACTGATTACAGAATTGCAAAGTAAAATAACTCTGAGGTATTACCTCATATCTATTAGACTGACCAAAATGAAAGAAAAGGAAAATGATAAATATACACAAAGATGTAGGAAAATTGGAACACTGATGTATTGTTGGTGGAATTATGAATTGATCAAATGATTTTGGAGAGAAATTTGTAGCTATGCACAAACATCTAGAAAACTGCACATACCCTTTAATCCAGCAATACCACTACTAGGTCTGTATCTCAAAGGCATCATAAAAATGGGAGGGACCCCACACCAACAAAATATTTATAGTAGCTCTGTTTGTGGTGGTAAAGCATTTAAAATTGAGGGCATGCCTATCACTTGAGGAATGGCTCTACAAGTTATGTATATGAATGTAACTGGAATACTATTGTGCTATAAGAAATGATAAGCAGGTAGATTTCAGAAAGAACATGGAAAGTAGTAAATGAATTGATACTGAGTGAAGTAAGCAGAGCTAGGAGAACATGGTACACAGTAACAGCAACATTATTCAATGATCAACTATGATAGATTTCATTCTTTTCAGTTATATAATGATCCAAGACAATTCCAAAAGATTTTTGATAGAAATGCCTGGAAAGACTTAGTATATATGATATATGTATAATAAATATATTTTATAATATAAAATATATTGCTATAACTATATATAATACAATATATGCACACATATGTATACACAAATATATGTTTATGCATATGTATGTATATATACTTGCATATATATATACATATATGCATATGTATGTATATATACTTACCTATGTGCCTATTTTTTCCCATCCAATATAATTTGAGAATAAAAATTATTTTTAATCTTAGTATCTCTTTTATCTGACAATATGTAGCTACTTAATAAATGCTTATTGAAATGAATTATATGTTTTATGTTATAATGTACATCCGGTAATGACATCTGATGTCCTTTTCTGATCTCTCCAGCAAGTGATACCTTCCTCTCACATATATACTTATGTGTATACATATCTTCATCTTTTAGAATATACGATCCTAGAAGGCTTTGGTAGTTTCATTTTTCTTTTTATTCCCAGCACACACCGTTGGCTCTTAATAAATGCTTGTCAATTGATTGATTCATCAGCCCCTTCTGGCTATAATAGTCTACAATTCTGTGAGTGTAGATTTTGGTGAAGGATTAAACTCTCTGGAATCACAAACAGAACTGGAACAAGTCTTTCTTAGTGAGTCACATTATTTCTGTTCCATGACCAGTCAGTTCCCCAAAGAAGCTTTTTAGAAATTCATGCTCTGTTTCTCCTTCTTTCTTCCAGGCACAACTTCACTTTAAAACGTGGCCCCTCCCTCTCCCTTGTAAGATTTGGGGAGCTCCTCTAAGGATACAAGGTGTACCCAACGCTGGTGTTAGACTCACTAGGAAATTAAAGATTCTTCCTTATAGAAAGCTGAAAGAGCTCTCTAAAACTGACAAGGGACATTCTGTTTTCAATTGAATGCCTAGGAAGAGGGAAGAAAGAAGCAGAATGTTTCCAGCCCTGTTTGTGATTCCAGAAAGTTCAAATGCTAAAAATGTTTTATCTGAAATACTGTTTTGACCAAAACACAGAATCAGAGAATTGTAGAATAGTATGGCTGGATGGAACTTTAAAACACAGATTATAACATGTGGAAAGGGAGTGGAAAAGGAGTGGAAAGGGAGCTCATAGTATATATGAAAATCAGGGTCAATTAATGGAATCTGATGGTCCAGAGGAGGAGAGGGATATCTCTTATCTACTCCTCCTGCCTCTGGATTATATGCCTTCATCCCAGAAAATATGAGATTCCCAGTCCTAACATTTAATGATTCCAGAAAAAAGATTTCTTTCATCTGCCTTGATAGTCCATTCCAATCTGAAAAGCATTAGAGTGAGAAATGTTGTCAGGACATCCAATATAAATCACTCTTGCCCTAATTTAATAGATTTCCTTTTGTTCTTTCCTTAGTGGAGAGCATCTGGGCATAATTCTTCATGCACTGAAAGTCATTATTATTACATTCATTCTTGGCTACCCCATCCTGACGTCTTTTCTTATGGGCTGTATGAAGATAGTTTTGCTGCAGAGCTTGGAAGCAGACAGTAAGCTCAACATGACCTCTGGGAACTCCAGAGGAAGGTAAGAGTGGTTATTTAGAGGGCAATGACATTATAAGAAAAGCATAGATATCTTGGGAATGACTATTGATCCAGATTTCAGACTTGCTATCACAGTCATCATATGGAGAGACAATTTCTTTCATGAAGGGACTAGACAACCCCACCAATAGTCAAACAAATTCAACATACAGGGAAGGCAAGGCAGACTAGTAGAAGCAGAGGTACCCTGGGGAGAAGGTGGCAGCATGCGCCACCACCACTACCAGTACCATCTTGACTATCATATCTTCTCAGATCTTGATGGAGACATCTCAGGATCCCAAATATAAGAGCCCTTGAAACATCAGTATTTCCTTTTAGGTGCTCATAGCCATAAACTTAGAAAATAGTTCCGGTGGAGATACAGCCTGGAAACTGTCACTGCAGGTGCTACTATGGACACATCCAACTTCTTTTTTCTCCTTTTTTCTCAATCCACATTTCCTATAACCTTCTGCCACTATTTCTGTTTTGAGCTCTGTCTCGCAAACTCTTGTCTTTGCTTGGACAAACCCTTTTTATTACACAAGTGATGCCATTTCATCCTTTCTGCTCTATCACATTGTCCTTATTTTCAGTCTCTTTCTGTTTACTTTTTGTTTCCCATTATCTAAAATCATGTCCCCCCTACTCAAAAAAGCTTATTTGATCCATTCATCCTCAGTTAACTATCTTCACCTTTATAGCTTAAAATCCTTAAGAAATCCTTCTATAATAGGCTCCTCTACTTTCCCTCCATTTTTTCTTAACTCTCTACAATGACTTCTGACTTCATCATTCAACCAAAACATTTCTATCCAAAGTTACTAAAAATCTCTTATTAGACAAATCTTATAATTTTTCTAGTAAATCTATTTGACCTATTAAAATTTTTTTTAAAGAAATTTTATTTTAATAGTATATTATTTTTCCAATTAATGGAAAGATGGTTTTTAATTTTCATTTTTGTAAAATTGAGTTCCAATTTTTTTCTCCTTCCTCCATTTCTTCCCCCTTCCTCATACTAGCAAGCAATCTGATATAGGTTATACAAGTACATTCATTTTTAACATATTTCCACATGAGTCATGTTGGAAAAGAAAAATGAGAACAAATAGAAAAAAAACATGGGAAAGAAAAAAAAAACAAAGCAAAAAAGGTGAAAATAGTATTCTTTGATCCACATTCAGTCTTCATAGTTTTCTCTCTGGATATGGAGGCATTTCACATCCAAAGTTTATTGAAAGTACCTTGGATCTTTGAATTGCTGAGAAGAGCGTTTGTCATAGTTGATCATCACATAATCTTGTTGTTGTTGTGTATTATGTTTTCCTGGTTCTACTCAGTTCACTCAGCATTAGTTTCTGTAAGTCTTTTCAGGCCTTTTTGGAAATCAGCCCATTTACCATTTCTTTTTTAAAGTTTTTTTTTGCTGAGGCAATTGGGGTCATTTGACTAACTCAGGGTCACACAACTAGGAAGTGTTAAGTGTCTGAGACTAGATTTGAACTCAGGTCCTCCTGACTTCAGGGCTGGTGCACTGTACCATCTACTTGCCCCACTATTTATCATTTTGTATAGGACAATAGAATTATACAGGTATAAAATAGAAAAATAGTATTCCATTACTTTAATATACCTTAATTTGAGTCACTTCCCAATTGATGGACATGTAATCATTTTTCAATTATTTACCAACATAATAAAAACTGCTACAAACAAATTTCCACATATGGGCCCTTTTTCCTCTTATGATCTCTTTGGGATACAGACCTATGTACTGCCACATTAAAGGATATGCACAGTTTTATAGCCCTTTGGGCATATTTTCAAATTGCTCTCTAGAATGGTTGGATCAGTTCACAACTCCACCAAACGATGCATTAATATCTCAGTTTTCTCACTTTTCCTACATTTATCATGATTCTTCCCTGTCATTTTAGTCAATATGAGAGGTATGAGATGGGTACCTCAGACTTGTCTTAATTTCCATTTCTTTAGGCAATAGTGATTTAAAGCATTTTTTCATATGACTATAGATGGCTTTAATTTGTTCATCTGAAAATTGTTCATATCCTTTGGCCATTTGTCAATTCAGGAATGACTTGTATTCTTATAAATTTGATTCAGTTTTCCATATATTTTAAAAATAAGACCAGAAAAAACACTTCTTGTAAAATTCCCCTCCCCCAGCTTTCTGCTTCTCTTTTAGTTTTGTCTGCTTTGAATTTGTTTGCACAAAGCCTTTTACATTTAGTGTAATCAAAATTATCCATTTTGAATTTCACAATAATGTTTCTATTTCTTTTTTGGTCATAAATCCCTCCTTTTTTCCAAAGAGAAACTATCCTTTCCTCTCCTAATTTGCTTACAGTATCACCCTTTATGTTTAAATCACAAACCCAGTTTGACTTTATCTTGGTATAGATATGAATCGCTGTGTGAAATATTGACCTTTACCTCTTTTTAGTCTTTGACACTGTCACCATTCTCTTCTTGATGTTCCATTTTTTCCCTAGATTTTCATGACATTGCTCTCTCCTGATTTTTCTCCTGCCTATATGATCAATCCTTCTCAATATCCTTTGCTGGATCTTCTTCCTTGTCATGTCCAAAAACCATGTATTTCCCACAGGGCTCTGTCCTAGAACCTCTTTTCCCATCTATTCACTTCACTCGATGATTACACAAGCTCCCATGAATTTAACTCTCATATCTATGCTCATGATTCTAATACTTATCTAGCTTTAACCTCTCTGCAAACTTCTAGTTTTGCATCTCTAACTGATTATTGAATATTTTGACCTGAAAGTACCATAGCCATTTTAAATTCAACACATTCACAACTGGATTCATCATCTTTTGTCCCCAAACCCTTGTCTATCCCTAATTTCCATATTACTTGGGAAGATACCACCATGCTTCCAATCACTCAAGACTGCTGGTTCGATAGAAATCCTCTACTTATTCTCCTCCCTTTTCCCATATCTAATCTTGCTAGAACTTGTCAATTTTACCTTCATCTCATTTCTCCTATATGTATTTCTCCTATATGTATATGTATATGTATTTCACCTCTGAAACACACCACTACCATTTTATCATCTTATACAACCACTGTAACAGTATTCTTGTTGGCCCACCAGCCACAAGTCTCTTTCCACTCCCTTCTATCCTTCTCTCAGCTGCCAAATGATTTTGCTAAAGTGAAGATCTGACCATGTCAACTTTTACTAAATAAATTCTGGAGGTCCTTATCACCTCCAGGATCAAATATAAAATTCTGTTTGGCATTTAAAGTCCTTTGTAATTTCTCCCCACCTTTTCAGTATTCTTATGTTTTACACTATCTCCTCTCATGTTCTCTGTGATCTAGGAACACTGTCTCTCATTCAGGATACTCTATCTCCCTACTTCAGGCATTTTTACTGGTTGTCCTTCCTGTCTTGAATTTTCTCCCTTCTTATCTCCCCTTCCTAACTTCCTTCAAGTTCCAGCTAAAATACTTCAATAGGAAGCCTTTCTATGTCCTCATTATTCTTGTGCTTTTCTTCTATAGATTTTCTCCAATTCATTCTGTATCAATCTTGCTGCTTATATGTTTTTTACCCTCTTTGACTATGAGAACTGCTTTTTGAGTTTCTTTATTTTCCCAGCACTTAGCATGGGACCTGGAACATATTATAGTAACTTAAAAGTTTATCAGCTGACTGCCCCAAAAAAGGAAGATTTCAGTACCAAAGACCTTGGCATTGTCAAATGGCGCAACACCAGAAACTGATATAATTTTATTAGTGAAATGACAAAGAAGGAGCATTAACATCTGCTTTGCTGTTACATCCTAAGGACCATGAATTCCTTCTATCCCAATTTGCTTTTGAATCCTATTTAATGTGTTGCCTTCTTCCTTATAATAAGAGCTCCTTGAGACCAGAGTCTGTCTTGCTTTACTATTTGTATCCTCAAAGTTTAGTATAGCACTTTGTACATACATCAAGAGCTTAATAATTGCTTTATCAAGTTAAGTTAGACCTTAAAGATTATAGGACCATAGAATTTACAATTGAAAGAGGCTTTAGGTATAATATAGTTCATCAAATGAAGACATTTAGGTGGACAAGAGTAAGATGACTTGCCTAAGATCTCAGAGGCAGTAAAAGCTGAGATTTGATTCCAGGTTCTCTGACACCAGGTCCAATTCCTTTTCTACTGTACCTATGATTCTTCTTTTACTCCCTTATTTTCCAGAGGACAAAACTGAGTTGGAGAGAAAGCAAATAATTCTCTGAGGATACTGATGAGAGAATGAAAGACCTGGTACTCTGACTCTCTAAGAAAACAATGATATCTGGGTATGTTATTGTGATGACATGGAGATACAATAATGTAGCAATTAGTCAGTGGCAAGATGAAGCACTTTAAGGATTATAAAGTGTTAAACTCACAATAACTTCATGATAAACCATTACAAGTATTATCTCTATTTACAAATGAGAAAACCAAGGATTAGAGGTGAAATGGTTTGCTCATACCTCTCATAAATGTTCCAACATTTAAAGAGACAGCTAGATGGTATAGTAGATAGAAGAAAAAAAATCACAAGGTCTGGAGTCAGGAAGACCTGAATTCAAATCCAACTTTAGACATTTACCAATTGTCTGACTCCAGACAAGTCACTCAACCTTCTATCTCAGTTTCCTCATCTGTGAAGTGGAGATAACAATAGTACTTACCTCTTCAGTTTATTATGAATATAGAATGAGATAATATTGTAAAGCACTCTGTGAACCGTTAGGCACTATAAACACTATTATTATTATTATCATCATGAAGATTAACAATAATTACTGAGTATTATCTATTTGGCACAACAGAGAGTGATGGTATTACTAAATATAAAACAAAGCCACATGGCCGCTAGAGTTTCAATCTAATTGGGAATATAGCTTATCCATAGGAAAAAATAGTTTATAACAACTGCATCTGCTATGCATCTCAAAATGTGTAACAGGGAGGTTGGATTTCCCATTTCCCAGAGATGTGGTTCCTTTCTAGGAAAATATGTGGTCTGATTCCCTGATGAAAGACATGACAGGTTTCCTTGGTCCTTGGCATTTTACTGAAGACTGATTTAGATTGGATATTCTAACTATTTCTCATCACCATGTTTTTTTTTTTTTTGTTTTGTTTTGTTTTGGACTAGTATGGGTTATTTAGAACAATGGACTAACCAGAAGCTTCTGTTTATTCTTATCCTTTTGGTAGAGGGTCAGAGACTATATCTTGCTGATTGGGGCTATTCCAAGGGACAGGTTCTAATATACTCCCTCCTCCTCTCTTTCTCTTTCTCTCTACTATATATAACACTCATAGTAAATGCTGTATAAATTAAGAAGAGAGATAGCTCTGTGATTGAGGTGGGAGTTACAGAGGGAATGAAAAGCTTCATGGTGAAAGTGGGACTTTAACTGCGTCTTGAAAGATGAACAAGATTTGAATAGGCAGGGGTGTAATTCCAGGCAGTGACAATAATATAAACAAAAATACAGGGCATTTTCACCATGGCCCTCTCTGGTAGTCTGGTGAAACTTGGAGACAGCTCTTAGAACACTGTTTTTAAATGCATGAAATAAAATGCATAAGATCACATAAGACACCTATCATATTCAAATAGTTATGAAAAAAGCATTAAAAAAACATCAAGAAACTCTAGATTAAGAAGTCCTGGAATAGGCTTTTGAAGGCATGAAGTATGGGGTAAGGTAAAGTCAAGAAGGTAAAGTAGAAGCTCTTCCCTTTTCCCCATTTCCTAACTCCCCCCTCCCAATAGCTCCTCTAAATAGATCTAGAAAATATATCAGACCAAATATTAATGGGAAAATCAAAGAAAAAAGTCACAGTGGACATTAGACATTGGGGATGGATGAGATCAGACCAGGAATGGGCTGAGCATTCCAGTTCCAGAGAGAGATTAAATATTAGGATTTTTGTGTGTATATACATTCATATATTCATACACACACATAATGGCCTTTTAGATATGGCCAACATGGAAATTTGTTTTGCTTGATTGCAGGTTACAAAGATGTACTACATGCAGTCAAGCATATAAATTTTTTTCCATTCTTAATTGAGGGATAGGAGAGAAGGCAGATTTTTGTTGATTGAAGAAAAGAACAATTTAATTAAAAATACACAGTATGTTTGGGGAACAATGGTGTTTGGCTCAGCTAGAGAATACATGTTGGTCAGAAGGAAGGTGGTTAAAAGTGGAAAGGCAGGTTGTGGCAGATTGTGGAGGGTTTAGAATGCCACACTGGATGTCTAGTTTTAATTTTATTCTTTGGGAAAAAACACTGAATTCAGAGTCAAAGACCTGGATTTGAACCCTTTACTAGTTATGTTATCTTTACAAGGTATTTCATTTCCGAAATTTTCCCATCTATAAATTGAGGAGTTAAGATGAAATTCAAGGACCCTTGAAGCTTTCAGTACTTTGATTTAATCTCCTAAATGGATCACAGATTACGAGTTGGGAAAGACCTTAGAAGGGTAGTTAGCTTAATCTTTTAATTTTATAGATGGAAAGAAAAAAATTTACGACCATTAGGCATTAAGCAATTTGCTCAAAGTTATCCAAAAAATAGGAGACCTTGAATTTGAACCCAGATTCTCAATGGAAAGACAGAAGCTATCTGGTTATAGAGGAGTGATGGGATCAGAGTGGGGCATCAGACAGACCAATTAATTAAGTTGTATATGCAGAGTGAAATCAAAACGGGGAGTCTCCAAAAGGTAAAGAGATCCAGTTGAGTAAGAAGTATGGAATAGGGTCATCATAATGTATGAGGAGACCAAGGGGTCAGAAATCAGAAATTATTTTGAGACGTCTATTGGAGTGTTCTCCACTCCACAGAGGGAGTAGTTTCTTTTACTGACAAGGCATCGGTGGGCTATGAGTATTTCCCATGGTGGCCTGTCTCTTGAAGCGCATGGAGGAAAAAAACAAATTGGGACAGTCATACACTTTGTGCAGCAGCAAATATTCAGGTTACCCTGGGGAGAAACATGAGAAAAGCTGGTGCTCCAGAGCTTCAAGTCATTTCTGTCTCACTCAGCTGAGCGAAATACCCGTCACTGTGATTTCTTAGCCAATTATGAGAACTTGCACAGTGAATGCAGTGTGTTTAATACAGGGCCACAAATCTGGGACAACCAGCTTCTTTGAAGATTTCCTTATTTCATCTGCAATTTTCTTTATATAGTGATGGCTTTTGGGAGGAAACTTAATGGAAGTACATAGGGAAACCTCAGTGTGGGCCACTTTTTTTCTCAAGCAGACTTTAACCTGAAATCCTCTCCTTGTCCTGGTGACTCATTCTTGAGATTGTCAAACCAAATCCTCTGAGGAAAACAACAATAAAAACAGACTCTCTGGGTCACATAAATCCAAGGGCTTGACTTGTCCAGGACCACAATGATTTGTGGGCATGGGTCAGAGTGGGAAGATACATATACACATACTCTTCCAAATATAAAGCCCCTAAGTTTTCAGAAAGTATCTGGATACTATGGTCACTTTCTCATATGTCCTATTTTTAGTACACTAATCTTGAACAAATTCTCTCAGTTTTGAATTCTGCTGGAAATTTGAACAACCTATCTCTCATCTCGGCTCACTGGATATTGATCTTGCACATGTAACATGGTTTTTGAGTTGCAGAGATTACCCATTCTCTTACTGATCACTGGCAGATGGCAGGGTGGGCTATAATAATGACTCTTAGAGTCACCATGAAGTAAGGACTTTATACCACCCCTCAGCCTGTTCCTGAAATCCAAACCCTCATTTAATAACAAATGGAAAGACAGAGATTTAAAAGGTGAAGTGCTTTGGTAAACCAAGAAGCTTGTTTCAGAGGGTTACCTAATCTAAGTTTTGCTCTACAAATGAGGAAACTGGAGCTCAGAGAAAGGACAGAATTTACTCAAGGTCGTGCAGTGAGTTGGTGGCAGTGTAGGGGCCTGCAAACCCAAGTCTTGCTGCTGCTAGCATTCTTTTCTATTCATTTCTCTGCTACTCAAAATCTTCTTTCCTTCCACTGTAATTCAATTTAGGTCTCCCTTGTGGGAGGCTAGAATTCTGCCCCTGAACCACCAGGGCCCACTGTAATGAAATGAAAGCCACATTTCACATTAGAACAAGCTTTGAAGAGCAGAGGGAGGGTTCCACTTTAGAAGCAAAGGCAATATTCTCAGCTAGCCATTGTGTCCATTCCCTTTGTTATCATCCAGGCCGTCTGCACGGGAAGGTGAGCCAGCGTTTCTCTGGAGCAAGCTGCCAGATCATCATCATAACTTAGCATTTGCCACATAGCTGTCTATTGCTATGGATATGAATGGGGGATGCATCACAGATACAGAATTATTTATGATTTTACTTTACTGATGGATGTGGGAGGAGGGGAAGAGGAGGAAAATTGGGGAGAGAGGAGAGAGACACATTAAGAAGGCAACAACTAAGAAAATGATTCAATGGGGGAAGAAAAGATTGGATGGAGAATCAGGTCTGGGTTTGAGGGAGGTCTCAGTCACCAACTGGCTGTGCGACCTTGGGCAAAGCATCTTCATTCTCTGGCATGCAGTACACTCTAAGATTCTTTTTGCCTCTAGCAATCTATGCAATTATGATGGAGAAGGGGATGGAAAAAAAGAAATAATTCATTAGGCTGAATATAGGATTTATTTTCCACATCTCAAGTTTGGCTGCAGTCTATCCTCACCTTCTTGGTATATGTTGAATTATAGCAATACACAAAGACACAGAGAAGAATGAATATGAAAATTAATAAAATATATTTTTTTGAATGGAAAGGAATGTAGAAAGAAATTATGGTCAATATTTGCTGCTTCACACCAGTAGAATATCAGGTCCTTGAACAGAGGGACTATTTCATTTTTGAATGTTTTGTGTTTCATTTTTGTCTCTGTATTCCCAAAGCCTGGCACATAATAGTTTCAGAAGAATATTCCCTCAGATCAAAAGAGATTGAAAAGTGCCAGTGCAAACTATCTTACAGGAATTTGGTTAGAGTTATAGGCTAGAGTCCAACAGAACCGGACTCCTAGCAAGTATTTTACAGTTGGAAGAGATCTTAGTAATCATTTAATTAACCCTTCCATTTACATGTCCAGAATGTGGAAATGACTTGACTAAGGCTGCTTTGTTGGATGGAATGTTTTATAAACTAGTGGTAGAATTTGTCCCCTATAATTAAACTCCTCTGAAAAGGAAACAATTGACCTCAGTTTCCTGAGAAATAAATAACCAGTCAAAGTCAATTAATAATTTTTTTTCTGATCAATTGCTCTTTTATTTGTCACACATTTCTGGTTGGTTTGGTTAAATTTGATTTTTTCTTTTCTAAGCATGGTTGTGAATGCAGGCCTAGCCAACACACCATCACCATCTCTGGGTCTCCATTTTCTCCTCTATTGGTGGAGAAAATTAAGCTTTTCACCTACCTGTGTCCTGAGGGAACTGTGAGTGTTAACCTATAAATAATTGAAAACCCTCTTAAAAGACCTGGTGTCGGGAAACAGTGAATAATACCTCAAAAGGGGTTTCTTTTGTCCATAAAGTTTTATTTTCTTCATCCTCTGAAAGGAAGTATATTAGCAGAATGTTTCCCTATGTGCTCTCCTTGAATCAGGCCAGATGTGTCCACTGTGGGAACAGTAAAGGGGGGCTTTTATGGTCTCTCTTCATGTTTATTCCATCCCAGTGCCAACAATGGACTTTGGCTGCCCTGGGGAATCAATCCAATTTCTTTTTCTAGCATTAAATTTCCTTACTCAATATGAAGAGAGGTAGCAAGATATTTTTGGTGAAGATTTCTAAATAGATTTTGAGACTAAGCACCTGTATAGAGGGATCTCTGCCTGATCTCTGCCACAATCTTAACTATTTACTGGTTATTATAATAATTAATTAATTATAATATTAATTTACACACACACACACACACACACACACACACATATATATATATATGTGTCCTGGAACAGCCATTTATAAGGAATATGTTAGAGAGGGGACAAGGAGGAAATGGGTAAATAAATAAAATGGAAAAAAAACCCCACTTATCAAATGCTTATTACATTTCATTGCCACCCTCTTAAGTGCTGATTGATCCATCAAACCAGGGACAAGAGTTAGTCTGCTCCTGCTGCCTCTGCACCCCAATCCTTTAAGAACCCAATGCCTCCATCATCCCTTGGTAACCTTTCTTTCTTTCAGGTTCATTCCCTTTGTCTATATCAACTTATCCAGATCTTTGTTTCTGCTATCTAACAAACAGACTTATGGTTACTTCCTGTATTCCCAAGTGCTCAGTGCTGAGTTTACATTCTTTTTTTTTTTTTTTTTTTTACCCCAACTCTGCAGTCCTTCCAGGGGACTTTGATGTCTATCCTTGAATCCTTTCAGGTAGTTTAGCCCTTCAGGTCATTAATCATCTTAATTCCCACGATTTACATGGCTTAGTCACTCAGGGACAAACATACCTGAAATAGTTTTCCTTCTAAAATCTTGAACCCTGAAAATTCCATATCTCTTTTTTTCCATATCTCCTTGCCTTATTCCTCCTAAACCTAGGGATTCTTAACAACTTGGTCCCCAGGGTTAAGCTAGATATTTTTCTTTTTGTGGATAGATTTCTGGATTCTATGGATTTGGGTAGGAAAAGCACATTTTTATCTTTATTAATCTCAGATTGAATTTTGTATTTCCATTAATCATTTAAAAAATATTCTATGAAGGAGTCCATGGATTTCACCAGATTTCTATAGTAATCCACAATGCACAAAAGGTTAAGAACCTCTATTCTAAATCTATTTTTCATCCTTACTTTGACTGGAGAATGCCTCTATCCTCTCTCCTTTCCCCCTATCAGTTCATTTCCTCTATTCTAGCTTATTTTTCCTCTCATAGGTGTTAATGATTGTTAAATAGCTTAACATTACACTGTCTTCACTTTTAAATCCCTTGTCCCTTTGTCCTTCTACCCAATTTTCAATTGTGGCCCATAGCCACCTCTTTCTCTCTCAGTGGGTGGCCTCATATTTTACTGAGTTGAGAAGATTTGTTTCAAGCACCATATCTCCACTTCACACACCAAAGGTTGTCTACATTTCACCTGTATCCTTTCCCTTTGCTGAAGTCTTCAAAGAAGAGATAGCCCTTCTTCTGTCCCCCATGAATCTCCTCTCTTTCTGCCTACCTGCCTCTTTGTTTCTGTCTCTCTGTCTCTTTGTCTCTCACTTTCTTTTATATCTGTCTCTGTCTGTTTCTCTCTGTGTCTCTGTCTATCTCTCTGTTCCTCTGATTTTGTGTCTGTCTGTCTCTGACTCTGTTTCTGTCTTTGTCTCTCTTTCTCTTCCTCTCTCTCTCTTTCTGTATCTCCTTCACAACTCATTTAGATCCCCATTCTCTTTACTGGCTCATTGCCCCTTGCCCATAAAAACATATATTCCCTATCCTTAAGAAAACAAACAAATTTTCATTGGACTCTATTATTTCTTCAAGCTATTATCCTATAGCTCTTTTCCCTCTCACCAATAAATTCCCTAGATAGAGCCATTTATGTGTTGCCTTAACTTCTTCAATACTGATTCCTTTCTTAATCCATTGATGTCTGACATCTGACTCCATTATTTTACATAGTTATATCTCTTAAAAGTTTCTTAACTGCTAAATGTAATGGTTTCTTTCTTTCTTTCTTTCTTTCTTTCTTTCTTTCTTTCTTTCCTTCCTTCCTTCCTTCCTTCCTTCCTTCCTTCCTTCCTTCCTTCCTTCCTTCCTTCCTTCCTTCCTTCCTTCCTTCCTTCCTTCCTTCCTTCCTTCCTTCCTTCCTTCCTTCCTCTCTCTCTCTCTCCTCTCTCTCTCTCTCTCTCTCTCTCTCTCTCTCTCTCTCTCTCTCTCTCTCTTAGTCTACTCCTGATCTTGTTTTAGCTTTTGAAACACCTGACCTCTTGTGTAAACCTCCATTGGCTTCCTTGGCTCTCATTTCCCTTGATTTTCCTCTTACCTGTATGACTGTTCATTCTCATTTCTCTTTGCTGGATCATCATCCTTTTCCCTCTCTCTTCAGTATACATGTTCCTAAAGATTTTGTGGGAATCCTCTTCCTTTCTATGATCTCTTCTTTACAAATTTCATGTAATCCCATGGCTTCAATTATCATCTATGCAAATACAAATAGCAAATGTGTATATATTTTTGTCAAGGGTAATGAGAGTAGGGTCGTGTGGCAGGGATGGGTGTGATTCTTGTTCTCCAAGGCACCAAGGTACAGGTGGGCTCGTAGAGAAGGAAATTCACTTACTCAAAAGGCTGTGATAAAAAAGGCTTTAATTGTTAGAAAGACACCAAGACAACACTCTTGCTGGCAATTATCATTCTCAAGAGAGAAGTGATATTTTGCAAAGAGACATTTTCTGAAGACCTACTTTATACAGAGATAGAACAATAGAACAGAATAGGCAAGACTACTTAAATTTGTATATGAAAGGGCATATTCTCTGGATATTCCTCTTCTTGGCTGGAGAGGATGTGGGACCATCTAAGTTTGTATATAAAAGGAATCATTCTCTGGAAGTTCTTCCTGGTTTCAGAGAATGTAAGTCCCTTTAAATTTGTATAACTTTTTGTTGGTGATTTTACATAACTTTACAGGGCTGTCTGGTTTCGCTCTCATCAAGGGTACCATCATACCCCTGGTTTCCCAGATTTTTAATCTCTGAATCATCATTAGTTCTTCCTCCTTCTTCATGCTCCAAATCTAACCAATGTGCAAGTCTTGATGAATCTATTTCCATACCAGTTTTCCCATTGTTACCACACTAATTCAGACCCTTATCACTTTTTGCCCATGCTATTTTTCCAACATCTTCATTGACTGTTTGTCTTAATTTTCTTCCCTCCTGATCCTTTCCACATCCTTTCCAATACAATTTTTGTGTCCTGTGGGTTTGACCAGGTCACTACCCTGTTCAAAAATCTTCAGTGACTCCCTTTAATTTTTAGGGTTAAACATGATTCTATCACCTGGCATTTTCCTCCTCCTCCTCCTCCTCCTCCTCCTCCTCCTCCTCCTCCTCCTCCTCCTCCTCCCTCCTCCTCCTCCTCCTCCTCCTCCTCCTCCTCCTCCTCCTCCTCCCTCCTCCTCCTCCTCTTCTTCTTCTTCTTCTTCTTCTTCTTCTTCTTCTTCTTCTTCTTCTTCTTCTTCTTCTTCTTCTTCTTCTTCTTCTTCTTCTTCTTCTTCTTCTTCTTCTTCTATTCTTCTTCTTCTTCTTTTATTATTATTATAACTTTTTATTGACAAAACCCATGCCAGGATGATTTTTACATTATCCCTTGCACTCACTTCTGTTCCGATTTTCCCCCTCTCTCCCTCCATCCCCTCCCCTAGATGGCAAGCAGTCCTATATATGTTGAATATGTTGCAGTATATCCTAGATACAATATATGTGTACAGAACCAAACAGTTCTCTTGTTGCACAGGAAGAACTGGATTCAGAAGGTAAAAATAACCTCGGAAGAAAGACAAAAATGCAAACAGTTTACATTCATTTCCCAGTGTTCTTTCTTTGGGCGAAGCTGCTTCTGTCCATCATTGATCAATTGAAATTGAATTAGGTCTCTTCGTCAAAGAAATCCACTTCCATCAGAGTACATCTTCATACAGTATCGTTGTTGAAGTATATAATGATCTCCTGGTTCTGCTCATTTCACTTAGCATCAGTTTATGTAAGTCTCTCCAAGCCTCTCTGTATTCATCCTGCTGGTCATTTCTTACAGAACAATGATATTCCATAACATTCATATACCACAATTTACCCAACCATTCTCCAATTGATGGGCATCCATTCATTTTCCAGTTTCTAGCCACTACAAACAGGGGCTGCCACAAACATTTTGGCACATACAGGTCCCTTTCCCTTCTTTAGTATCTCCTTGGGTATAAGCCCAGTAGTAGCACTGCTGGGTCAAAGGGTATGCACAGTTTGATAACTTTTTGGGCATAATTCCAGATTGCTCTCCAGAATGGTTGGATTCGTTCACAATTCCACCAACAATGTATCAGTGTCCCAGTTTTCCCGCATCCCCTCCAATATTCATCATTATTTTTTCCTGTCATCTTAGCCAATCTGACAGGTATCACCTGGCATTTAAATTCTATCTCTATGTATTCATATAAACCATGCCTTATGTCTGGAATGTCTGCCCTCCTTATTTCTGTCTTTGAGATCCTTATCTTTTTCAAAGCTTAACTCTCTCTCAATGGCTGATGGCTACCCTCCATTCTCCACATTTCTTAGAACACTATGACTATGTCCCCTTCACTGTTTTCCTTGTATGATGTTTATTTGTTCTTCTCTTGTATCTTTTCCAGTTGAATGTAAACTATTTGTGTTTGAAGATAATTTTGTTTTGTCTTTCTGAGAAAGTATAGACAGTAAACACTTAGAATATATTTGTTGAATTGAAAATGCACAAATGGGCCATGCCTTAAAAGGCTAAAGCTGGAAGTCACAGACAACTGAAAAACAGAGAAGCAGCATATCAGAAGGAACTGCCACTTAATGGATATGTGATTTTAGTCAGCCTACTTCACTTTGGTTATCCTCAGTTTTCTCATCTGTACAATGGAGTTAATAGTTTTACTGCATATTTCACCCAGATTGTTATGAATAAAGTGCTTTATAAGTTGTAACATTCCTTAGAAAACTATTATTATTATTACCATTTCTCAAAAAAAATCCGATCCTGCTCATAAACCACTTGAAGACTTCTTATCAACTACCTGGATCCCTAGATCACATCCAAAAACTAATTTTTTTTCCTGGTGGATTCAATATAAGGGAAGGAAAAATACCCATTTCTCTCTTTACCAATCAATGAGCAAACATTATTTAACACCTCCTATATTCGAGGTACTATATTAGATACTGGGGATGTAGGGACAAAATCCAAAATATTTTCTTCTCTCAAGAAGCATACATTCGATCAGAGAATTCATATATATAAATATAAGAGGCAGCCAGATGACTCAGTGGATAGAGGCTGAACCTAGATTAAGGAAGACCTGAATTAAAATTGGGCCTCAGATAATAGCTTATGTGACTCTGGGCAAGTCACTTAACCCTGCCTCGGTTTCCTCATCTGTAAAGTGAGATGGAGAAAAAATGGCAAACCCGTCTAGCATCTTTGCCAAGAAAACGCATGGACAGTATGGTCCATGGGATCAGAGTCAGACATGACTGAATAACAACAATCTAGAAGAAAAGGCAGTTTTTTAGAGAAGGCACTACCAGCTGGGGCTGGGGAGGAGGAATGTTGGGAATTAGGAAATCCCCAGAGAAAGCCAAGATTCGCTGAAGCAATCGGAACTGTTTCCGCCTCCTCACCTAGAGGCAGGTGTTAGCAGCATTTCTCCCAACCAACAACTCGGAGTCCTTTGACCCTGAGAAGCGAGACCAGCCCACACTGAAATGCCCATAATTGGCTGGGCTCTCGCTGGGAATCCTTTCAGCCCATTCTCACCTGTCTCCTGTTTGCTTGCGCCTTTTGGGCTTCCTGGCAGCCTGCCAGCATCAGCCTGGCCGGGGTCCCCGCCTCCCACTTAATGAGTCAGCTCACTCCGTCACTCTCTCGGCCAGCTCGGCCCCAACGGGCCTCGCAGTGACAGGAAGCATATGTGGGCCTTGAGTCAGGAGAGTGCAGGCAGCGCCAGACATGAGGCTGCAGCTCCATGGAAACCAGCATTTTGCGTTGCTCTAATCTTATTATGAAGACGCACTCCTTCTGGCCGCCTCAGCGGAGGGAAGAGAGGAAGCCGGACTGGGATGGCCGCTGAATTGTAGGAACTAGGATTTCCTGCTCATTCAGCCAAAAACGTGAGATGTTGCGGTCCAGGCATTTGGTCCTAGCATCTTGGATCAAACGCAGCTTCTTAGCCTTGGCACATTCTCCTGCCTTATTTATCACAACTTCCAGGTTTTCAGGGACTTACACGGGGGTGTGGAGTGGGATTGGACATATTCTGCTTGGCTCTGAATGGCAGAACTGGAACCAGGAGGGGGTCAGGGAGTAGGTACAAAGAGGCAGATTTAGGTTTGATGGGATTAAAAACATGACAATTACATTGTTTCAAAACTGGAAAAGACATCACTGGAGATTTCAAGTGGATGGGCAAGTACTAAGGATGTTGTTGAGGGGGTTCATTGGCAGGTATCTCTAAAAATTTGTCACTCTATGATGCCCCAAAGAAACTCTGTGTTCTGGCTATGTTGTCACATATCTGATGTTTTCCAGTCATTGGACCCTACCTCACATGTTTCTCTTTATGTTCTCTCTTCTACCTCTTTAGTTCTAGCCCTACCTCCTCTGGAAGCCTTTCCTGACTACTCTCCATCTAAGTGACTTTGCTATCTCGAGTGGTTTGTTTTATTGTTCAGGACCTTTAAAAACTGTCCTGAGAATAGGGTTCTGAACATGAAGTCAAATTCTACCCAACACACTCACAAATTGTAGGATTCTTTGCAAATCATTTCCTTTCTCTGTACCTTATTTTTCCTCATCTGTAAAATGAGGGGGTTGAACTTGAAAACCTCTAAAGTCCCTTCTCCTTCTTTTGATATATTTTTGTTTGTTTGCATTTATACCCTAGTTATCCTCCAATATAAAAAGTCTTCATGGATCCTTCCCTCATAACAATAACAGGCAAATTACTCATCACATTTGATAGTATGTGCATCAGTCCTTGTTGCTGTTCAATCATTTTGGTCATGTATGACTCTTTGTTATCTAAGTTAGGGGTTTTCCTGGCAAAGATACTGAAGCAGTTTGCCATTTTCTTCTCTAGCTCATTTTACAGATGGGCAGATTGAGATAAATAGGGTTAAGTTACTTGTTCTGGGTCACATAGCTTCTAAGTGTATGAGGCTTGATTTGAATTCAGGAAAATGAGTCTTTCTGATCCCAGGTCTGGTATTCTATCCACTGTGCTACCTAGCTGTCCATAAATATTCCTTTTTTTTTTTGAATCAATTGGAATTAAATGACTTGTTCACAGTCATGTAGCTAACAAATTTCTGAGGCCAGATATGAATTCAGACCCTTCTGACTCCATGATCAGTGCTCTAGCTATTATACTATCTGGCTGTCCCTGCTCACATCATTCTTAACCCATACTGTGTTCCTCCTCACTTCTCACACTGAGGAGGGAAACATACTTTTATTCTAGAACTCCAAGACTAATTATTACAATCCATCTGAGTTGAGTTGCCTTTTCACAAATTTTAGCATTGTAAAGTCTCCTGTTTCTACTTTTCTTTTTTGCTCCACATTAGTCCACACAAATATTCACATGCTTTCATGAATTCCCCTTATTTATCATTCCTCATAATGTAATTATTGAATTTTTTTGGTTCAGCTCTTTGATTATGTTGGGTTCAGGAACCCTGTAAGGAAATGCTCTTTCAATGCAGATAGGCAATATTTCTGCAACTTAGAGAATTAGAGTTACCTGAGAAACAGAGAAGGCAAGTGATTTGGGGAGGACGACATATCTATTAGATATCAGAGATGGCCCTTGAACTCAGGTTTTCCTGATTTCCTGAATGACAGAGACAGTTCTCTAGTTACTGCACCATACTGTTTCTCATGGAATAATATCACTGCTAGGATAATGCCCTAATTGATGGGCAAGAATTTTGTTTTCCATTCAATGATAACACAAAATAGTCATTCATTTAACAAAAATGCATTTTTAAGCATCTACTACTGGGTGCTACAAATATTTTGATATATCCTGGACCTCTCTTTCTATCTTGACTTTTTTGATTTAATAATTTAATTGCTGATTGAAAAGACATGAACATACCAGTGATTTCTCATGTTTGTAGTGTGACAGAAAAGGAACCAGAAAGGAGTTTTGGAAAAACATATCAGGAGTCAGAAAAGCTGAGTTTCTTTTTAAAAATTTTCAATAGTATTTTATATATATATATATATATAAACAAAACTGAGTTTTAATGATAGTTCTACTACTTACTAACAGTGTGACTTCAGGCAAATTTATCTTTCTGAGTTTTCTCATCCAAAGTAAACCAAGGATGATAATTCTTGCCATGTTTACCTTAAAAGATTGTTGTGAGGAAAGCAGTTTTTAAATGAAAGAGCCAATTAAATGAGTTTTTATTAAGACTTAACTGTCCTAATAAGCCTAGAAGCACTTGGAAGATAGGAGTTTGTCTCATTTATCTTTGAACCGCTTTTGGTGTCTGTAAGTAGCCTTGTCTACAGTAAGTGTAGAAGAAATGTATCTTCCTTTACAAGTGATCATTCAGTTCCCAGTGACATAGCATAACTAACTCCTTAGGTAGTCCATTCCATTGTGTGACAACTTTAATTATTTGGAAATTTTTCTATATACAGAAGATAAATATGCCTCTAAAGAATCCCATCTGGAGTCAAGCTGGAAGCACAAAAAAAACCTTGAAAAATAATAGATTAATATAATAATAGAAAATATGCAAAAAGCATATAATTTAGTGAAAGAGTGGAAAAAATACTGAATTTGGAGGCTTTGATTTGAATGCTGACCTTTTGCCTATGTGGATTTAAGCAACTTGTTTCTCCTCAATGAGTCTAAGTTTTCTCATCTGTAAAAAATAAGCATTGGTTGTCTAAACCCAGATTCTTAAACTGTGGGCCAGGACTCATATGGGTTTCATAGTGGAATGTGGAGGTTGTGAAATTATGATTTATTATCATTAAATGTTTGATTTGTATACCTATTTTATATACCTATATA